>NW_026691667.1:933223-1244298 GCF_020826845.1 Diceros bicornis minor
AGTCAATATCAATGCTTTGTGTTACAAAGGATCCCAACATCCTGCCTGCCTAACGTTTCAATAGGGAATATCCTATCTTCTCCCATGAAGCTCCTCAATGACAAGAAGAAGAGAACTTGTCCTTTATGTGACTATCTGGTGCTGAACATCATAGTGAATACTTTACATAAATGATCTCATTTAATTCTGCAACAACTTTAGGTATTGCTAACATCATTTTGCAGATTGATGGTCTGGGAAAAGTCAGAGAGTGCATGAGCGTGGCTAGATTGGACTTTGTACTCGAGAATTGTCTGAATCCTATCACCACTGATCACCTTGATATTCTTGTCTTTAGGCATTTTTTCTTGAAACTAACTGATGTTCTAAAAACATCATGATATTTTAGTTCTCCACATGATTTCATTTGCTTTACTTCATTGGATACTTGCAATAAAGTTACATTATGAAGCAAGGATTACAGACAATGAAAGGCTGTCCCCAATTCAGGGTTTTTCTCTTTAACACCCGTGCCCACTTCACCACAGGATGATGTGTCTCTTTTAGCTGCACCCCTTTCTGAGGAACATAGAATTTAACAATCCTGCTGGTGACTCAGTGAATTTGGCTGATGAAGGAAAATCAGATTCAGAGTAAACTATTCTCAACTTTTGGAATTTCCCGAAGGCCTTGGACTTAAGGTGAAAGTAGGAGAATATTCCCAACATGCTCCACGTGGTCAAGAATTGTCTTTATCTGCCGAGGTGATTGAGTGGGACACAGGAATTACTGAGGTGGGTTGAATCCAATCACAATTACTTACACCACACATGAATAACCAAACTCTTGTTGGAGTTTTGTGTCCCCTCAGAGCTTCATAAAGGACCACATATGGGAATTTAACAATTCACTTCCAACTGAAGTAATTTTTTCATTTATCAACAATCTAAGATGGAAACAAGACCTTCATAAGCAAAAGATTGCAATTTGCTAAAGGTTCAGAAAGTGGTTAGTAATTTTCAGGAATAATTTTTTTTAAAACATTAAGTTGTGTACATGTTTTCTAGAGATAGTGTTATTGCACACTTAGTACACTACAGTATAGTGTAAACATAATTTCTTTATGAACTAGGAAATCAAAAAATTGGTGTGACTCACTTTATTGTAATATTTGATTTATTGTGGTGCTCTGGAAACAAACCCACAGTATTTCTGAGGTGTACCAGTGTTTTATATCATACAATAAGCATGGCGTCCAACCAATGAATTGGATTTAAGTATTTCAAAATTAAGTTTGTTAAGGCCCAATACTCTAAAACACTCTAGTTACTTGAAAATTAGGTAAAAGTCACAGCTGTTACCAAGTGTTATCTGATTTTCTCCAAACTCCACACTCTGCATGCAGTGAGAGTTGCAGACCGGGATTCAGAAAGAGCCCTCAAGAGAGAAATGCTGCCTATTGTTTTGTTTGCATTCCCAGCCCAGAGAATGTGATTTCCAATGAGATAGGTGAGTATATGCCTTGCAGCGACATTCTCCACTTCTATTTTTTTTTTTTGAAGGGAAACGTTTGTCCTCAGCTAACTAACATCTGTTGCCATTCCTGCTCTTTTATTATTGTCCTCAAAACTGTAGTACATAGCTGTATATCCTAGTTGTAAATCATTCTAATTCTTCTACGTCAGCCACCAACACAGCATGGCAATTCATAGAGAGACGGTGTAGTTCCATGACCAGGA
This sequence comes from Diceros bicornis minor, assembly GCF_020826845.1. NCBI lineage: Eukaryota > Metazoa > Chordata > Mammalia > Perissodactyla > Rhinocerotidae > Diceros > Diceros bicornis. Next base: position 934,942 of record NW_026691667.1, read on the forward strand.
AACCAACACGGGTCACCGAAGTGGTGAGCACTGAACTTTCACCAATAGGCTATCAGGGCTGGCTCTCCACGTCTCTTTTGTATGCACGGTTCTCCCAAAGAAACAGAAAAGCTCTGATGAGGACTGCAGGGTCAAAATGTTGCCTTCCTCCATTTAGTAATTTAACTTTTATAGCCAATAATATTTCCTCCCAAAATGATACTCTCTCTCTCTACCTTGAACTAGCTTGCTTGTCTCATTTTAGCATCATTGCAGGCATTATGATCTCAAGGAAACCCTTTACGACCACTCCACAGTAACTAACTTCAATATCTCTCATGGAATCTAACACATGGTATTGTAGTCCTTACTTTCAGCTTCTTTAAAGCTACATTTAGATCACGTTTAACAAATCTTTATTTTTCCAGTGTCTGGTGCTGTTCTTGGCACAGAGCAGGAGCTCAGAAAGGTTGTGTTTGATTTAAGAAGTAAGTATTTCCATGGTGTACAATGAGCTTATGGTACAGCTTGGTTTCTGATCTCCTAGAGTTCACAGGTGAGTAGGGGAGACAACATGCAGTGATGTGAATTCAAGGTGGTGACATAGGGCTGCAATATAGGTATGCAGAGATCCATGGGATGAAATAAGTGATAGTATATATGTTTGTGGGGAGGGAAGTGTCATGGACTTCTTCATAAAGGTAGTAGCATTAGTAATATATCAGACTAATGAAGGCGGATTAAATTCTTGGTGGAATTCTTAGAAATGGCAGAAACTGGCAAATTAGCCCTGCATTTAATATTCTAGGGAGCTGAGAAAAGGTTCAACATGACTAGAACACAGACAATGTGGGTTTGGGAGTTGGGTCATGAAGTAGAAGAGGGACAGAAAACCAACACTGAAGATTTTTTATACAATAATTAACATCTTGGAATTACTCAGATTTATGATATTAAATGGTGCAATGTTGGAATCCCCTCAATGGTGGCATTATCTAATTTTATTTTTGTGATTGATATGAAGCTTAATTTCACAACATCTTTTGTATAATTTCAATTTTTTTGAAATGTAGTGAGATTGATGATATAGTCTGGCATATCGTCAATTTGGATAAAGCTTTCACGTGCACATTTGGCGTGTGGTAAGTTTGGGTATATGTTCCGTATGCACATCTAAAGAACACTACATCCACTAACTTCAATTCCTACATGCTTGGAGATTAATAAATACTCTTGTAAACAACCGATGATTAATGAGTAAACTATGATGGAAATTAGAATGTATTTCCAATTAAAAATACTATTCATCAAATCTTATGGGGTGGAATTAAATCTATCCTTAAAGAGAAATGTAGAATCCTAGATTATATATATTTATATATTATTTTGTATATTTAAATAAAGAAAGGTTGAATTTCTAAGTTCTAAGCATTCATCACAAACTAGAAAAAGAGCAGAAAAGTAAACACAAGGAAAAGAGAAAACACAAAATGATATATATTAGAGGAAGTGTTAACAAAATAAAAGACAAACATCAAAAGGATAAATAAAACTAAATTTGATTCTAATAAATGACAAATATGCTCAATAAAATCCTAGTACTAGCGTTCAAAAAAAGAGAAAAATTGCAACAAAATAATACCAAGGCTGAAAAGGGAGTAATCTGTGCAGATCTTATGGAAAAATTTTAACATGAAGAAAACATAAATAACATCATGTTGATACGATGAAAATTTAGAGGAAATTCACAAATTTCTAGGCAAATAAAAGTTACCAAACTGCCTCAAGAAAAAATGAAAAATCTGAATATTGCCATACCTATTACAGAAATTGAGACCATCCTTTAAAACATTTCTGCAAAATTTTATTGTAAGCTATTTATTTGGTATAAAGCTGATGAATCTGCCCAAATATTCAAGAAAAAAATAATATACATCTACTCAAACTCTTCCCGAGAATAGGAAAAAGTGAAAACTTTTTGACTCACTTTGAGAGACGAGATTAACATTGGTAACAAAATCTAACAAAATAATTGCAGGAAAGGAAATTACAGGCCACTCTCTTTCTTGGATTAAATTCATTGATACTAAAAAAAAAATCAAATCATATCAAGGTTCCAAATCTAGCCATATTTTATAAGAAGGACATATCATGACCAAATTAGGTTCATGCAGTGTAATTCAGTACACTAATCTCTGAAAAAAGAGAAATAATAATCTCAATAACTGTAAGAAAAACTAGTAAAATTAAACACCTATTCATATTTTAAAACAAACAACAACAACAGAAACAACACTTACCAAATCAGGAACAGAAGGAAACTCTCTTACTCCCATACACAGTAGTCACAGAATGGAACTTTATGTTGCACTGTGGAAAACAAGGATAAGAGAAAAATGTTCAACATCACTGCCTCTATAAGCCGTTAGGCTGGAGGTCTTGCCTGATACAATATTGGCAGGAAAAGAAATAAAGGGAATAATTTACTTCAAAGGAAGAAGTAAAATTGATGTTATCTTCAGATGATATTATGGTATAAATGTAAAAACCATATAAATTAAGGTATTAACTGAGTTTATCGGTGGCTGAATACAAGGTTAATATAGAAAGTTTTGCTTCCATCTACCCGTCATAAGCATTCAAAATTTAAATTTTAAAAAACGACATTTACAACATCTTAAAGTATGAAGTACCTAGAAATAACTTTAATGAGACTTTCAAAAGATTTCTGTCCATAAATTTATAGAACAGCATTTAGAAAAATGGAGGAAGACTGAAAGAAGTGGAGGGATAAATCAAATTCGTGACTGAACAGACTCAAAATTCTACAGATATCAAAACTGTCCAAATTGATCTACAGCTTCCACAAAATTGCAGCTAAAATGATGATCCGTTCTGTGGAAATTACAATTGATACAATTCTTATGGAAATGATAAAGGAAAAACTTAACTAAGAAAATCTTGAAGACAGTGAATAGAGTGGGAGGACTTAGTCTACCTGACATCAAGTAATATAACATCACAATAGAGGAGGTTCATCATGAGGGTAAACAAGAAAATCAACGGAACCAAATGGTAATTTCAGATACAAGCTGCTCATATAGGGACTCACGTATAGACGTCTGATTTACAAGGAAACACTGAGGAGGAGTGGGAAAATGAAAGACTTTTCAATAAATCATGTTGGGTAAATTGGCTGTCTTCATGAAGAAGACAATGACTCGCCAACCCTAAATCAAACCGTCCACAGAAAACGTTATCAGGCAGATTTTAGTTGTAAACGTGAAAAGTGAAAGAATTTAAAGGGACATAAAGAGGAAGGAGCAATGCCCCTGTAGAAGGAAAAAGCATGTATTGATACCTGCAGGGATGAATGGGCACGGAACAGTTTCAGAACCACATGAAGATTTGGGAATCTTAAAAATCAGAGCAGAGGTAGTAGAGGTAGGCAAGACCAAGGTTATACAGTCTTTTTGGTCTTCCCAAGAGTTTGTCGGATTTTTTAATGGAAGATAAACATGATCCCACTTACATGTAGAAGTATCACTTGTGATGCAGGACAAGGGCAGGGAACCAGAGTAAAAGGATCTTATGATAACAGAAGAGAAGTGACTAAAATCTTAACAGAAGTGGTGCAAGTGAAATCAAGACGAAATGTTTTGGAGATCATTTTAGATGGTAGAAATGGTATCACTTTGAAACTCCCGAGGAGTGAGGTCTATGACTTGGTCATCTCTGTTTCCCTAGAATGTAGCATATTATCTGGCTCATGGAGGTTTTCCAATAACTGCCTGCTCATTGAATGAGTAAATCTAGGCCATAGCTTACAGAGGTATAGCTCAGAGAGACAGGGAGGACATTTGGTTTTCTGCTGAGAAAAAAGTGCTTTCATGAATATACAAGATAAATACTGAGAAGGATAATAGCTTTGTTTACTTAACCAGAAATAAGATGGGCAGTATTAACTAGGAAGGGTTCTCTGCAGAGCATTCTGTTATTTGGTGCCTGGAGCAGCAAAGGAAGACAATTGGCTAAACTTACCCAATGCCTTCTTTGGGGGCATGCGAATGAGAGAGAATGACTGAACCTGGGCTGAGGACACTTTGCATCTCTCCCCAGACATGGATCAGTGTGTGAAGTGTCCAGATCGTCAGTATGCCAACAGAGGGTGTGATTGCTGCCTCAAAAAAGCTGTGACCTTTCTGGCTTATGAGGACCCCTTAGGGATGGCCGTGGCCGGCACAGCTCTGTGCTTTTCTGTCCTCACTTCTGTGGTGCTGGGGGTCTTTGTGAAGCACCAAGACACTCCCATAATCAAGGCCAATAATCGGACTCTCAGCTACATCCTGCTCATATCCCTCACCCTCTGCTTCCTCTGCTCCTTACTCTTCATTAGTCGTCCCAAGACAGCCACCTGCAGTCTTCATCAAATCACATTTGGAGTTGTATTTACTGTGGCTGTTTCCACTGTCTTGGCCAAAACTATGACTGTGGCTGTGGCCTTCAAGGTCACTGCACCAGGGAGAAGGATGAGGCAGTGGTTGGTGGCAGAGGAACCTAACTTCATCATTCCCAGCTGCTCCTTTATCCAGCTGAGTCTCTGTGGAATCTGGCTGGGAACCTCTCCTCCCTTCATTGACACAGATGCACACTCTGAACACCGCCACATCTTCATCGTGTGCAACAAGGGCTCGGTCATTGCTTTCTACTGTGTCCTGGAATACCTGGGCTCTTTGGCCCTGGGCAGCTTCACTGTGGCTTTCCTGGCCCGGAACCTGCCTGACACCTTTAATGAAGCCAAGATCCTGACGTTCAGCATGCTGGTGTTCTGCAGTGTCTGGGTCACCTTCCTCCTCTTCCACCACAGCACCAAGGGCAAAGTCATGGTGGCCGTGGATGTCTGCTCCATTTTGGCCTCCAGTGTGGGTCTATTAGGCTGCATCTTTGGTCTCAAGTGATACGTTATTTTCCTAAGGCCAGGGAGAAACACATCAAATGTGTTAACGAATAAAACACATTCAGCGAGAAAATAATCGAAATGTAAGTTATTTTCATAGGTTACAAGAACTTGCCTACACTTGAAAAATAAACTACCACATTTTTGCAGATCCACTTTAAGTACCAACTAAACTTACCTTACATCTCCACTTAATTTTTTGCTTTACGTTTCTTTTGGCTTTGTACAATTTTCCTCGGGCACTCAAATGAACAAATACAAAACATTCATACTAATTCTCCTCTAAAATTACGTGTGAAAGATTGCGAAAATGGCCACACATTAGTCTTCTCCCACTGTCTGTTTGGTCTTAGCATCCCACGTTGACTCTGGGTAGACTTGGCCTTGTAACTTGCTTTGGCCAATGGGACATTAACAAATGACATAAGCAAAGGCATGAAAAACACTTACTCATTGTTGGTACTTGTCCTTCTCTGGCTGCCCTTGGTAAGCCTGAGGCCATCAATATGTGAATGAGTCTAGATAGACTGCACATCTCCATTACTCCAGGTGACTTCAAGTCAACAATCAGATATGTGAGTAAGGCCGTCCTAGACCAGCCAATCCCAGCTGAGCCACCAATAGGTCCAGATCAAAATAACTGCCCTGTTAGCCCACAGAATCTTGAGAAAAAATAATCTATTCTTATTTGTAGCCACCAAATTTTAGGTTGGTTTTTTTATACAGCAGAAGCTAACTGATACATTATGCTACCATTTATATATGTCCTCTCATTATTTGTATAATTATCACAGATTTCTATTTCTTTATCCAATATCGTAGACTGGAATATTTTTCTCTAGATTAAGTCTCTGAAAGAAAATCAGAGACCATATCACGTTCCATTTTACTTTTTCTCCTTCCTCTTTTCAACCAGACATCTTTAAGCACATATATTAAGAATATCTTCACTAATTTTAAGATTATGGATATTCTTCTATATTGTCATCCACCACTGTTATACGCGGGGGATTTTTACTTTTAATTTTAGCCCTTATAATCCATTTGGAATGATTTACTTGTGAATAATGTTAGTTGATGGTCCAGTGTTTTATTTTACAAATGGATATCTTTTAGTCTATAAAACAAACACTACATCATTTTAAAAGTTGATTTGAAACACATGGAATCTGAATAATGTTTGGAAAATTGATATCTTTGAAACACTGTTTTCAATCACAAGTATAGTATATCTCTCCATTTAATCAGAGCTTTTACACGCTTTGTATCTCTTTATAATCTTCTTCATATAACTAATGTGTAGTTCCAATTATTTTAACTACTCATCTTAAATAATTCATTGCTCTTAGGAATGGAATAATTGTTTACATGTTTAAGCTAATTCTTGCTCATGTAACAGTATTTTCCATGTTTCATATAGGAATCTAGCTTCCTTATACATTACTGCACATATTTATCAGTTCTAAATTTTATAAGTTATGTCCCACTAAAATAATAGATTTTCTCTTCTTCTCTAATATTATTTACCTCTTATTCTTTTGATTCTCATTTTTTCATCACTGTGCTCTCCATTGCCACACTGAATCACAAGTGTTTGCCAGGAGCATTTTCCTCTTCTTAAGTTTAGCGTAAACATCAGATAAATGCCTTGTCAGGGCAGAGCAGGCATCTAAGGGAGAAAAAGTAAAAACGTGAAGGGGAATCATTTCTGCCTGGAAATCAACAGACTTGCTTCTCTTGGCTGTTTGTAGCTGGAGATCTTATGACAATGTGGCCAGCTGAGAATCAGAGGATCTTTCTCTAGTCCCAGGAATTAGTCTTGGTCAAATCTCTCAACCTCTTTAGACCTCATTTTCTTCACCTGTAACATGAAGAGTTGGACGAGTCTTTTTGAGTTCTGAAATCCAGTGCCAACAAGATACCCTTCACGCAGATGCACTTGACAAATACCAGAGAGAATTTTTAGTTGTCTTCTTCTTCATTAACCTTATTATCCATATCACCTCTTAAAGATATATCAAATGTCTACTTTCGCATGACACTGATAAAACAGGTTCCATACCAAATCGCTGTTCATTGGGATAACAAATCTATAGTTAATTGTTTAGAGGTAAGTATAGAGATGGTCCCTGCTGGAAACACCAATCAATGGGCCAAAAAATCTTGCTTTATGTTACAGCAAGGCTGTGGAAACACTCCCTAATACACTAGAATGCTTAAGTACTTAGAAATTATGAAATAAATGGGAGTCTTGTATTCATGGTTACGAGCTAATAAGGATATGATTTTTAAAATTTTGTTAATGATGCCATTTGCCTGCTATGGGGCTGTTCTCTGGTGAGTAAAGAGCAGATGTATTCAAGGCCACTTTCATTCTTTTAATAAATATTTACTCAGTGCCTACCACTTTCTGACGATAGCAGTGATCTACCCTAACAGCATTTATATTCTAGTAGGGTGACACAGACCATAAACAAAAAGAGAATATTGAGGTGATCAATAAAGTTACATATACGTCAAACTTTTTTCATTCTGGACTATTATTCACCCTTTCCCTTCTTTGACTGTTGACCAGAAGTCTAATCATGGACTTGAAAACCCAGAAAACATGGGTCCCAAGTTTCTTCTCGTAACACCCCTGTTTCAAAGACATAGTGTTTATCATCTGAGAGTATGTCTCTTTAAGACTAAGTTCCTATGAATCAGCATTATTTCATCACTTTCTTGAGAGGACCAATGATATTATGAAGGGGAAAAAAATATCATATGGGATTTATACTTGAAATGATGTGTCCCCTCTAATTGTGTTATTTAATGTGGTGTGATTTGGGGAAAGTCAGTTACTCCTTCAGAGACAGTGGTAATAATACCCTGAAAAGCACTCTATAGAGATTAAATGAAACAAAGTATGAGAAACTGCTTTGTAAATTGGAAAGCAATCTATTTCAGCTCCTTTTTTCTAATAATATTTTCATTTATCCAATCCTTTTTGACTCTAACAAACCTGCCTAGACTTTTATCATTTATTCAACAATAATAATGGGTCAAAATGGTTGAATATTAGAAATTTCATATGATTCAACTTAATTAATAGGCCATCACAATCTTTAATTTGGTTATAATTACAGTTAAATTTTTCATGATGCCTTATCATGTGCCAGGCACTTTCTAGGCATCTGACATGTATTCACTCATTTAATCCTCACAACAATGCCATGGAGACAATACTATTAACCTCTATTGTATGGATGAGGATCATTAGAGGTTATATAAATGACCAAGGTCACACAGCTGGTACCCAGGCAGTCCACCTACAAAATCTCTTTTAGGGATACATTAGAGGTTGTGGCGCTTACATTGTAAAAGGATCACCCTGGTTCCTGGTTGGAGAATGGACCAGAGGGGACTAAGGAAGAAAGCACATGGTTACTGAAATGATCCAGGCAAGCAATTCTGAATACAGAATTTCCTTTCTTTTTAAGGCTGAATAATATTCCATTGTATAGATGCCCCAGATTTTCTTCATCTTTTCACCCACAGGTGCACAATTAGGTAGTTTCCATCTCTTGGTTATTGTGAATAATATTGCAGTGCATTTTGTCAAAGGATTTCCTGGCACTAAGTGAGTTTGAAAAAATTCTTATACACATTAGTTACTGTAATGAATTACCTTTCTAAATGTCTAAAGTTTAAATATTTGTCATTCTACAGAAATACCTTGCCTAATCATGATTTGTGTCGTTATCAGTTCATGAATGATCTAAGATTTTTTACAAAAAATTGTTATAATGGCTTTTTTTGCATGTATTCAGGAACCTTGCTTAATGTGGGTATTCCCTGATTCTTGATTTTTAGTAGAGTTTTCTATTCAGCCTTTGGGATAAGAAGCATCTTCGTAGATGTGAGGCAGACAGCAGAAAAATAATAAAGTGATTGTTATATTTAATTATATCAAAAGAAAACAGTAGTTTTGCTAAATTGTTTTTACACAGCCTTTTCTTATTTCTAAGAGTGACTCATATCATTTTATTAATGAAAAGAAAATCCAATAAACAATTTTAACATAAAACAATATCTATTGAGAACTTATATGAAAATTTTAGCAATATGCTGTCACCAATTTCCTCATCTGCAAAATGGAGATAGATAATACCATCTTCCTTATGGGTTGCTGTGAGAATACTCAAGAGTAATGTATGTAAAAGGCTTATCAACATGTGTGTTGGAAAGTGATGCCCCATTCATTTTTCCACCGGGATGATGACAGCTTTTTTAATGCTTGAAGTCTGTAGTTTTCAAAATACGTTCTACTCTTGTAAAGTGAATCCTTTTTACAAATTCTTTGTAGAGTTAGATGATCCCTTTGCAATACAAATTCAGGCTTCTGTGTGTGTGCGTGTGTGTGTATGTATACGCACATCTCTCAAATAATACTCTAAGGCTTATAATGAAAAGCTACCTTCCCAACTCTTGACTCTGGTGACAAAAACAACTTCTTTAATTTTCTGATTTAAAATCTATATTTCTAAATTATCTACTCATACAGCTTTTTCATTTTTCAGCTTTTGACTATTTATAGTTGCTTTCTTCTCTGAAAAAATCAGCACTAAGAGTTCTTACATATGTTAAAAACATAACTCCCCTTACCCAATATAACTATTTAATGAATTAGGATAAATCAAAATTCAATGTCTACTGTTTTATGACATCAGTGTTTACCATTTTATAGCATACGAATCTTATCCAGAGATGTGCTACGTCAGATAGTATGAATACATTTTCTTTCTCACTATTTCCTTTGACCTTTTAAATGGTAAAATTCTCTTGTTTCTTTGTTGTCTTCCTATGGATTCATCACTAGTTCATATCCTTCCACCAGAAAATTAAATCTCTTCTCATTAACTTCTGATGCATGAGACAATTCATGGATTTCAGGTTTTGCTTGGGGACATCCCTCTTGGGCTTGAACATATACACAGTCCCACATATACACAGTATGTCTGGAAGGATAGAGGAGGAAAGGATGTTTATCTCTGTGCAAAAGTACCGGGAGACAGTGGTAGAGTGAGAATATTTGAAGTTTTCCTATACGTGCACCTACGACGTAGGCCTCCCTGCCCCCAGATTTTTAAAATTAAAATAGCGTTATATCCTTATCTACTGGCTTGGAACAGAAAGTTGTAGAGAAATGTGACTATATGATCCAATTTTTTAACGAAATTAAGAACAGGAAACACAAAAAATTTAGAATTCTAAATATGGGAACATCATTCTATGAGGCTGTGTAAAGGTGGGGAAAGGAATGAAGAACAGCTGTTAAACATCCAGCTACCTGTACAGTGTAGTGGTCCACGGAAAGCCTCGCCTCCAGCCACGCCCCGGGAGCTCATTTCCTCCCCCTGTGAAGTCTGCCTGACTTATTCCAGCCACACCCCCGCCTCTTCCCGCCCCTGGAACTGGTCTCAGCCCACAACGTTCGGGCCTGCCTCCACCCACAGCCTGGTCCCGGCTCATTGCCCTGCCTGCACCCTTGTTCCCGCCCATAGAACTGCCTCCCCGGCCTGCTGTCACTCACAGCATTGTCCCCGCCAACAGCCACGCCCTTAGATTTTGTCCCTGTTCCTGACGCAGCCCCCAAACGTTCGTCCTCCCCGAACGCCGGCCCGAGACCGGAACCGGAAGCGCGGGCGGCGCCCTGGATGGAGAGGGCGTTCTGCGCGGTGTGTTCAGTCTTCTTGGCGCGGACCGCATTCCTGTGGATGTTCGCCCTCAGACGCGGCGCTCGGTGAGCGACGGGTGGTCCCGGCTCCAGTCGCGGTCCAGGGAGGGGCCTGGGCCGTGGGCAGCCCCGTCAGGGCTCGGCGTCTCTCCGTCCCCCCACAGCCCTGTTTCCCCCGGGCTGTTCGCTCAGGGCCCCAGAGGCTGCTGTTCCTCCTGGCTCTAGGCGCCGCCCTCCCCTCCTCAGAGTCCCCGTCAACGTCCTCCATGTGATTTTGTCCCCAGGGGGCTTTAGCCGCTTCTGGAGGCGATGTTTTGGTCGTTACAAATGGGGCGTTCCTGGCATCTAGGGGGGGAGGCAGGGATGCTGCTCAGCATCCTCCAGGGCCCAGGACAGCCACTCAGAGAATTATCCGGCCCCAAATGTCAGTTGTGCCAAGGTTGGGAAACCTGCTCCAGGGCCTGAAAATCTCCCGAGCCCTGAATGAAGTGTGGAAATTGTTGACAAGTCAGCGAGTCACTTACAGGGTCCCTAAATGACAAGCTTGTTTAAAGGTCAGAGTCACCAAAAAGTCTCTGTCCAGCCAAGTGAGTTGAGTGACTCAAGTGCACACAGCACGAAGCTGCTTTCTCCCATCTCGGGGAGCAGCAGGTGGCTGGATAGGAATCTGGAAAATTCAGCCACAGCCAACAGTTACAGTTAAATCAGTAAGTAAAAAAAAAGAAAAGTGAATGTGGTTGGCCTTTCCATCCAACACCCTATAAAAGGCCTCAAAAGCTTCTTTGCACTTTTTTTCCCCCCTCAGACACGAAAAGCATCCGTGGAGCTCAAGTTTCAGGTGAAACCAGGCTCAGGGTCCACCTGTCCTTGCTGATCCGTGGATTTCTGTGTGACCAGGTGAGTACCCTGTGGACCTGGTACCAACAGGTTCCGGCAGCCTCTGCTGTGCAGAAGACCTGCTAGTGAGCTTTCCTGGGCTCGGGTTGTCACCACCTGGAGTCACTGAGAGTGAAGGTATCTTGAGAAAAATTATTGATGTTTGATGCATGGAAAGATGGTAAGCTGTGTGTGGTTCTGTGTGGTAAATATGTCAGTAAGTACAGTTATATGCAAATAAGAACATATGAAAGAAAGGTAAATAACTGCAAATGTGGATTATAGTAGAAAATATAGATTTACTTGCATTGCATAATACTCAAAAGTCAGATTTATATATAATATAAATACAGAAATGTTTTGCATGTGTATGTAGTATTAGAGGACATCCCATGAAATATTAGCAGGGATACTCAGCAACATTCCTTAGACCCACTCAATTTGACTTCTAAGGTCTTATAAATCCTTCACAAAAATTTGAAATAAAGGAGCATTCAAGGAAAAAGATGATTGGAACTTCTTTGTATTAATAACAAATTTAAAATTGAATTTGCCAGTAGCCAGATACATTTTGAGCATTTTTTTCTTTATGACATTTCAAATCATTTGGAAGAGTACTAAGCAACACTATAGATTGAAGGGAAGGGCGCTAGTCTCCAAAAAGACTGTCCTCTCCACCTTGCCTTCTAAAGGGAATTAACTTTGTTTCTTGAAACTTTTCTGAAATAATGGTCTGGTGATTCACGTTGCAGAGAATCTTGTTAAGTAATTTTGTATTTAGTTGTTGGCCTCTACTAATTGTGTGTGTATGTGTGTGTGTCTTTTTCATTTTAGATTTCCTGTGATGTTCTTGAGGGGAATTTGTGCTTGTCATACAATAGATAGTCTCTGAGTGTATAATTAATGGTGACCAACCATCCTCGTTTATTCAGGACAGTGGGGTTTTCCAGGACACAGGACGTTTAGTGTTCAAACCAGGGCAGTCCTAGACAAACCGGGATGGTTCCTGATCTCATAAGCCAGGCCCTGGGACACATGCATGGGAACCTGGAGAACCAGAGAGACCTTGTCCCACCACCATGGAATTTACATTGTATTTGGGAATTTGGATTTTGAAAAGTTAATGATGAGAGTGATGTGGGAGTTTGGCACAAGGGGAATCAACATGAGGGGGCAGAGAAGCCCTCTTGAGAAGGACTGATGTTTATATTGAGAGCTGGAGTTGGGACTGGATTTAGCTGGTAGGAGTGTTAGACTGGAGTGAGGGTGTGGGAGTGTGTTCAAGAGAACGTTTCAGGCAGAGGGACCGCATGAGGACACCCCTGAAGCAGACAGCCTGGTGTGTCCATGAACTGAGAAAAAGGATGGCTGAGCCGAATCAACAGAGGGAGAGGGGTGTGAGCCACACCGGCGAGGGGGGACAGGCAAGACCAGATGAGGGGTCATTGGGACTCTGTTCTAAGACCAGTGGGAACACTCTGGAGAGATGCGAGTAGAAGGATGATGTGATTAGCGTTTGATCTAAGCATGTGGGTTAAAATGGACTTCATGGTTAAGAATGAAGCCTTAATAGGCAAGATGGGAGGTGCTGGGAATAAGATTAGGAATAAGATGATTGTTCCCTACGTCTGAGTGATGGCTGTGGAGTAGGAAAGAAGTAGAAAGAAAAGACCATGGAGTGTAGAACCGAGAGAACATAACGGTACTTTCTTGCCTGCATGTGTCAGATGGCACAGGGCACTGACTGTTCTCGCTGCTGTCTGTGCAGACCTGCAGGTGCCCCCTCACCCAGGTCTGTGTGTTCACCCCTCTTTTCCACTCACAGGCCCCCCCTCCACATCCTAAAAGAAGTCAGGCCTTACTTGTGAGGGTGTTGTCTCACACGGGAGACACCTAGGAGAGCCCCTGCAGGCATCAGAGCAGCCCCTTCAGCATCTCCATCACCTTCCTTCCTTCCCCTCTCTTGCTTTCCATACCCGGAATGACCCCTGCTCAGTATTCCACATCTCCATGATCTTCCTCCCCCAGGCTTGAGAAGGGTGGGGTAGCCACTGGGTTGGACATCATCTGCACCTTCCACTCTGACCCCCGCAGGTCCCGGGCTGGACAGAGAGTGACTCTACTGGGAGCTGAGCCATGAGACTCAGTGCATCACCCACCTGGGCTCCTTCACCCTGGACTGGGACAACCTCTACGTCAGTGGTGAGGGGCTGTGCTACAGCCACGCTGTCTCTCCCAGTCTGAGTTCTGTGTTCCCTCCGTTGCTCTAAAGTGAGCTATGATCCATCTCTCTATCCTCCTGGTCTGGGTTCAGTCTTCTCATCACTGTGTGATCACTGGGTCCAGCCACCTTCCATCTCAATTCCTTCCCCTAAACACCCCTCCACTCGTCCCCTCTGCTTTCCCCTCTGTTTTTCCCACAAAGGTCCCTACATCCTTCCTCTCCCTTAATGTTTTATGTTCACCCCAACTCTTGCTCAGCTCCTCTCGCCTTCTCTCCACAGGTTTCACCTATGGAGCCGTGGCCCCGACTACCAACTGTGAGTATTCCTGGACCTGATGTCCTGTGTCCCGTCTGCAATTGGGGTTTGGGAGCACTTGTTCTCCTTCACCTGTTGTCCTTGGTGAGGGAAGGACCTGGAAGGGCCCTAATTCATCCCTTCTCTCCCTCCCGGGTTCTGGTGGAGAGTCCCAGCCCAGTGTGAGAAAGCCTTAGACACAGACATGTTCTCCACCACATTCTGACCCCATGTGGTTTTCACTTTAATTCTCCTAAAGCCCTGCCCTTGGTCCTCCTTTTCCAGGTATCCCATCCATCTGCTCATTTTTCTGCCTATCTGTCTCTCCTCCGAGTTCAGTCACTCTTGTTCACCAATCTCTGTCTCTTGGGCTCCTCTCATCCACAGGCTTGCTCATCCCGCTACTCACACAGTCACCCATCCCATCACTCTCATTTATGCTTCACCTGTGAATGGTGGTCCTGATACAGCCAGTGCTTTAGCCCGTGTGAGCCTGGGGGCTACTCCCACTCTGTTCCTCCTTGATGACAGACTTATCCACAGCTCCCAAGCTGGCCAACATGTCCCTGCATACTTGATCACCACCTGTGCCACCAGAAGCCACCACAGGTATCTGGGGGTCCCTTTTCCTTCCTAAGAGAAGCCCTCTGGCACCACTCCTCATGAGCCAGGTGTGATCCAGGAGCTGGGAAGCCAGGGTGTGAAATTCTGGTTTTAGGGCAATCATGCTGATCACAAAGATTGTACCAAACATTCAGTCTAAGGCCAGCCATCAGAGAGCCCCTAGTCTTGTGAAATTAACACACCATTATAATACAATGTGGGATATTTCGGGGAGAGGCACCTGGCATAATTTGGAGGGGAGGAGCTTGCTAGAGAAAATTTCACCAGAATGAAGTCTTTAAGAATGAGTAAGGGGGACCATGGCAAATAGAGGATGAAGGGTTTTCCTGGCAGAGAGGATTCCATGAGCAAAGGCTCCGGCCAGAAACAACATGCTATATGGGGAGAATTGAAACGAATTTGGGTTGCATGCAGCATAAGGTTTAACCCACAGTAGATGGATAAAATGAGACTGAAAGGTCAGCAGGAGCCAGATTGAGTAGAGCCTTGAGTGCCAGGTCACGAAGGTTGAACTAAACACTGAAGGCCAAAGGGAGCCATGGGTGGTACTAGAGCAGTGGTGGCTCTAGTTAGGTATTCATTTCAGAAAGATTCTTCTAGTAGTCCATGTAGAACTTCGTTTAGACACAGCATCCAGTGAGCCTGCTGGGGTGTTGGTCCGGGTGAAGGAAGTTAAGACCTGAGCTAGGACAGGGATGGAGAGAGGGAGTGTATGTGAGGACCAGTGTGCAAGGTGAATGGGTGTTACTGGGAGGGAGGAGGAGCTGAGCTGATATGCTGGTTCTGACTTGGGTGACTACACGGTTGGGTGGCGGTGCCACTGGGACAGAAGACGACAGATTATAATGAGTGCAGCACTCTGGTCTGGTCTCAGGCCAGCTTTCAGAGAGGGCCATCTCTCTCACTCTCATCTTGCAGCTTTGGGGCACAACATGAAGACCCTCACAGTCAACGTCACCATCTCTACCCTCCGGTATTTATCAGACATGAGCAACGGCTAGGCCACGTTCAACTTCACTGAGAGGGTCTTGCAGAGCCTGGTGAGACCCTGGTCCCAGCAGCTCCTGGTGGGTTAAAGCCCACCCAGCCCCTCCCACAACCCCTGTCCCTCCTGCTGGTCCTCCTCCTTCCTCCCCAGCTGGATCATTGTTCAAGAAGAGCATCCTGGGCCCCTTCTACTCAAGTTGCAGACTGGTCTCCCTCAGGTGAGACCCTCCCCTCAGCATTTGCCCCTAATGACCTCTTTTGTGACCACCCCTATCTGTCACCCCACTGTACTCCCATTTCCTCCTTCCTGTTCTGGCCGCCACCCCCAGAGGTTTCAGGAACTCTCTCTAGAGTCCCCACATCCCTCTCTCCCCAGACCTGAGAAGGATGGGCCAGCCACCAGTGTGGACGCTGTCTGCACGCAACACCCTGACCCCGTGGGCCACCATGCCTCTGTGCTGGGAGCTGAGTTTCTCCACCTGTCTGCTCTTCCTCTCGGTGGCTCCAGGCTCTGCAGCCCAGAGTTTATCCATCCAGAGAGAGCACCAGCTACATTTCCGCATCATCAGCTGGAGCCTCAGCAACTCGGAGCCCACATCCTCGGAGTACACCGCCCTGCTGAGAGACACCCAGGACCAGGTGGGGTCTCCCTCTCCCGTCTCTCCTTGCCCTGGGGGCACCGTCATTCCTCCATCTGACTTACATCTGTTATGTGATTGTTTCAACCCTTCACTTTCCCTGCATGTCTGGGTTCTCTCAGTGTCCAGAGGTGATGTTCTAGATGCCTTCCCCATTTCTCACATGGGTAAACTGAAGCTCAGAGAGGGGAGTATTGTGCCTAAGGTCACACAGTGAGTTAGGGGCAGAGCCAAGATTTGAAGTCAGGTCTCCCTTGCCCCAAGGTCTGTGATCTTTCACTGGCTCCAGTGGCCCCCTGCGTCCCCAGGAGACCTCCACCTCACCCACTCTCCCTCATGTTTGTTCTAGGTCACCAAGGTGTACAGAGGCAGCCAGCTTTGAGACATATTCCACTCCTGCCTGGTCACTGACTTGATGTAGGTTGAGGAGATTGGAAGCATTGGCTGAGCTGGTGGCTGATGACTCTGAGCTCCCGTGACACATCATTGATCTGGAAGTCACCTACATCGTGCCCATTTTGCCCCACATCCCAGTCAGCTAATCCTAACATCCCCTTCCATAGGTTTTCGAGGGATGAGAAAAGCATTAACATTTGGTGCCACCAACCTCCAGCATCCTGCTCCCCCTCCTCTTCTGGAGACTTTCAACAAATATCAGCAGTCTAACTGTGTTCTCCAATAGTGGAGCCGCTAACCACATGGGGCAATTTAAATTTTTTATACAGCTATTAGGATACGAATCACATATTGTGTGTGGAGAGGAGTGTATTTTTTAGGTTTTTCTATATACAATATATTCTAATCTGCAAAACTAATAGTTTTACCTCTTCCCTTCCAATCTGGGTTTCTTTTATTCCTTTTTCTTGCCTAATTGCCCTCATTAGAACCTCTAGTACCTGTGATTAACATACGAGATATGGGAAGACATCGTTTTCTTGTCCCTGGTCTTGGGGGAAATTTTCAGTCTTTCACCATTGAATATGGTGTTAGCCATGGGTTTTTCATCGATGCTGTTTATAGGTTGAGAAAGTTTTTTTGTATTCCTAATTTGTTGAGTGTTTTCTTTTTTAGAGATGAAGGGCGTTGTATTTTGTCAAATTCTTTTCTGTGTATGTGGTCGAGATAGCGTGATATTGGCCCTTATTCTATTAATAAAGTTTTCAGATATTAAGCCAACCCTTCAAGTAGAGGTGAGAGTTTAAGATGTTCTCAAGTCTTTCCTGGGCATGCCACAGCCCTGAGCACTTGTGGCATTCTAGATGCCCACAAATACACTGGAGCTTTTCAAAGCCCCCTGTGGACATCTCATTCCCCCAATTTTTCTTCTAAGTTTTTGGCTCACCTCTTGCCTGCCTCAGCTAGTATCACTCCCTCAGGCAACTATAATAGAAAACAATTAGCCCTGAATATTTTTAGCAAGTGCCCTGGGGACAGACTTTCCTCCCTGGGCAAGCTCTGAGTCAAGTAACGTCAAGCCCTGAACATGGGGCTTTTTCGGGAAGCTGCCAGGAAGGTCAGCTAGTGACAGTTCGATGGGGATGGGTCTTTTCAGAGCTCCAAACCCATCATGTCTGCTTGGCTGCTGGTTGTCTCAGCTACCATGGTTCTGAGACTGATGGTTTTCAAAGTTATGGAGGATATTGTGAGAGCAGGATGGGAGTAGTGCAAGTTATAATGCCACAAGGTTGGTTCCCTTTATCAAGATTCCA
The DNA here is from genome assembly GCF_020826845.1 of Diceros bicornis minor. Lineage (NCBI taxonomy): Eukaryota > Metazoa > Chordata > Mammalia > Perissodactyla > Rhinocerotidae > Diceros > Diceros bicornis. The sequence continues at coordinate 952,950 of NW_026691667.1, forward strand.
CCATGTTTCTTCACTAAACCCTCCTCAGATTCTTACAAGCCGTTGATTAATTTCTAGACGTCTGAAAAGTTGATTTTGACCATTTTTACCAGTGTTCTCATTGTTTTTATGCATTTGCAGAAGTCCTTTCTCAAATGTTTCAGAAATGTTCTCCCTGTGGTTATTTATTTATAAATTAATTACTTAAAATGAAATTACATGAGAAATTCAGTTCCTCACTCACACACACTAGCCACATTTTAAGTGCTGGATAACAACATGGGGCTAATAATGAGTGTATTTAGTAGTGCAGACAAATGTTTACAGTATTGCAGAAAGTTATCTTGGACAGGACACAGAAGCAGGGAATCTAGAATCAGGGTAGAATTCTAGACACACTTGTTCATCCCTTGTGCCCTTCCAGGTCTGTCCCCCACAGTAACCACACTGGAGTAGACTCCCTGTGTACCTTGCCGCCTTGGCACAGAGACTGGACAGAGTTGCCAGCTAGGAGGAATTCCTGCGGCTGACCAATAATGGACCCAGCTGCAGAACTTGACTGTGGACAGGAAGAGTGTCCTTGGGGATGGTAAGGGTCCCTGGTCATTGGGAAAGGAAGTGAGGCCTTTCTGGGGACTCTGGATGACTGGGGCTGAGAGAACATTGAATTTTCTCAGGCTGGCAGGAGGTGGCATAGTCCCCCAGTCTTTACCCACCATTGAGAGAGAGAAAAGGACACCAGTGTAATATAGGAGGTCGTCACCTTCTCCTAGACAGCTCTGTGACTTCAAGCTAGTCAACTCCCCTCTCTGGACTTTTGTTTCCTTATCTTTACACTGAAAGCCACTGGGCCAGATGGTCAGTGAGGGCCTCCAGCTGTGTGTGAAGCAGACTTACAGGTTTGGGTGTCATGTGGTTTCTGATCCACAGTCTATAGTTTGCCAAGTCCCGCTCTAGATGAGCACGAATGCACTAAAACTTTTTGCAGTGGTGGAAGTGTTCTATATCTGTGCTCTCCAGTACATAGCCACATGTGGCTGTTGAGTACTCGAAGGACGGTATTGTGACTGGTCTTTATTGTTACTGATTTTTAAAGTTACTGAGGTACTAGATTTTTTATTTTATTGAACTAAAATTAATTTTAATTCAAAAAGAGACTTGTTGCTGCTCCATATCAGACAGCACACCTCTAAGAGTTTGTCTGGATAGAGGTACAAGTAGGGGGAACTGCACCCCTCCCCCCATCCCCACTGTGTGCTGTGTGTCCTCCCCTCCTGGAGTTTATGTTGTAGCTGGCAATAACAAGAATAGAGAATTGAAACTTATTAATTATTTGATGTGAACAAACTCATACTTGGAGGCGGTATTCAGAGAAGACTTCCTGCAGGTTATTACATTGTAGGTTAATCCTAGAAAATGAATATTAAGCAAATAGATAAAGTAGAAGGGGATGATGTGTTTCCAGGCATGGAAGAACACTTTTGAGTGGGATTTTACAAATTTAGAGAGATCCCATAGGCTTGCCATCTATGATGACCCATTCTCCCCCCTACCGTCCTAAGAAAGTCCAGCCCAAATTCAGTCCTCTGTGCCCAGAGGTATGAATTTGGTTTAATTTATTACACTTTTGTTCTGTGATAATGGTCTTGGATTTTGTAGCAAAGTGTGCTCACATTTTAGAGATGGAAACTAAAATGGGGTGAAACATCATGATGTCTACTTGACTTTAAAATTTCATTGAAAACATGGGATGAATCAAGGGTGGCAAGTGTTACTAATTTATACATTGATGAATTATTGTTTTACTTGGATAGAATATATATTTTTAAATCTAGATGATGGATGTTTATGAGACTGTTCCCTCCATTTTTCTGTGTCTAAAAAGTTTTATTAAAAAGAGTGAAACACACTCACATGCATTCTCCATTTCATTCACTTCCAGAATATTCTCCCAATAGAGATGACACCTTGACTGAGAAGCCTGCTAAACCTGCAGGAAGCCCCAGCCACAGGTAGGGGACGAGTATGTTGATGCTGTGTCTCATTGAAGAGAACCATGCGCACAGTGTCTTGGATGATGAAGAATTTTGGCCAACCCTTGTCAAGGAGGGTTGAGGCACAGTGGGGTCACCAGGAGCCCTTGGGCGATGACAGGATGTGGCTCACACCACCACTTGTCTCTCCAGACCTCCCTTTCTGGGCCCTTATCCTCATCTTCTTGGCAAGACTCCTGGTGCTCATCACAGGCCTGATCTACTGTCTCCTGGTAAGCCATGACGTGTTGATTGTCTTCTTATTGCGTTGTAAGAGCTCTTTATATATTATAAATACACATCCTTTTCTAGGGATATGTTTTGCAGATGTTTTCTCCCAGTCTGTGCGTGGCTTGCCTTCTCCTTCAGCACATGAGTCTTTGGGGGAATGTAAGTGACAGTCATCATGAGATTCCACCACACTTGAGAATGGCTAACATTAAAAAAACTGACTATAGCAAGTGTTGTTGAAGATATCAAGTCACTGAAACTCTCATCGAGTGCTGGTGAAGAATAGCTTGGATGCGTCTTTAATAATTACATAAGTCTACCCAGCCATTCCTCTCCTAGGAGTCCATCTAAGGGAAATAAACACATATGTCTATACACAGACTTGTACACACATGTTGATAACAAACTATTTATAGTAGACGAAAACGGAAAACAACCCAAATGTCCATCTACTGGTGAACTGATACACAAAGTGTGGTAAATCCCCACAGTGGAATATTATTCAATCATAAAAAGGAATGAATTATTTTTTTTTCTTTTTTAATTATTTTATTGAAATTATAAAGGGTTTTACATTGTGTAATTTTGGGGGTTCATTATTATATGTGAATATCTGTATAGACTGCATCGTTCTTACCACCAGTAGTCTGACTTTTATCCATACCATGCACATGTACCCCTTTAACTCTTTCACTCAACCCCCAGCCCCCTTCCCCTCTGGTAAACACTAATCTGTTCTCTTTATCCCTGTGTATGTTTTTCTTCTACATATGAGTGAAATCATGCATAGTTCTTTGTCTGGCTTATTTCATTTAACATCATACACTCAAGGTCCATCCAAGTTGTTGCAAACAGGATGATCTTGTCTTTTTTTTCTGGCTGAGTAGTATTCTATTGTATATAATACATACCACATCTTCTTTATCCATTCATCTGTAGCAGGGCACTTGGGGTGCTTCCATGTCTTGGCTATTGTGAATAATGTCGCAGTGAACACAGGGGTGAGTGAATCTCTTTGAATTGTTGATTTCAATTTCTTTGAATAAATACTCAGTAGTGGGATAGCTGGAATGTATGGTATTTCTATTTTTAACTTTTTGAGAAATCTCCATACTGTTTTCCTTGGTGGCTGCACCAGTTTGCATTCCTACCAGCAGTGTGTGAGGGTTCTCTTTTCTCCTTATCTTCTCCAACATTTGTTATTTTTTGTCTTGGGACTTATAGCCATTCTGACAGGTGTAAGGTGATCATTCATTGTAGTTTTGATTTGAATATCCCTAATAATTAGTGATGTTATACATCTTTTCATGTGTCTGTTGGGCTTCTGTATATCTTCTTTGGAAAAATGTCTGTTCATATCCTCTGCCCATTTTTAGATTGGATTATCTTTTTTATTGTTTTTGGGTGTATGAGTTGTTTATATATTTTGGAGATTAATCCCTTGTCAGATATATGATTTGCAAATATTTTCTATTAGTTCGTGGGTAGTCTTTTCGTTTTTTTTTTTTTTTTGAGGAACATCAGCCCTGAGCTAACATCTGTGCTAATCCTCCTCTTTTTTTCTGAGGAAGACCAGCTCTGAGTTAACATCTATTGCTAATCCTCCTCTTTTTTTTTTCCCCAAAGTCCCAGTTGATAGTTGTATGTCATAGTTGCACATATTTCTAGCTGCTGTATTTGGGACGCAGCCTCATCTTGGCCGGACAAGCGGTGCGTCTGTGTGCGTCTGGGATCCGAACCTGCGCCGCCAGTAGTGGTGCTCACGCACTTAACCACTAAGCCACGGAGCTGGCCCTGTCTTTTCGTTTTGTTCATCGTTTCCTTTGCCTTGCAGAAGACTTTTAGTCTCACGTAGTCCCATTTGTATATTTTTTCTTTTCTTTCCCTTGCCTGAGTAGACATGGTATTCGAAGCGTGCAGCTAAGACCGAGGTCAAAGACTGTACTGTGTATATTTTCTTCTAGGAGTTTTATGGTTTCAAGTGTTAGATTCAAGTCTTTTATCCATTTCGAGTTAATTTTTGTGTATGGTGGAATATAATGATCTACTTTCATTCATTTGCATGTGGGTGTCCAGTTTTCCCAACAGCATTTATTGAAGAGAATTTCTTTTCTCCATTGTGTGATCTTGGCTCCTTTGTCAGAGATTAACTGACCACAGATGTGTGGTTTTGTTTCTGGGCTTTCAGTTCTGCTCCATTGAGCTATGAGTCTGTTTTTGTGCCAGTACCATGCCATTTTGATTACTATAGCTATGTAATATATTTTCAAGTTAGGATTGTGATGCCTCCAGCTTTGTTCTTTCTTCTCAGGATTGCTTTGGCTATTTGAGGTCTTTTGTTATTCCATATATATTTTAGGATTCTGTGTTCTGTTTCTATGAAGAATGTCATTGGGATTCTGATTGGGATTGCTTTGAATCTGTAGATTACTTTAGGTAATATGGACATTTTAACTGTGTTTATTCTTCCAATCCATGTGCATGGACTATCTTCCCATTACTTCAGGTTATCATTGATTTCTTTCAATAAAGTCTTATAGTTTTCATTGTATAGGTCTTTAACCTCTTTGGTTAAATTTATCCCTAGACACCTTTTTCTTTTTGTTGCAATTGTAAATGGGATTGTATTCTTGAGTTCTCTTTCTGTTAGTTCATTATTAGAGTATAGAAATGCAACTGATTTTTGTAAGTTGATTTTGTACGCTGTAAATTTGCTATAGTTGTTGATTATTACTAATAGTTTTCTGTTGGATTGTTTAGGGTTTTCTATATTTACAATCATGTCATCTGCAAAGAGCAAGAGTTTCATTTCTTCCTTTCCAATTTGGATTCCTTTTATTTCTTTTTCCAGCCTAATTGCTCTGGCCAAAACCTCCAGTACCATGTTGAATGGGAGTGGCGAGAGTGGGCACCTTTGTCTTCTTCCTGTACTCAGAGGAACGGCTTTAAGTTTTTCGCCATTAAGTATGATGTTGGCTGTGGGTTTGTGATATATGGCCTTTATTGTGTTGGGGTACTTTCCTTCTCTACCCATTTTATTGAGAGTTTTTATCATAAATGGATGTTGGATCTTGTCAAAACCTTTCTCTGCATCTGTGGAGAGGATCATGTGATTTTTATTCCTCATTTTATTAACGTGGTGTATCACATTGATTGATTTGCGGATGTTGAACCATCCCTGCATCCCTGGTATAAATTCCACTTGATCATGGTATATGATCCTTTTAATATATTGCTGTGTTCCATTTGGTGATATTTAGTTGAGGATTTTTGCATCTGTGTTCATCAGCGATATTGGCCTGTAATATACCTTCTTTGTGCTGTCCTAGGCTGCTTTTGCTGTCAGGGTGATGTTGGCCTCATAGAATCAATTAGGAAGTGTTCCATCTTCTTCAACTGTTTGGAATTGTTTGAGAAGCATATGTATTAAATCTTGTTTGAATATTTGATAGAATTCTCCAGAGAAGACATCTGGTCCTGGACTTTTGTTTTTTGGGAAGGATTTTGATGACCATTTCGATCTCTTTACTTGTGAATAGTCTGTTCATTTTCTCTATTTCTTCTTGAATCAGTTTTGGGAGGTTGTATGAATCTAATAATTTATCTATTTCTTTTAGGTTATCCAATTTGGTGGCATGTAAGTTGTCCAGTGTATTCTCTTATTGTCCTTTGGATTTCTGTGGTATCTGTTGTGCTTTCTCCTCTTTCATTTCTAATTTTTTGTCTTTGAGCCTTCTCTCTTTTTTTCTTAGTGAGTCTGGCTAAGGGTCTGTCAGTTTTGTTTCAATCATCACAAAGAACCAGCTCTTTGTTTCATTGATCCTTTCTACTGTTTTTTTAGTCTCTATTTCATTTATTTCTGCTTTAATTTTTATTATTTCCCTCATTCTGCTGACTTTGGGCTTCATTTATTCTTCATTTTCTGGTTCCATTAGGTATAGTTTAAGATTACTTATTTGGTATTTTTCTTGTTTGTTGAGATTTGCTTTTATTGCTATGAATTTCCTTCTTAGAACTGCTTTTGCTGCATCCCATAAGAGTTGTTTTGTTGTCTTTTCATTTTCATTTGTCTTCAGGTATTTTTTGATTTCTCCTTTGATTTGTTCATTGATCCAATGGTTCTTCAGTCTTGTGTTCTTTAGTCTCCACTTATTTGTAACTTCCCCATCTTTTGTCTTGTAGTTGATTTCTAGTGTCATAGCATTGTGGTCAGAAAAGAAGCTTGATATGATTTCAATCTTAAATTTATTCAGGCTTGCCTTGTTTCACAACATATGGTATATCTTTGAGAAGGTTCCATGTGCACTTAAGAAGAATGTGTATTCTGCTTTTTTGGGAGGGTATGCTCTATATATATCGATTAAGTTCATCTGATCATATGTTTCATTTAATTCCACTATTTACTTGTTGGCTTTCTCTGCATGATCTATCCATGGATGTAAGTGGGTTGTTCAGCTCCCCTGCTATTATTGTGTTGCTGTTAATTTCTCCCTTTAGGTCTATTGATAGTTGCTTTATATTCTTTTGTGCTGCTGTGTTAGGTATATATATCTTTATAAGTGTTATGTCCTCTTGGTGGAAAGTACCCTTTATCATTGTATACCACCCCTCTTTGTCTCTCATAGTCTTTTTTATCTTGAAGTCTGCTTTGTCTGATATAAGTATGGAAACACCTACTTTATTTATTTGCCATTTGCTTGCAGTATTGTCTCCCATCCATTCATTCTGAGTCTGTTTGTTTTTAGTGCTGAGATGTGTTTCTTGGAGGCAGCGTATTGTTGGGTCTTGTTTTCTAATCTACCCCACCACTCTGTGTCTGTTGATTGGAGAATTCAATCGATTTACATTTAGAGTGATTATAGATACATGAGGGCTTAATCCCACCTAATCTATATTTCCATTTTTTCTCTTCCTTTGTGTTTCTCACTACCATTTCATTTTGGGGGTTTTCTGTGGAGGTGTTCTCTTTTTTTATGATCTATGGCTCTGCTCTGATTTTTTGTTTGCTGGTTACTGTGAGGTTTGTATGAAGATCTCATAGATGACATAGTCCATCTTCTGAGAGCCTCTTATTTCCATTAGCCTAAGCAGGTTTGATCCCTTTCCTCTTCTCCTTCTGAGTTATTGTTGTCACAAGTTATTCAATTTTCTGTTGTGCGTTTGTGACTAAGCTGAAGTGTTTATAATTACTTTTGATGCTTTCCTTCCCTTCCTCTTTTAAGTTATAATTAAGTATTTGCTACCCTGTTGTGAAACAGAGCTGTAGCTTTCTGATTTTGTCTTTCTATTTATCTCTTTGCTCAAAGCTTTGTAGACATTTGCCTTCTTTTTGTTTCGGATATGAGGGTGTTCTTGATCATTGCTTGCGTGGGAGATCTAGTGGCGTGGAACTCCCTCAGCCCTTGTTTATCTGGGAAAACTTTTATTTCTCCATTTTATTGTCGGGGGAAGAGTGAGAATCTCCCTCTGCCCTTTCCCTTAAGGTTCTTCTGGCTGGCCAAATAGTCAACCAGACAGGATAGCAGGAGAAAATAATACCAAGTTTAATAACATGTATACATGGGAGAAACTCAGAAATGAGCAACTTGTCCCTCTGTCTAAGCTTCTTGTTTAAGTATTGCAGCTAAAGGCAAAGGTCCGTGTTGGGGGTGGGTAGTGGCCTGGGGCTTCAGAGGGCAGAAGGACAATTCTTTTCAGGGTCAGCTATTGATAATTTCGTCAGGGATAGATAGAGTTTTTTGATAAAAGTGGCTTGGTGCCCCTCCCATTGCAACATCTATTTTACATTATCTTTATAGCCATCATAATAGAAGATCTGTTCCAGGAATGAGCCACCATGCCAGATTCTCTAGGCAGTTAGTGGGGGAGGTCAAATATCCTTATTGTCTTCAGCTCGAAATAATCCGCATAACAGAGTGGTGCTTCCTGGGGCAGCTTGCCCTGAGCACCATCAGTATCATAAGGATCATTTCACTGGATAGAGTGTTCTTGGCTGAAAGTTTTTGTCTTTCAGTATTTTTAATATATCATTCCATTCTTTCCTTGCCTGTAAAGTTTCTGCCAAGAAATATGCTGAAAGCCTGATAGGTGTTCCTTTGTAGGTTATTTTCTTCTGTCTTGCTTCACCTTTATATTTTTTCTTTGTCATTGGCTTTTGCCAATTTTACTATTATATGCTTTGGAGAAGGTCTTTTAGCATTGATGTAATTAGGCGTTCTGTTGGCTTCATGTATCTGTAAGTCCGGTTCTTCCCCAGGTTTAGGAAGTTCTCAGCTATTATTTCTTTGAACAAGCTCTCTGCTCCTTTCTCCCTCTTTTCTCCCTCTGGGATACGTTAATTCTTAGGTTGCTTTTATAATTGAGTCATATATTTCTCCAAGAATTCCTGAATTTTTTAAAAATCTGAGTCCTCTCTCCTCATCCACTGGAAGCATTTCTATATTTCTATCCTCTAAATTACTAATTCTTTCATCCATAATATCAGCTCTGTTTTTTAAGGATTCTAGATTCTTTTTTATCTCATTAGTTATGTTCTTCATATCCAGAATTTCTGCTTGTCTTTTTTTAAATAGTTTCAGTCTCTTTGATGAAGTATTCCTTTTCCTCATTAATTTTATTCCTGAGTTCATTGAACTGTCTGAGAATTCTTTTAATTTGGTGAATTTCTTTAATGACAGTTATTTTGAATTCTCTGTCATTTAGGTTGTAAATTTCTGTGACTTCAAGGTTCGTTTCTGAAGATTTGTCATTTCCTTCTGCTCTGAATTGTTACTGTAGATTCTTACGGTGTTGGATGAACTAATCTTTTGTTTGCATATTTGGGGTAGTATCAGGTCACAGATGCCGCCTGCTACCGCTGTGGGGGAAGCATGAGCTGTGTTTCTGATCCCACTCCATATGCTGGAAGTTGCGTGGGTACAATGGGTGTTCCCATCCGCTGGGAAAGCATTCACACTGGGCTCAGAGCTGCCACCACATGGAGGCACGTACCCAGTTGTGAGACCGCAGTACTACTATGGGTATTTGTGCAATCTGGGAAAGCATTTGCATGTGCGCATATACCTGCTGCTGCCTTTTCTTATGCTCATGCCAGCCTCTATGCTTGGTGGGTGGGACTTCTTCACGGGTTCTGAGCATTGGTCAATCATTGGGACTGCAGTGGCACAGTGGGCTTTCCAATCATCCAGGAAAGCATTCATTTGAGGGTCCAGGGCTCCCGCCAACCCCTCCCAGAGTTGCACCAAGGCGCATTCCTACTTTTGGGGATGCAGCAGTACTATTGGCTCTCACTCCAACCTGGGAAGCACTCGGGTGTGTGCACAGTGCTGCCAGGGAAGCGTTGGGGATAAGAATGAATTCATAGTACATGCGATGACAAGTATAAATCTCAAAATAATTATGCAGAGTGAAAGAAGCCAGTAAAAAATGAGTACATAGTATATGATCCCATTTATAAATATCCTTGGAAAATACAGGAAAATCTATAGGGACATATACCAGATCACTGGTTGCCTGGGAATGAGAATGTGTTTGCAAAAGGCAGGGAAGGAGGAATTAAAATGAACATGAGAAAATTTGGGGAGATGGGCGTTCCTTTTCTTGATTGAAGTGATGGTTCAATAAGTTATAATCAAAAGGTATCAAATTGTTCAGTTTAAATGTATACAGTTTACTGTATGTCGTTAATAGCTCAATTAAGCTAGAACATGTAGTGGAGAGAGAGCCGAAAGAGGGAAAAGGAAAGGAAAAGAAGGACTGAGGGTGAAAATTAAGTGGACAAAAGGCAGAGGGCGACACAGGAGGCATCGGGTCTCTGTGGCTTTGGCACTTCCTTCCCCTGGGGTCTCCCATACTGGGCAGCTGACTGGACCATTCTGATGCGCTCTCCTCACCTCACGAGTCACTGTCTGCCAGCGGAAGAAGGAGGGCGACTATGAGCTCCAGAGACGATGCCTGGGCTATTACTTGCCTCATGCTGACCTACGGAAGCTACGATGACTAGATCTGACTAGATCTGAGGTCCCCTTTTCCCAGCTGTGGTCCAGAGGAGCTTTGCTGGAACAGAAAGAAACCACATTGGAGGGACACAGGCTCTGAGCTTTTCTAGACTTGGCCCCTTACTGGCTCACAGGGATCTAAGCTGAAAGGTTTCACATTTCTTAAGTCCTGAAAGTGACTTCAAATTCTGTCCTGTGGTGTCACACCAGTTGATCCCTCGGGGACACCAGAATTGGTGAAACCAGCACAGACATTGCCATCATGTAAAATCGAATCCCCACTTCAGTGCAAGGTTTTCCTTCTTAGGGAAATTTGGAATATCCCTCCCCTTCACTCTGTGCAGCCATCACACCCTTCTCGGTTCCTCTATATTCCTCCCCCATTGAAGGCCTGGCAGTCTCATGTTCCCCTTTTCTGCTTCATTCTCTGAAGCTCAGATTCATCAGGACTTCCAGATCAATCTCCCTCAATGGCTCCTCTCCCCACTCATGGGTCCTCCATGACCGGAAACAGGCCAAGATAGGAGGAGTGGGTGAGACATGACTCTGCAGTCACCTTGGGCCTTGGGAGCTGAAATGACTAGGTGTCTGGGAATCCTGAATCCCAGAGAAACACCAAGGCTCTGGGAAGAGAGTATCTGTTCTGGATGTAAAAGTGAATAATACTCAGCAGGAGAAATCTGAGGGAAAAGAAAGTGTCTTTTTTCATCTTTCTCTGTACAGAGTCCATCTAGCCTTAAAACAGAGGTCCCCAACAAGCAGCCCAGAGCATCCCAGGAATGAGGCAGGCTGCGCTGTTCTGCCGTGGGTCTGTGGGAACAGATTACATTATCTGTACACACTATGCAGACGACCACAGCTGATAATACCCAAGGGCAGAGAATTAAAGTCACAGTCATGGCACTCTCTCAGACTTTTTGTGTGGAGTTTCACATTCTCAATCTTAAGCAGTGCTTCTCTGAGAATTCACACTCAGAAGATTAAAATGATTAATAATATAAATATATTATTATACATTGCATACATTATACACTGTACATTATAATTATAAATTAATGTATAATTATTATACATTAATATATTATTGTTACATAATACATTATTATAATATCATTATAATGGTTAGTAATCATTATCATTATTGACTATTTAATTTCTCCTAAGCAACATGACTGGCAAGTTCTGTGTGTATTATCTCAGTTACAGTCACAATATTTATGGTTTTATTCCCATTTTAAGTTAAAGATGTGGAGGCTCAGAAATATTAAATAACTTGACAAAGAAGGAAAACAATTACCACAAACCTAAATTAAACACCTATTCAAACTATGTGTCAAAGAAAAAAAGACGTTTTCTGACTTACAAACAGACTCAAAGTTGACCTCCCACAGGCCGGCAGTGAAAGAACAGATAAAGTATGTACATCAGGAAGAAGAAATGTGAACCCAAGAAAACATAACAGGAGTCATGAGGAAAGGAAATTTAGTATTAATTTAATACTAATTTAATACTAATTTAATACTAATTTAGTATTAGTTTTAAAACAAGACATTAAAAACACATTCGAACCAAAATTCCAGATGATTACCACATGGAAGAATACAGGAGAGAAGATTTAGGTAAAAAATAACTCATTTTTTAGGGAAGATATAAATACTAAGATACTCTATTATTGTTTAACACATTGCTCTGAGAAACTGATAACTCGAGGGACAAAAGTAAGTAACGATAAAGAGGATTTGAAGAGTGCAACATACTCGATCAGACAAATAGACAAATCCCAACACACTGGCTTATTGTGAGACTTGTGATGCTGAAAACAGTCGTTCTCCTGACAGCAAGATACCGCAATGGCATATCAATTTTCATGAATCAAATTTCCAACGTATATAAATCTAAAAAAATGGAAAATCCAGTATTTCATTGTATGCAACTAGTGATTCAACATGCAACAAATACCAGAAAAATAGAGACCCAGAAGTAGGTACCTTTTTTGAGAAGACAGATATAACAATTCTTTAGTGAAATGTTATGTTGGAATCTATTGCAATATTACACAAAAAGGACAATCCATTTGGACTAGGTATGTTTTCTCTGTGACTGTGAGGGCAAAACTCTAAAGAATTCCCTGACTGTGATAACTCTCTGTTGCTCTTAAAATACAAATACATAACACTCAGGAAAGGAAAGGAAGGAAAGATCTCCTTTCTCTCCTCACCTGAAACTCAATCTCCCACCTCAGAAGGATCACTGTCCGTATCTTCTCTGTCTTGCAAAGGAATCAATGAAAATAAAAGTATTGCTATATATTAAAGTTTCAAGAGCTCAAAGCAAGAAAACCTAATGACCCCTGCAGAGGCATTGATGTAGTGTGAGCCCCATGTCATCTGCACCCTCTTGTCTTTTATCATCACGTTTGTCGGGACGTCCTTCTTGGCCCTTCACTCTCCCTGCCTCGCTAGCGAGTCTGTCTGCATCAGTGTTACCGCCAGTCTCTCTCTTGCCGTCTTCACTTTCTCTTCCTGTTTCCTGATATCTTCCTGAGTCACCAGAAGTTGTTTGCAAAGGAGCTGTGGGATGTACAGACCAGCTCCTGGGATGGTCTCTGCTGAATCTGAAGACCAGGCAGAGGTGGGCATGGGACTGTAGTTCGGACCACCTGTGAGCACACCTGGCAGGAATGCACCTATGCAACTAGGTGCAAGATTCAGCAGGGCTTTGGCAAGGTCCAAAGGACTTAAGGGTTCTTCTGCACTCTGCAGGCCTGGAGACCTTGCAGTCTCTTCTGCCAGCAGAGTTGCTGGGGCTGCTCCAAGGTTTCCTCCCATGGATGGCAACGGACATCTTTGCCAGAATAGGATGTGCTTCTAGTAACTGGCCTCTTGAATATGTAACTGGACATCCTGAAAGGGAAGGAGATGCTCAAACCAGGCTTGGGTTGGATTGGTGTTCACAATCATGTCGCTTCTTCTGTGATGATTTGACCATCATACTTCTTTTCCTCTTACCCTATAAAAATAAATTGGGAATGTGGATCAGAGTGATAAATGAAGCCTGCCTTCCCAGGACAATTTTGTCAGATGCCTTGTACTTCTACCCTCCCTCTCTCCCTGTGGGGATTAATCTGACCTGTGTCCTGGGACATCATCAAAGAGATTTGGGTCAAGAACAGAAAGCTCGACGTCAAAACTCTGGACTACAGCAGGTCATTTCTTCTCCCCCATGTTGTTAGACACTTATGAGTATGACTTTATTCTCTTTTTGTCCTTGTCACTCTCAACAACAAAATCCCTGGTGCTCCCTGTCAGGACCCACGTTCCCCAGTCTTTTTCTAAATCTCAAATCATAGTATTCTTCTGTACTATATGACTATTCATTTGATTAACCCATTGACCAGTTGGTGTTCATAGCTGCATTAGAGCTTAAATCAGTAGTGAAATTATCATCCACCCCACTCCTAGTGACTCTTATTTGACAACTGTGAACATTAAATCTCAGTACAGAGAATCTATGTCTGAAAAAACTCAACTTGCAAATGGAGAATGTGCTGTAAGTGGGAAGTACACACTGGAATTATGGAACCCAGGAAAAAAATGTAAACTCTCTCATTATTAAGTTTTGTATAGACTGCACCCACATTGATGATATCTTGGTTATAGTGGGTTAAAATATACAATTAAAATTAGTTTCACTTGTTTGCTTTCATTTTTTAAAATGTGGCTACTAAGAAAATAATTAAATTCTATAATATAGAGTGCTTAATGCTACTATTGGACAGTGCCGATGAAGCCAACGGTGAAAATAAATACTAGAGAAAGTGGTTAGGGAAATTTTTTTCCCTAGAAAAGGCGTCTACACTGGCCCACACTGCAAGATGCTGCAAAAACAGTCATACACACACACACACACACACACACACTGACAGAATTAAACTAACCTCTTCCTAGAGTCACCACTTCTCACATGGCATGAGGTTGCACTCCTACTTAGTCCTAAGTGGACTAATCTCAAGAAAGAAGGCAGAAGTCAAGGTAATTTACCAGTTAGGAAGATCTAAAACCAGAGACTAAAGCTCAGGATATGTGGTGAATTTCCTGTCCTGGCTTCTGTTATTAATTCAATATGTTAGGGAGACTTTTCCAAGGAGGGTTGTTTTAAAACTCACTTTTTCTTTACTATGTAAAAATAGACAGGCTATGTAAAGTATAATTACTCTAGCCAATCAATGAAAAGGAGATGATAGAACACTGCTGGATTAGAGAGTCAGGGAACAGCTGACATTGGGTTAATTTGGCCTTAATTAGGCTGATTCTGATTTCATGACCATCATATTGATTGTATTATGCTAGAACCTACGAAACTTCCCAGCCTCCCTACTATGTAACCACCAAGGCCCACCAACCAGACCAGTCCTTGCTGACACATCCCCTGCCTCCATCTCTTCTGACAACACCTGGAGGATTTTCCCCATATCCCACTCTGTCCCTGCGCTCTTCTACCTGCTCCAGGGCCAGGGAATCATTTTCTCCAAGGCTCAGCCTCTGTGTGTGCCCAGCTCTGAGGATGGCACTTCTCCCTCCAGTGAAGACAAGGATCAGAGCGCAGACCCTGTGAGCTGTAGCAATTGGACAAAGACTGGGGTTTGCTGACAGAAAAGAACCTTTAGTGGGCACGGTTACCAGGGTCCAAGAAGCCCCAGTGATTCCTCCAGGGAATGTGATGCAGGACAGAGCAGGAATGTCTGCCTGTGGTTCGGCTTGGGAATGCTTGTAGTGTGACATAGGTGACATTGGTAATGAATTCGTCAATGTTGTTCACTCATTTATTCATCGTATGTCATGGAGTGCATTCTACATACATCCAGGCAACAGTCTCAACCTCTGGGGCTCACAGGCAGTGTCAGAAGAATTTCTAATATATAGGCACAGCACTGGCAATACACTAGGTGTTCCAAGCATTTTTCAAACATTAACTCCTTTAATACTCTCTATAATCCTACAAAGTAGGTATGCTGATCATTATGCCAACTGAGTGATGAAGAAACTGAGGCACCAATCAGGTAAATAACTCAGTCAATACAAATATCTAGTAAGGGATTGAGCTGGAATTTAGACATGAGGAGTTAGCTCCATCCTCTGTGCTCTCAACCACGACATCTACTCTCTAAAGACTTCACATCATGAAAAAATTTGATAAGTTATTCATTTTCTTGGTGCATTAATTAGCCACACTATTTTATCTGTGCCTGAAAAATAGAATACCTGCGTAGAAACTACTGCACATACACACTCAAATTACATCTACCAATGTCCTCAGTCCCTGACAATTAATACAGAGAACATTTCAGAATGTTTCTTGCCCAGGTTGGGAGGACTCTGAGGAAATCTCAGTGTTACTGTAAGAAACTGAGGACAAGTTGGGAGTGGGTCTCAGGGGAAAGGTGTCCTCAGGAGTCATGATTGAATGACAACATTGATGGGAGGGTCTCAGCAGTGACTGAATTCAGGATCTGATGGTGTTTTAACCTGGTGCTTATCTTCTCGCTGTGGGTTTATGGTGAGGCGGCACAGGGAGAGGGGATGGTTCACTGTGTTCTTGGGGAAACAAGACCCATGAAAGAGAGGGAATGACGGTTTCCTTAAACAATGGACTCGTAGTGGGAAAAATTTGGCCTGGAAGAGACAGTCGTGTCCCTGGTATAACCAGAAGGAGTTGCCTCTGCTTCAGCCAAAGTAGATAGCCCTTCCTCATGCAGTCATTTGATCTCAATGGGAGGAAGGAGGAGGAAATCATGTAATGCTCTTCTGGATGTGAGATCTGTGATGGTAGAGACTGTGCTAAGAGGTTCTGAAAGGTTGCCTTGAGGCATTTCAGACCTTTGCTGTGACCAGAATGACAAGTGTAAGCACCCCTGCGTATGTCTGGGAACAGTTACTGTGTCAAGAAGAAGGCTCCCTGGTGCAGAGACTCACACGAAGAAGCGAGTTTGACTAGGGAAGGTCAGAAATGTGGCCAGTGTGGCTGGAGGGAGCCTGAGAAGAGAGAGTGAGGGGAGAGAGGAGGGTGATCAGGCTGGATCCTGGGACATGGTAGACTGTTACTTTCTGTTCCTCTGTGACAACATTACTCCAAAACCTACCACCTATACAGTACAAATATATAACATCTCATAATTTCTGTGAGCCAAGCATCTGGCATGGCTTAGCTGGGTGCCTCTGCCTCAAAGTCTCTGTGAAGCAGGGTTGTGGTCTCAACAGGGCTCAAATGGGGGGGGATTCCCCCCCAAGATCACTCACATGGGTTTTGTCAGGATCCATTTGGACTGAAAGTCTGAGCTCCTGTCTGTCTGTTGGCTGGACACTCCCTCAGTTCTCTCCTATGGAGCCTCTACATAGTGCAACTGAAAACATCAGCACTTGCATTCCCAGTTCTGGTGATTTGATAGAGAGCGAGAGTGAGAGAGAGAGAGCGAGAGAGAGAGAGAGAGAGAGAGATGGAAACAGAAGGAGGGAGGTAAGTAGGGAACCCAAGTAAGCCAGTAAGCAGGAAGTGACAGACGTTTTGTAATTAAAACTTGGAAGTGACACCCCATCACCTTGGCTGTGTTCTGTTCTTCAGAAGCCAGATACTGACCACTTAGTGATGACAAAAGGATGTGCACTTCAGGAGGCAGGGAGCATTGAGACCATTGTGGAGGCTGCCCACCACATAGGCCAACGTGAGGCACTTGGGACTGATTCTGAGTAAAACAGGGGACCGTGGAAGGGTTAATGCCAGTGGATCACAATGTCTGAATT
Organism: Diceros bicornis minor; assembly: GCF_020826845.1. Lineage (NCBI taxonomy): Eukaryota > Metazoa > Chordata > Mammalia > Perissodactyla > Rhinocerotidae > Diceros > Diceros bicornis. The sequence continues at coordinate 969,987 of NW_026691667.1, forward strand.
TCCTCTAATTTCAACTCCTTCAGGATGCAGACCTGAAAATGAGGCCCAGAGGGGCAATCACTTTCCCAAGATCACACATCTGGAACCCAGAGAAGTTCTGACTGGTATTCTATGTGATGTCCTACTCCTTCTTTTACTTCCTCCATCTCTAAGTGTGTACATTAGACACATGTGACACCAGCCCACAGATGTTGTAAGTATTATCATATTGACCCTGACAAGGTCCCTAGGAAGCTGCTTTTAACCCAATCCTCATTGTGCAGCTTGGGAGACTGGGCAGACCTTGAGAGGCACAGCAGCTTTTCCAGGACACAGAACTGGTAGGAGAAAAGAGGTTTGACTTCAGCTCTGTCTCCTCAAAGCTGGGCCCCTGGATCCACTTACAAGGAGCTGTGGGTAGAGTGGTGATGGGTATTTGTGTACAGTGATGGAGATGACACGAGCAAGAAGGGGGAGCAGCCAACAGCCTAGAGGGGGCTTTGGGTGGGTCTGATTGAATGAAAGGGCCAAGTATTGGAACCTTGAAGAAGTGACCTCACTTCCTTGGTGACAGCCCCAACAGAACTTAGAACTCTGGTTACCAGGCACCCACATTATAATCACAGCCTCCTGTCCAGTTCATTTGAGTGGAGACACTCGACACAGCAGGATGTTCTCATGTTGTCCTGCAACATTCTGAAGCTCTGCCCCCGGAAAGCCCAGAATGAGAGCGTGTTAAGTCGCTTTAGACATTTGCTCAGCCCTCACCTCGAATGTCTGTGGCCTTTTGGCAGGAGGAACCATCAGGTATCAGTGTGGGCCAGGGCAGGTCACTCTAGGTCAGGCCAGAACTGTGATCCCAAAAGGACAGCCCCACACCCCTTGACACTCATTGTGTGTGTGTATATGTATGTGTGTGTGTGTGTGTGGGGGGGGAGGTGGAGTTAGGGAAGCTGGGGATGAGGAGGACACAGCCTGGGCAGGAGCAGGAAGCTAGATGGTGGCAGTCAGGCAGTGTGTCATGTTCATACTCAAGATCTTGGTTGCAGGAGAGGAAGGTGAGTGCTGGGGACCAACCTCCTCTATCTGCATGTGAATCCCAGGCCCTCAAAGTGTCCTTGCATTCCTTCCCTGGGGGAGTCTATGCAGATTCCCCGCTGTGCCTGATCTGTGGGGGTGTTTCCTCCTGTGGCAAAGTTCAGGCAAGCCCCTGATCCCTCCTGGCCTGACTGCTGGGCACTGTCACTGCAGAGCTGCACCCAAGAGATGGTCGAGGAGCTGGTGGATGGTTTCCAGTTCACCCTCTCCCTGGAGAGAACACAAGTGCACCAGTCCATCAATGACCAGGGCTGCTCTGAGGTGAGTGTGGGTGCAGAGGGGTCTTCACACGCAGGACTCTGAGATGACGAAGGCAGTGCTAGAATGCAAACTCAAATCTGAGAACCCCCTGGACTCCCCACCCCCAGAATTTTCTCACTAGAGTATCCCACAGTCCCACTCTGAAAGAAATCTGTACATCCACTCCTCCCCACCAGCTACACAGGATGGTAGAAAATCACCTCAGTCCTCCTGGTGGTTCACTGTGATATCACTTACTGTATGTCCCTCCTCCTCTCCCCCAGTGTGAGGATGAGTTCACTGTGAATTTAAGTGAGGCCTGCAGGATGAGTGCTCTCCAGGCAGGCATGATGGAGAAGCTGACAGAGTCCATGGCACCAGATTTCCTGAGTAGGAACACGTCCAGCTTCACCACCTTCATGGTCAACAACTCGGCCTAAGACACATCTCACAGGGTCCTGGACCAGCTGTTTACTAGCTGAGTAGCCACTCCCTCCTCAGCACAGTGGTGACTCTGCCCACTGCCAGCTGTGTACCTTGGGCAAATCCCCACATCTCTCTGAGCCTCAGTTTGCTCTTCAGAAAAGTTGGGGTGGGGAGGATAAATTTCATGGTGATCTTGTAGGGACTAATGGGATCAGCAATGGCAGGTGCTTACCTGGTGCCTGGATCTGCAGAGAGGGCTGTGGACGTGCTGTGGTTGTCCATGGTGTTTATTTTTCTCTTCGCCATGAAAAGTAGTCTGCCTCACTGATCTCTAGGAGGTGGCCTTTCTGAGTGTGGAAAAACACATGGAAAGCACCCTGTCAAGGAGTTGAGATCTCATCCAGCTGGTCCTGATCCTTTTCCTTGGGGTAGCCAATTAAGGATCTCTGGGGCAGCAGAGAGGCCCTAGGCCCACTCAAGTGTCTGGGATGGTCTGGCTGGACTTCATTCATTCAAGTGTGTAGATTAAGCACCTACTACATGCAGGACTTTGGGAGACACTTAGTAAAGTCAGTGAATGAAGGAGAGACAATCGCTGTGCCTCAGTTGTTGTCTGAGAGACAGTGACATTAGACATCTTTCGCAGGTCCTGTCTTCCATGGTACATCACAAGTGATGCCCTGATAGCCTCCTTTATAGCTGGAGGCATCTTCCCTTAGTCCAGCCAGAAGGGCAGAGCACAGGACCATCTAAAAAATTGAGTGGTCTTTGGGTCCAGAAGAAGGGCTTCCTGTCTCTATAGAACAAGGTGTGGAGGGAGAGATGGGGGCTGTGGCTGAGGTGAGCCTGTCAGAACCTTGCGTCTCACACATCTTTTGATTCCCAATGGAAGGCTGAGGTCTGGTGGCTTCCACTCCAGGAAGACAGGAGTCAAGGAGCTATGGATGGGTGCCAGGACCCCTGGGAAACAGAGGGGTGGCTAGGCTGAGTTGTCTCCAAGAGACCCATTCCCATCACAGACCCATCTTACTCTGTCTCCTCTTCTCCATATCCACCACTTCTGACCACCACCTCCAGGCCCAAGACAGGAGGTCTGTGAGCAACCCACTGAAAAACCGGCCTCTGCTCAATCCAGTTGCACAAGTACATGGAGGGTTGGTCTGGGCTGTGTCCCGGCCCTTCAGGAGAAGAGTGTCAGCAGGAAGAGAGTCATGACAGGCTCTGTGTTCAACATGCTGGATGAGCAGGGGCTCATCGCCAGGATGGGTGGGGGCAGGCCTTGTTGCCTTGCATGAGAAGTGTCGGGGGAAAGGCCAGGCCTCTGACTCTGTTGCCAAATTGCCTCCCCCAGTGCCATCTCTTCTCTGGTGGGAACCCGCCTGGACCCAGGGCAGGATTCCTGGGAACCCCTGAACTTTCCCTGCTTCAGGATGAAGCTGACCTCTCTGCATCTCAGCTTGCCTGGCTCGGAGCTGGGGGGCCACGCCTACATTTCTCCAGGTCCAGCTGGAGCATCCAAGACCCATTGGGGCAGATCTGGAAGGTGAGGAGACTGCAGTCTGGGAAGATGATTTGCAGGGTCTTCAAAGGCTAGGTTCCCTTAAAGGCAGTGGGGTCTTTCCTGGCTTTCACAGGGACCGGGAAAGTCAGCTACTTGAGTGACACTGTTTCTTTCTCCTGCTGCAGTACCATCTCCAGAGCTCCCTCCGGCTCCAGAGCCAGAACAAGGGCCAGCTCCACGGCTAGATCCAGCTCCAGCTCTAGTTCCACCATCTGTGCTAGAGCTGGAGTCAGTGTCACCTCCATCAGTCCCTCCAGGGCCAGAGCCACCACCAACATCAGCTCCAGCCCCAGTGCCAGCTCCTGAGCTGGAGCCAGCTGGACCATTGGCTCCAGGGAGAATCCTAACTCCACTTGGAGAGATAACAGCAGAGCCAGATCCAGCCCCAGAGCCTGCCTGTCCCTGGGATGTGACCAGCAAGAACCTGTTGAGGTAGGAGAAGCCTGATTTCTTGGAGTTCCCTCCCCGGCTGGTGGCAGAGCAGTTGACACTGATGGATGTGGTGAACAGCGGGGCTCTCAGGGCAGGTGGGGTCGGCCTTCGCTGTGCCATGAGCTGTCCCACACCTGCCATTTCCTGATCCAGAATCCCATGATCTCGGTCCAGCTTCCCTGCTTACCCTCATGTGACCTGAGCAGACTTCTTAACTCCCAAGCTTTGCTGTCCTCATGTGTACAGTAGAGATGGACACTGAGAGCAGCTGCCATCCACAGTGGCTGTGCAGATGGACGAGCTGAAGCAGAGAGGACGTTGGGCAGAGTCTGTGCTTTGGTGGGGGAGGGGAGCACACTGAAGTGCTGTCTCGTCCTGGGTAGTTCACTCATTTGCCAAGGAGGCCTCAACAGCCTCAGCACTAATTAGGCTCCTCATTTGTACATGACTACAAGGGAGAAAACAAAGCCCGTGGTTGTTGCTGCCTTGGGGAAATATGCACCTGAAAGAGGAGACAGACCTTAGGATGGTCAGAATGGGTGGGAGATGCCCCTAGAGATGGTCAAGCAGGAGCCGAGTTCCTGTGCTTGGAGGAAGTGAGACTGGGCAGCGAGCAAATGCCACTTCCCTGCGCCACAGTATCGTTTCCTGGGTCATCCTGTGCTGGGTGACCTCAGGGGACACAGGCAACACCCAGGGACTCCCACAAGCCTCAGGTTGCATTCTCAGATTCCTGAGTCCAGCTCTGACCTCTGACCCTGCCTGGGACTGGGGGATGAGGACGCTGAGCTGGGCTGTGGCAGGGCTGGGTGACACTCCCTGTCCTGCCCAGAATCTCTTCAATAAAGTGATGCCCCATGACTTCCTGGACTCCATCTGGTTCCAGTGTGACGACAGGGGTAATGAGCACCTGACACCCACCATCGATGCCAACACAACCCACTTTAACTGAATGGTCGAATGTGTCGTCACCACCTGCATTGGGGACCCGAGTATGACGGTCCAGGACAGGGCCAGTGTGGTGGATCTCTGAATCCAGATGGCCAGGGTAAGATGTGGGAGAGCCTGAGAGCCCCTCTCTGGAGTTGGGGGAACTGCTCCTTCACCTTTCTGAGCTCTCATGTTTGAAGTCTGTGGTCTGAGCCTTTGTACAATCCTTAGACCCCTCCTGCCAGTGCCTCGATGACTTGACTCCTGGTCCCAGTGGTGTGAAGCTCACCCCTTCCTGGGCTCCTTCCTTGGCTTGAGCTAAAATCCACCTCCTGGAAGTATTCCTCGTCAGGTTCCAGCTGTGCCATTCCCGTGTTCCCTGAGCCGCTGTCTCATCCAGGAGAGGAGACGTCAATGAGGCAACAGAAGCCAGAGGAAGCAGGGCTCCAGCTCCCCCTCACAGATCATTCTCTTCCCTTCCCCAGGAATGCCAAGGCCTGAGAAACCTTTCCTCACTGCATGTGATCCTCTGGGCTCTGCAGGGCCCCTCTATTCAGCGTTTAAAAGAGACATGGAGATGGGTGTCCAGGTGGGTAGGCCTCTCTCCATGCTAGCACCACCTGGGTGGACCAGACCCCACACAGGGCTGGCATTGCCCTTCAGTCTATTGGGACCTCCTGGAAGACAGCAAACCCTGGCGATAGGGTCTGACATGGTTGGAAGGCTTGGAGTCTTTCTGAAAACTTAGGCCAGTGGTTCTGCTTCAGGAATCAGGTTCCCTAAGTGACAGATCCTGGCTTGAGCCAAATTGAAGATTTTCAAGTGTTTTCAGGAACAGAACTCTCTGTCTAAATGAAATTAAGACTGTTTAAAACACATCTGCTGAGAAGATAAGAGAATGGAGGCCCCAGGTGACAATAGGAGAACCCCCTCCCCAGTCGCAGACACCTCAGGGCTCAGAGGACACAGTGAAAAAACGCTCATCCAGGCTGTCTGGATCTTCTGGGTTTTCAAACAAAAGGGATTTACCCTCAAACCACTCCACAGTGTCTCTTTCCTTTTTTCCCTTCTCAGGACGAACTGGACAAAACTTAAAAAGTTGATGAAAACAAGCCAGCTGGAGAGCAGGAACCTGCTCAAGGTGGTGAGTGGAGGCTGGAGATCTGGAAGGAGGAGAGGTGAGGGGGGGAGGGACCAGGCAGGATGTGCTTTGGGAAGTTTTTCAATTAAGGTTCCATGAGAAATAACGGTCTGTCTTATCCAGCTTGACAAGAAGCATGGGGTGTGAGCTGCAGGGGCTCGTGAGGACTGTTTGGGGCAGGAGGCCTTGGTCACGGGATACAGTGGTGTCACCTGGACTGTTCCAGGCGGTGAGGAGCTGGCAGAATGAGCAGGTCTCTGGCTTCCATGCGGACCCATCAGCTGGCCCTCTTCCTCCAGGCTGGTGGGTGGATGGAGTGGGTGGGTGTTCCTTTCTTCCTAAAGCAGCCCAGCCTGTCCTCAGGAAGCCAGGCCCCTGCTGCTCCTTCTGTCTTCACTGCACCTCACAGGGGAGGGCACTCTGCCTGCCCCAGGGATGGGCACTGTGAGGTCACACAGGCCTTGTGGACACAGGGGCTGCCAAGCCTTGGGCCAAATGGTGGATCTGGAACAGAACTGTGTGCTCTCTGGGACTGTGCGATCTAACCCTATAGTGGTCACTGCTGACAAACCAGTGAGTCTCGCCCGGTGCCTGGTTGACAAAGATACGCCCCAGATGGCAATGAGAATTATCGGGGAACCTACAGAACCTTAATGGACATTCCTGACAGGACATTAGAAGTTTCTAAGTAAAAAAGGATGCAAATGTCACCATTACACAGCGCCATGGTTACCCCCTACACTGTCACTCAGATGTGGCACAAGGGGGTCCCCTTCCTGAGTGAATAAAGGAGGAGTTCTGTGCAGGGTTCATCCTGAGGGGATCCTAGGGAGCTGAGGTCTTTGACATGGCCTCACGTCCAGCCTGGTGTCAGAGAATCCCAGGGGGTTGGAAAACACAGAATCCACTTGGATAGGACCCCGAGACACCTTGTGCCTCCCAATCCATGGCTCAGGCTGACTGAGGGCCTCAACACACTCCGAGAGTCCAGAGGACAGGACCTTGATCAGAGGTGTGTCTGGAGGAGGAGTGAAGACCGAGGGCCAGGCCCTTTGGCTGGGAGGTGGTGGCGGTCTCCTCTGTGGTCCCCTGAACAAGTCACTGCCCCTCTGTGGGCCTCGGTCTCCTCGTCTGGGAAATGGAGGGAGATGATCTGTGTTGCAGACCTCACAGGGGTGATGAGGTACAAGGGGGAGAGGAATGTGCAGGAGCTTTGTACTCCTCCTCCTCGAGGGGGGAGGGGAGAGTACTGGTGACAGTCATATGACACTGAGTTCTCAGGGGCCCCTGGGAGGCATGGGAGACCTCCTCACACTTTCTTGATGAGGAGAGAGGCTTAGGGGCCTGGGCAGGCCTGAGAGCACAGAGGAGGGAGTGTTGGAGATGGGAGTGATCTATAATCAGAGCACTCTGGAAAGGGAGCAGCCATAGACACCAGATGTCCGGGGTCCAGGATCAGGGGCCTGGGAGACACGGGGAAGGGAGCATGGCCTCCCTGAGCATGTCCTTGACCCTGCAGGAGGTGACCTCTGTGTGGGCCACCTTAGAGATGGATTCCCAGGGAGCCCAGGAGAGGCAGCAGCAGCAGGTGAGGGGGCTTGAGGAGGAGGGTGTCAGAGGAGGGGTTCTCTCTACGCACGGCTTGAGGCCTCCCTAAGAGAGGGGTCACTCCTCCTCCAGCCCAGCTCCTGGAGCCCCAGAGCCTGAAATGCCTGCCCTGGACGTGACCAGGAGGAGGCCTGGGAGGGCTGGGCCCAGGGTGAATTAGAGAGGGGAGGGGCAGGGAGCACATACCCTGGGATTTGCCAAAACCCGCCCCTAGGAGGTGACTGGGGAATTTGGGTGGTCCTGGAGGGGGCAACTGAGGGGAGGCCGCTGAGGTTCCTAGGCTGCTCTCTGTAGGAGTCTGTGTTGGGCAGGAGGCTGGGGTGAAGGGATTTGAGGGAGGGTCCATGAGGGCACCAGAGAGGTGGGACTCATCTCACCACTCCCACCCTGATTTCACAGGGTGTCGTCCCCTTCCTTGGCACCTTCCTCTATCACCTGAAGCTGCTGGACATTGGGATGGAGGATGATCTGGAAGTGAGTGAGCCTGGAGGTGGGGCCAGGGAGCAGGATCCTGAGGTTTGGGAGGCGAGAGCCCTGCACTGGGCCCTGAGCTCTCAGTACCTGGCAAACCTTCTCCCATAAGATCCCCGTGGCCACCCCTGGGAGCTGGAGAGTCAGGCCCATCTTAGCAATGCATGAATAGACGGCCCACGTAAGCCCCCCACCAGGCTCCCTGCGCTGGTGAAGCTCAGAGCTGCCTGCCTGCAGAGCTGCAGGAGGCTGTGCCTGAGCTGCACTCAGCCTCCCCCTCAGGCCCTGCCCCTGGGGGAGTGCCATCAGCCCCTGCAAGTGAGGAAGAACTTCTGTGGTCCAGCTGTCCCTTCTTCCCTGAGGCCTCAGTCTCCCCGTCTGTCATCACAGAGGGTGTGCTACATAAGGTCTCTGGCCTCAGCTCCCCTGTCCTTCCTGCTCTGGAGCCCAGAGCCTGGCCCAGTGTCAAGTTCTCTTTGTGGAACGTCTGCCCTCTGCTGGGCCCTGACGTTCCTGCAGCCTGAGAAGGGGTGGGATGGGAGTTGGTTATGGGCTTAGGGGGCTGTTTCTGATGGACATTGACTGTCTCCCTTCCAGGGAAATCGGGCCAACTTCCAGAAAGCGTGTGAGGTGAGCAGCTGTGGGGAGGGTGGGGAAGTGGAAATCACAGACCTCCCCTAGAAAGACATTCTCTGGCCTCATCCCTTGGGTCAGATGCACAAAGCTGGGTATCCCATCACGTTGGTGGGTGCAAGGGGGGCTGGCATCAAGGACACCTTCCTGGATGAGGAACTAATTCCAGCCAACTGTGAGGACAGGCAAGTCCTGAATGGAGTGGGAAGGAAGGAGGGTTTTGGAGTGAGCACAGACCCCAGACCAGATCCTCAATCTGCACAAGTCCCTGGCAGGGTTCCCCACCCAAGCCCTGTCTGCATCCTGTCCTTCCTCCCAGAAATTCAAAGTCATCAGGAGGATCCAGCTGCTCCAGCAGGCTGCAAGTGCGTATGACCTGGAGCCCAAAGAGCGAAATGGGGCCTGGTTCCAGGCCATGGAGCCCATCAGTGTCCATGAGAGGTGAGGGGGACAGGAGTTGGGTGAGGGCAGGGCAGACTCTCTCTGATGGCCAGCTCCAGAGCCTGTGGCCTGGCTCGCTAATCAGCCTCAGAATTTGTAGCGTGGTGACCCATGGGGCACTGGGACTCAGCTGCTGGCAGGCTCTTGGAGGGGCACCTGAGGTGTGGCTGCTGGTAGCTCACAGGTCCACTCTGTCCTGTAGCTACTGGGTCTCCTGCCAGCTGGAGTCCGCACACCAGAAGACGAGCAAAATGCGGCTCTTCAAGAGAAAGAGGATCTGGACATCCTCCAGTTTAGGGTCAAGTGAGTGTTGGGACCAGCAGCAACTCAATCCAGGAGCTCAGTACAGCTTCTGGCTAAGCATGGGCCTGGATCCCAGCTCCACTTCTGACCAGGCCTGGGGCGGGCTGCTCCCCTCTCCTCTCTGGGATTCAGTTGCATCCTCTGAAATGGGTGATGCTAAATGATGCCTCCTGCATCAGGGACAAACGGGGTGCTGTTGATGGACTCAGCACATGGCACAGGGTTTGGATCAGAGTGCAGGGGGCAGGGAGGTGTGCCATGAATCTCAGGGAGGTACCCCAAAATAGTCTGCTTCTTGTCTTCAGCCGCCATGCATTTGGCGATGAGCCGTCACACTCTGGAGACCTCAAGTGCAGGTCCTCCTGACCAGCAGGGACACTGGCGCCCTCGGGGTGTACCAGGCCAGCTCTTCCCACCCTGAGTGAACGAGGACATCCTAAGACTTTCCCTGGTTTCCCCTAAAGCCCCAGAGGGAGGGCACCACCCCCTCCAACTCCCTGACATCTGCACCCCAGCGACTGTTAACCCATTGGGGAGGAGTGATATTATTTCTTTACTAGTAAATGGTAGATTTGACTCTTACGTTATATCCTGTTTCTGTCACAGCCTGGGTGTTGTGGTGTGGTTCTTTCACTTCTTATGCTCATGTAAATGAGACACAGAATCTCACTTTCCTCCTTGAATTAAGAACTTGTGTTTGGTCACAGCTTATTGTATGTGGCAGAAGGGATGAGGGCCAACCTCCTCCCTGGCTACTGAATGAAACCCTCACGTCCCCATTCCTCAGAGGACAGGTGCATATCTGTGTGGTTCACCTGGGCCAGGAGCAGAGACAGCCCCTCAGATCTCTCTGGATGTAGAGGTTGGAGGGACTTTCCCAGGCAGAGCAATAACCACTGAAATGTGGGTGTCTTTCAAATAGCACCTACCAGGACCATGTCCTTCCCCAGGACAGTGGCTGTCTTTCTACAGCTTTCAATGAAGAAGGAATGTTTTTTGCTTCTCTTGTTGAGGTTTCTTTGATCAGATATTGGAACTTGCCATTTTCTAATCAGTCTCTGTATTTGCATCAACACTAAATGAGAAAAAAAATGTAAAAAGATAAAAGTTTGCATGTGTAACGGACAAGGACAGAGGAAGACCATGTGCAGATGGACTAAGGGCCCACAGGACATCCCCATCAGGCCGCCGCCTCTAGGGCTCCCTATTCACCCTTCGCCTAGACTGGAATCCTCCTGGGATCCTGGCCCATGCCCTTGGAAGTCCTTTTCCGGCTTGTTTCATATCCAGAGGGAAAGATTCATGATGCACCTTTTAAACCTACAACAGGACTTTGTTCCATAAACCTAACTTCTCCCAGTGAACTAGGATTTCCAACATCCCTGCATTTCCTTGTATGATTCTTTTTGGGCAGAAATTCCCTAGATGGCCCCCAGCCTCTCTGTCAGAAACATCATGGCCATTCCTCCCCGGCTGGGCCTGATGGATCAGGGGTAAGCTCTGGTTTGCCAGTACAATAGACCTTAATCCTGTCCACTGAATGACCCACACCATCCCTTGCTACCCTGGGTGACATCTGGGCGCATGTGGTTCTGAGGTCCCTGGTCTCAGACAATCATTAGTTTACACACTCACTCGTGTTGTTACTGACTTGTCCCAAAGGGGCTGCTGGGCCTGAGGGCATAGAGCACATAGCCCCTGGGACGGCTGTGTTCTTTTCCCCAGTCTGTGCTGTGGTTATATGGATTTGTGTTACAGGGATGTGAAACTTTCCTGTTGGGAGTTTTGAAAGATGAGGCAGGAGAGGGGCAGGTATAGAAGTTGGTCCAGCAGGGGAATGTCACCAATCTTAGACACAACAGACACAACCTTACCAAATAAAATGCTGAGATGCTTCCCAGGTGGGTGGTTAACAGACACTGCTCAGAGCTCATGCTGAGAACCCACCCGACGACCTGGAGCTAAAGGGTTAGCACCCGGCATTTTGAACATCATGCCCTGGAAACACCCTGTAAGACAAGGGCCATTGTCTTGAATTCCTTAGTACTTCTTCCCCCTCCTTTCTGAAGGCTGCAAGTGTCACCCAGGGAGGCCTTTTCAGTTCAGCCAGAAGCAGAGTAGAAATCCTGGTTCCCACAACCCAGGTCCTTCCTTTCAGGGCACTGCCATCCAGGAAAGAAAGAATTCACACATCGGTGTAGACAACACAAACACACACACTCATATCTCACCCAAATCCCAAGATGCATGAACTACTAAGAGATTAAAAGTGACTTCAGAAACAGATCAAGCAATTGTAAAAGAAGGGTTTCATTAAGATCCTGAGTCAAATAAAATGTAAAACCAGGAAATAACCTTGACAAAACTGGGAGACTTTGGATACTGACTAGATAGTTGATTATATGAATGACATTTTTATTTTTGTGTGTGATGACGTTATTGTGTTTCTGTTCAAAAAATCCCTCATCTGTAAGAGAAACTGAAATATTTACAGCTGAAATGATGTGCTCTCAGCCATCTCCTCTGGTTAATTCTTGGGGTCTTGGTGTGAAGATAATGAAAGCCAGATGGTATACGAGTTGACAATGTTTGAAGCAAGTAACAGGTTCACAGAGATTGATTTTTCTCTACTCTGAGTTTTAGAGATTTTTGAAAACCTTCAGAACACAATTTTGATAAAAACAGTATACTTGGGGTTCACATTACAATGTTACAAACTAAAACATCACAAAAATGCTTCTCCTTCCTGACCTAAGGAAGCTCTCTCTCAGTCTGGCTTCTGTGAATGACCTGATGATGCCACCAATTATTCACTTATCACATGTTTGTTGAGTAATTCCTATGTGCTCTGTGCTGTGTGCAAGGCGAACACATTTCCACGACTCTGGATCTAGTGTGGGAAGGAAGGCAATGAGCCTGCTGCCAAGGTTCTCTAAGTGGAAAATAATGCCCCCAGGGGGTATGCTCATTCTGGAGATTCCAAAATCAAAGCTACACAAGTTTGCCAGGTAACAGATAAGAGATACTTAATTCACGATATAGAAATCACATATGTCTGAGTTACCATGTGACAATGAAGAGAAAGATTGATGGATTTTATGTTATAATTAGATGCGAAATCATCGTGCTGGCCCCTGGCTGAGTGGTTAATCTTGTCATGTTCTGCTTTGGTGGCCCAGGTTCAGTTACTAGGCATGGACCTACAATACTCATTAGCAGCCATGCCATGATGGTGACCCACACAAAAAGTAGAGGAAGATTGGCAACAAATGTTAGCTCAGGGTGAATCTTTCTCTGAAAAAAAAATTACATGAAAAATCATAATAAAAATTTATGGAATCGGATTTAATATACATTCAAAGACAAATCTCATTCTAGTAGGTATCATCACTTCATTGAGTGTAAGTTCTAGAATAAATAAATGTAAGTTCAAAACACTAATACTTCAGCTTCAATTATCCTATCAATTTTAATATAAAAAGGAGAAAACTCATGGTAAATAAAAATTGAGGTTTACCATGAAAGGTCAAGATCATGATGGACGTTACAAAGAGATGCTGTGAGAGTCAAGCCTGTCTCATGGGGAATTTCTCAACGACACCACTCTCCTTTTCTTCAGCACCGATGTTGCTTTCCTCACTGTGTTTTCAGGATGCCTTCCTTGGCTCCTTGCTCTCTCTGTCTCCCCGGCAATCTCGTCTGTCCTCGAGACCACAGTCAGTCTCTCCCATGCTTTCCTTCATTTCCTGTGTCTGTCTCCTGATATCTCTAGAAGATGTCCGTTGACTGCAGAGGGGCTATGAGCGACTCAGACCCATTCCTGGACTCATCTCTGACCAATAGTGACAGTGGCCCGGGTGGGCTCAGGGCTGGTGTGCAGATGCCTCAGCCCAGGCATGGTCCAGGGATTCACATGGACCAGCCTGTGTGACTGTTTCGAAGGTATTTGTGACTCCAAAGAACTTAAGAGTTCTCCTTCACTGCTGCAGGCCTGGAGTCCCTGTAGTCTACTGTATCCACAGACTTGCTGGGGCTTCTCCAGGGTCTCCTCCCACTGACTGCACCTTACCTCACCGCCAGGATGGGAAGTTATTCCAGTAACTGCCCTCTGGAATATGCAACTGCTTAGGCTTCAGGGTGCATAGATCTTCAGTTTTCTGAATGGTTTTAGTTTCATAGTCTTACTGTTTCCACTATGAATTCTGGGAATATTTTTGGAGCTTTCTCTTTCAAAAAAAATAAAATATGAAATTTGAACAAAATGGAGAATGAAGAGTACCATCCATGGAGAATCTTCTCAGCTCACGTGGATATTCCACCCTCCTTCTCTCCCTGGACACATGTGTCTCAAATCACACTGTGCATCACAATCATTGGAGGGTTTTTAAATCTCAGATTGCTGGATCTCAACCCAAGTAGGTCTGGGGAAGGAATGGAGAATTTTCATTTCTAAGAGGTGATGTTGAGCTGCTGGTACAGGGACCACATGTGGAGAAGAGGATTCAGTGGCATCATCAAGCTGATGTGAGACAAGGAGAGAAAGCTCAAGGTCATTATCCAGTGTCAAATCCAGACCAACTTCCCTCCGCCATCTTGCTTCAGGACGTTCCTCTCCTCCTCTCTCTGTCATGGTCAAATACACACATGCTGGTGCCCCACAGCCCACTGTTATTGGGACACAGAGTTCCAAGGACTCCAGAGCTCCTTTCAGGGCCTCACCTCTAATGAAATTATTCACTACTCCATCCTTAATCGTTCATTTCCACACCCTGATCCTATCTTCACCCAAAATTCTCCTGCTCACAAATCAGTAATTCACAAACACCATATTCCCACCACAAATTTCCACATTTCCAGTTTTTACACAAAGAAATCCACTCTAAATAACCATTCTTCAATGAACTTTATTACTCCAGTAGGAATATCTTCACAAGCCTCTCTTTCTTTTCTTCTCATAATCCTTTCTAGTAATCTCAGATTCACAGTCCATCATTTCAATCATCCACTGACCATAGTCCCAGATTCTTTATTGCCATCATATTAACCCTGCACACCTCAGATGATTTCAAATACCTGCCATGACATGTTGACACTTGCACTGAACAGAGAATGCATCAGGAGCCTGTGGATCCCAACAGAGAATCACAGCAACCAATGGACCTATATGCATTACTCTAATGCTTCCTGAATGCTCTGCTCATTTCTTTCCATTTCTTGAGTTCCATAAATCTCTATATTCCGAACTCCTCCACATTTCACAGATAAATTGTTAACCACCAGACAAGAACTATTTCACTCTCTAGTCATCAGATCTACAAATATTCCTCTTAAGGAATTCATTTATCACACCTTTTCTGTTGTTATATCCAAATAAATTGATTTTTTGGCTGAAACCACTCTGATTTTTATCTTATCCTTCCATTTCAATGACATTATGCCCTCAATATTTGTTGTGCTTTCCATAACTCCCCTACTGGAATCATCCCTCAAGTTTCAAATATGCACAAATCTCTACCATCTACAAACCAATCTCTCAGCCAGCATTCCGAATAGTCCTTAGCCTCCAAGCCCCTCCTCTCCTCCTCCTGCCAGGGATCCATTTTGATAAGGTCACATATATCCCAATGCCACTGTTTCCACAGAGCCTACCCAATCCCATCCCCATTCTGTGGATGCTTCTCCTGCTAACTTCACAAGCCGTGTCTCTTACTAATCCACTGGGGACTTTTCATGATTTTTCTGACAAGCTCTGCAGTAACACGTGACATTGCGCACTCCAATGTCCTTTTAAACGCCGCTTTGTCCTTGGGATCCACCACCCTACACTGTCCTGCTCTTGCCTGTCTAAACTTCCCGAGCAACTTCCAGGCTTCTCTTTATGACCACCCCACAATGACTGATGCTTTAGAAGTCAACTCTTCTCTGACACCTGTTCCCCATCTGCACCCTCCTTCTGGGGCAACCCCATACATTTCCCTGGCTTCAAATACCACTAATAAGCCAAACATGTCCAAAGAATCAGCAGAGACCTAACTCTGAACCCCAGACCCATTTATCAACCTGCACATTCACCACATCAGTGATGACTCAACTCACAATGACCAGGTCCCAAGTTGAACAAGTCACTTACCCAAATAATTGGCTTCTCTCTCAGTGTCCCCAAACTCACTTATTTTTGGAAATAACCTGTCTACCCCTGGGTGGCACTCTGGACACCCTGCCACCCCACACTCACATATCAATGAACCATCCATCCACTCTTCTGAATCTACCTACAGGTTATCCACTTCTGATTTATTTCTACTCACCTTTCAGACCTCATACAAAATATCACTTCCAGACAGTGAACACTCCTGCTCCAGTAACCTAAATTACAAAACTCCATTTTTCCTCTTTGGTGATTTTTTTTCTATTTTAGTTATAGGTGCATTATTATTTATTTCAAGATTTAGTTCTTTCTCACTAAATTAGTTATTTCATGAAGACAAGACTAATGTGGATTTTCCAAATTTTCCCACAATAATGTTCACATATGGCTTTGCACACAAAAAGGGCTCACATATATTATGTGTACAATATATAAATTATATTCATATACATACAAAATTCAAACACTAAAATATTGCTTCATGAAATATTTTAAATCCATCCACTTAACTACTCTTTTTTTTTTCCCCGAGGAAGATCAGCCCTGAGCAAACATCCATGCTAATCCTCCTCTTTTTACTGAGGAAGACCGGCTCTGAGCTAACATCTATTGCTAGACCTCCTCCCTTTTTTCCCCAAAGCCTCAGCAGATAGTTGTACATCATAGTTGCACATCCTTCTAGTTGCTGTATGTGGGACTCGGCCTCAGCATGGCTGGAGGAGCCCACCTGGTGTTCCGAACCACAGTCTCCAGCAGCAGAGCACACACACTTAACCACTAAGCCAGGGGGCCTGCCACTCCACTTAACTACTCTTGTGCAAAGATACCACCTTTAGGTGGTACACTGCAATAAATTAGCAGGAGTAGCTTAAGATTCCAAATCCTTTATCCTCGTAATCCAATCATGAGAGTCTAGTCACAATGATCTGTTTAAAATGCGAAAGTGATCAATTCATCTTAACTTTTAAATCCTCCATTTCTGTCTTCAGCACATATTTATCCTGTTGTCTTCTCATAATTATTAATATTACCCTTTTCATTTACTGATATGTTCCAGTTTGGATGGAAAACTATTTGGTCATTCTATTTTTAGAGCACTTACTACATGCAAAGCTCTGGTGTAAAACCTGTGATCTACAAAATAACTAAACAGTCTCACTGTCCCTGTTTGATTTAGTCTTAGTGGGAGGAAAGAGATAATAAATGGCAAAGGATGTATAACATGCCATGTAAATCATGCTGTGATGAACAATAAAGCAGAGAGTGAGAATTTGAGCTTGAGCACATTTTCAAATATCTTGTGTGTGTGTGTGTGTGCACGTGCTCATGCCTGCTGCCTGGATGTGATGAGTTGCTTCCTCCTGGGGATTTGGGAACCTCCTATGACTCAGGAAATTTCCTCCATGTGCACTTAATATGCACTTTGTTATCCATGTGTATTAGTCAGGATTCTCTAGAGAAATACAACCATAGAATATATATAAACATATAGAAGTGGAGATTTATTGTAAGAATTGGCTCACAAGGTTATGGAGGTTGAGAAGTCCCACAATATGCCATCTGCAAGCTGGAGAACCAGAAAAACCAGTGATATAATTCAGTCAAATTCTGAAGGCCTGATAACCAGGACCTCTGATGTCCAAGTCCAGGAAAAGATGGACATCCCAGGTCAGGAAGAGACAATGGATTCAGCCATTGTTTGCTTTTTGTTCTATTGAGCCCTCAACAGATTAGATGATGCCCACCCACACTAGTGAGGATGAGTTTGTTTATGTAGACCATGGAATCAAATGATAATGTCTTCCAGAAACATTCTCACAGACATACTCAGCAATAATGCTTCACAGTCTATCTGGGAACCCCTGAGTCTAGTCAAGTTGACAGCTAAAATTAACCATCACATCATGGCTCTATCCAAACAAGACCAACAGAGATATCACAACGTGACCTATGTTATTTAAATTTTCCAGAACACATGTTAAAGTAAGTAAATACAAACAGATGAAACCAGATTTTATAACATTTTTCTTTAACTCAAGAAATCTATATATTATCATTTCAAAATGTAGTCCACATCAGTACAAAGAACAAGATACTCAGGTTTTCTGCCCCCTCTGTCTTGCTGGTCAATTTTAATGAATACTGGCTCCTCATATATCTTAATATGATCCAATATATAATTTTCTCCCATCTATTTGAGCTTTATTGCATCAAAAGGAAATCATTTTCTCATTGTCAAACTGCTCTGCTATCTCTTTTTTTATAAATTAAAGTGATATATTGTGTTTATGTTAGAACTGAAATTAAGAATTTAAGTAATTAAGAAGGAATTGATTCCAGCAAAGGCTGGTTTACTAAAATGGAAGACAGTTCAAGAGCAAATCTCCCAACAAAATCATAGGGCAAATGACATTGGAAAATTCAGGGTAGAATTAGAAGACACATGGGGTGTGATTAAAATGAGAGTGGAGAGAATGTGGGGAGGAATTGATATCAGAAGTGAAAATACACAAGCATGTTACAAGTTGATGAAAGACATCAATCCACAGATTCAATTAATTCAACATTCCCTAAGCAGAGTGACTACACAGGAAATATTAATGAAATAAACTATGGTCTAAAAACCAAAGTTAATGTAAAGTATTTTAGGGACGAGAGAGGCCAAATAAGCAAGAAAAAGGCCAATTGGTGATTCTAACTATAAAGAAAATAAGATAGACATCCACAGAGCAGCATTTTTAAAATGCTAAAACAAATCTCATGTCAAACCAGTATTCTACACCCAGCAGCAATAGTTCCCCAAATAAAGATGTCCTAGAAAAAATTAAAGTGAAACTTTTCACTGTTAGCAGCCTTGAATTAGACAAAATACTGCAGTGAGTTATCACATCCAAAGGAAAATTAACCCAGCTTGAAAACCAGGAATGCAGGAAGGACTGAAGAGGAAAGGAAAGGATATTTTATAAATAAATATAAATGAATTTTATTTTGTGAAGTAATTCTAGAAATCTCTCATGGAGATTAAAATATACATGGAATAAAATATATGAAAACAGTAATACAAATGTTAAGAATGTTAAAAATAGAATTGAAAGTGTTGAAGGTATTAGCATTTGGGGGAGATGGTAAAAGTAATTATTCATATTAGACTGTATTAAGGATTCAGGATTTAACCATTATTGCAATTAAAGATTTCTATATGATTCCAAGTAATAAGTTTATAGAGGAAGTAATGGAATAATAAGAGTTAAATCAACATCAGTGAAGTAAAGAGAGTAAAGGAACATTAATTTTTCAGGTCAAACGATAGGGAAAGAGTAAGACGGTTGAAATAATTACAAGTTTACTGGTAATTACACGAAATGTAAATGCACTAAATACTAATTTCTTGTTAATGGCTGTGTGATGTAGTCTATAGAATTGTTAATAAATATTTTGGACATTCATTTATTGATAAACGTTTACACAGTCTCTATTTTTTCCTATTAAAACATAAGAGGTATGGACATTTTTGTACATATGAACTTCCATTCCCATTTTTACAAAGGTATCATTAGTGGAAGAAAAAGGAAACATTAAAATTTTGATAGAAACTGCAAATACCACCTACCCCCACAATTGTATTAAATGTTTTCATACCAACAGTAGCTGACAGTGTCAATAACCCAACATTTATTTTTAGGTATAAAGCTTTAGGAATCTCTCAAATCCCATTGATAAGAGACAGGATGTCTCCCCTGGATTATCCACTGATTGGATTATCCACTCCCTTCCTCCATAAAAGGGGAATCAGAGGCAGAAGTCCTTGCATTTTCCAGCATTCCACAGCCTGTCTGCACATCAAGAGTGGTGTGAGCAGGACAACTGTGAAGCCATGGAGGAACCTGCATCAGCCTGTTTTTCAAGCCAGCCTATTCTGGTGAGTGTGGAATCCATATGGACGGCAAGAGTGTCCGTTTGTACCCTTTGTCCTTCTGTGAAACCTCTATAAGTGAGCAGGCAGTAGCTCTTAAAACAAGAAGATACATTATTGAAATTTGTTTCCTAGGTGTTAAGGTTTGTTAAGTGATGTTCACGGTATTGTACTTTTCTGTATAGGGAGCTTTCTTGGGTTAATAGGCCAAACATTTGTTTTGTGTTGTTTTTAACCAACAGCATCACTGGGAATTGGACGTAGTATTCAGCCCTGCACTGTTTACGCTGTTCCCATCTCTGGAAAGCATTTTACCCACAATGTGATTGGTCTTTTTTAAAAAATATTCAGTTCTGTGCTCAAATATCACCTCATCAGTTAGTCCTTCCCTAATCTCTGCATCATCTATTTGTAGGTGGGCCGGCCCCTGTGGCGTAACAGTAAAGTGCTCACGCTCTGCTCCTGGTGGCCAGGGTTCGGATCCTGGGTGTGCACCAAGGCACCACTTGTCATGCCATGCTGGGGCAACGTCCCATATAAAGTTGAGGAAGATGGGCACAGATGATAGTACAGGGCCAGCCTTTCTCAGCAAAAAAAAAAAAAAAGAGGAGGACTGGCATGGATGTTAGCTCAGGGCTAATCTTCCTCACAAGGTAAATAAATAAATGAAATAATTGTAAGTAATTTCTTTCCCCTTTATCCTTCCTTACTCTTCTTCCTCCATCCCTCCCTCTGTCTCTCTATCTCTGTGTAGCCCTTACTGTTTATTACAGGATCTAATTATACCTAACATTATATTAGAAATTCATCAGTCTCTTTATTAACTCATTCCTCTCACCAAGATTAAAATAAACAGGGGAAGTGACTTTTTATGTTAAATTCTGGATCACGGGTTTTAGTACATAACTCGGCATATAATGGGTGTTCTATAAATGGGAAGCACAAATAGTTTTCCCTCCAAACTGGGACATGTTGGAGAACAAAAGGGATGGTATTTTTTTTGTGTGTGTGTGAGGAGATAAGCCCTGGGCTAACATCTGCCAAGCCTCTTCTATTTTTTTTTTTTTTTTTTTGCTGAGGAAGACTGTCCCTGGGCTAACATCCGTGCCCATCTTCCTCCACTTTATACGGGACGCCACCACAGCATGCTTGCCAAGCAGTGCGTCAGTGCGTGCCTGGGATCCGGACCGGCAAACCCAAAGCAACTGCAGCAGAGCAAGTGCACGTAACCACTTGGGCCACTGGGCTGGCCCCAGAGATGGTATTAATAATTATGGCAGGACAACAGAGATGAAGTGAGATTTATGACTTCACTTTCAAAAACTATCTGAAGACAGAAATGAGAGATTGTAAAGGAAAGGTGCACTGATTAGGTTTACATTTTAAATAGATTATTGTGCCTAGAGTCTTATCATGGATTACAGACAGAAAGGATTTGCAATCTTAGTGATAATTTATTGCAGTATACCACAAAAGAGATTATATCCTTGTATAACTGTAGATGAGTGAATTTGTTTGAAAAATTTAGAAAGTTTTTTTTGGAGTTTGAATAATTTCTTTCCATAAATATATTGAGTACCTTGTAAGGGCAAAGTAATGAGTGAATACGGCAGTATAAAACATTACAGTCCACATTAGTCTTCACTTCATGGAGTATCCAATTTAGTGAGAAAAACACTATGAGAGAAGTAGATGATAATACACATACAATTAAAATTTTAAAAATTAACAGAAAAGGTGATATTAATTTTGGTGGCTGGATCAGGAAAGGTCACTCTGTTGAAATGGTATTTTGTAGGAAATCTGAAAGGTGCTCAAGAATTATTCAAAAGTGGAGAATCTTTAGGTGGATTCAGGAGGGTGGATGAATGGTTCATTGATATATGAGTGTGGGGTGGCAGGGTGTCCAGAATGACACTCAGGTGTAGACAGAATATCAGTACAAACAAGCGAGATTAGAGGACGCTGAGATATGGGTGATTATTTGCAGAACTGGTTGGTTCAACTTGGGACCAGCTCACTTCGAGCTGGTCATCAAGTTATCACCGATGTTGTGAGTGGGCAGATGGGTATTTGGGTCTCAGGATTGAAGCCAGATTTGTGCTGATTCTATGGGTATTTCTAGTTCATTAATGGTATGTGAAGCCAGGGAAATAGATGGGCTGGCCTAGAAGAGGGTGTGGATGTGGAACAAATGTGAGAGCAGGATTGACTTCTAAGAAGCGTCAATTGTGTTAAGTCAGATGGTGGAGCCCAGATTAACAGGGAGGAGTAGGAGGAGAAAGGAAGAGTCAGGGGAGGAAAAATGGGTTTTACAGTGGCTGGAACTATGTGATGGGAATATGGCGTGTGTGAGTTATTTACTTATGAACAGGAGGATATTTGAGTGAAGGTGGGACTTGGGTGTGCAAATGAAGTGAGCATCAAATTGCTGAGAGGAACGTGATTTCATTAGAGATGAGGCACTAAATTCCTATGCTCTGGGCACAGAATCATCCAGTTTTCATAGTCCTTTCTGTCCTTGACTCATATCAGTTTGATATCCCAGGATCTCGTTCTCAGTGTGTGGTGCCTGTGTCAGTAGTATCAGCAGCATCCGGGAACACTTAGAAATCCAAATTCTTAGCCCTCCCCAAGCCTACCTGGGTTGAGGTCCAGCAATCTGTGTTTTAACAACCCTCCAGATGATTGTGATGCACAGGGCAGTTTGAGAGAAATTTCTCCAAGATACAGGAGGGTGGAAGATCCAAATGAAGTGAGAACATTCTCCATGGCTGGCAGTCTGCATCCCCCATTTTATTCTAATTTAACATTTCATTTTTTTTTCAAAGGGGAAAGCTCAAAAGAAATATGATGCCCCAGACTTCAGAGAAGAAAAACAGGTCCATTTAGCCAAGACCAAGCAGAGACATCGTGAAAGGTCTGCACTTCCTAGAAGACTCACCAGCTGCATTTTCAAGAGGCCAGTTACAAGGATGACTTCCCACCCTGGCAATGAGGTCAGTTACCGTCAGCGAGAGGAGACCTTGCAGGAGCTCAAGTAAGTCTGTGCATACAGGAGACTGCAGGGTCTCCAGTCCTGCAGCAGTGAAGGAGAACTTTTAAGCACTTTTGATATCACAAATACCTTAAGTATAATTGCACCAGGTGGTCCAGGTGAATGCCTGGGCTGTGCTGGTGCTGGGTCTGTAGACCGCAGCCTCAAGCCCACTGCCACACAGTCTTCAGACTGGGCAGAGTTGATTCCAGGAGTGGGTCTCGGTCTCCCACAGCCACTCTAAACACAACTTGTAACTTATGGAGACATTCACAGACAGAGTCAGAGAGTGAAATAAGCAAGGGAGAGACTGGCTGAGGCCCTGAGGGCAGAGAGGTTTGCCAGGGAGGCCCAGAGAGCAAGGAGCCAAGACGGATGTTCTGAGACCTGATGGAAAATAGGAGAAGGTCATACTGAAGAAACCAAGAAGTGTTACCCATGAACAGCCCCCAGTTTCACTCACCTCATTTAATGTCAACCCTGCTTCTTACTCTGGACTGTGATGCTTTGTCATTTTATAATTGTACTTTATTAAACTCTTTTGAGAGACATAAATGTGAAGAGTAGACAGTTGTGTGGGTGAGAGGTCGGGTTTGATGTGACAGGAAAGAAGATCTTTACTTGTCCTGGTATACTGCAATTTCTGCTTATCATGATTCTTACTCACTTTTATATTAAAGGTAATTTGGCCTAAGGTATCGTTTAGTATTTTTAGTTATTTTTTTTTAGAATACTTGTAATCAGGAAAAGATGATACCTATTGTAAAGAGCTTTAACGTTGTTTAACGTTAAATTAATTTGATTCTATAAATGTCTTACTTTACTAAGCTTGCTTTTATATCTCAATCTAACATAAGTTGTATCCTTTTTTTGCCAAATGTTAACTCAAATACAAGACATTTTCATATAATTTAATTAGCTCTTAGACTACCTGTTACAGCCTTATCTGTTACCTAAAATCACCTCGGTGATTTTTTAAAATAGAGTTCACCTTAGATTCTTAACAAGGAAAATATTGTTTGGGAGCATTTAGCACCGAGAGAATCTTGGCAGCAGGCTTGCTGCCTTCACCTTGGCACTAGGTCCTCAGTCAAGGAAACTTGTCCACCTGCTCACAGAATAGGGCGCACCATAATTATTCAATAAACATGTCATGAACAATATTTGGTGGAAAAAAGGGTCAAGTTACAGAAGTGAGATTGTAGGACTCTTTTACTGGGTCAGGAGGGAAAAGGACTGATGTGATTTTGGAAGGATCTGGAATTTTCTGGACTTTCTTGAAGACCTTTGATAGAGTAGTCTTAGCAGTCATGGGGAAGGAAGCCTATTTCAGAGGACAAATGAGTGATTGCAAAATAGAAGGGCAGAGATTGAGTGGAGGTGGACAGCTGTGCCTTGTGCATCCTGACAATGGCCTCTGGATTTAACACAGCGATGACTCCCTGCCAGAGTCCACAGCTGTGGTGTGGGGTTGACTCCTCCCTAGGACTAAGGTGTTCTGATTCCTCAGTGTGAGCTAATCTGCATATTCCAAACCCCCAAATGTCATAGGATTAGGGTGTCAAAAAGCCCTCTCTGGTCCAACAGAATCCAGGCACAGGACCCTTTATGGAACAGGAGGTGGAGCTGGGTATACACGGGGTTCTTACCTGGCCGACCTGGAGTTCTGGGCTCAGTGAGGCCACAGTGTAGGAGCCACTGACAACGTCTGAGACTACATGGGAGGAGAGTACAATAGGTGTTGGCATGGGTGCAGTCAGGACAAGACCTGCCGCCTCATTTGTATGCTGCTTCTCTGCACTTGGTCACAATCTACTCCTCAATTCTCATTACCATGAGCTGATTTCTTCCCTCATTGGATCTTTTCTTCCCTCGTATATTCTGTTAAATTATTTCAAGTTAACTTTGGTTGGGTTTTCTCTCCCATACCTTTAAATTATTCTTGACGAATTCTTATATGTATACCATGATTTCAATGAGTTACATTGAAAAATGAAGGTGTTCACATGTGATAATTGCAGAACTGAGAAATTTAAATGATGGCATCGGGCGTGGTCCATGATCTTCAGGACATCCATATGATAAGCCACATGATAATCAGAATTTTTAAGACAAGGCACTATTTGGTTTTGAGGGTTTGAATGAGAACAAAAGGGATCCCTACAATTGAATCACAGTTTATCAACAGCAGAGAATCCTCCCTCACTTCTTCCAGGTCCTGGTGGTTCCTGCTTCCCTGTCGTGTGGCAGCAGATCTCCAATCTCTGCCTACATCTTTCACATGATCTTCTTCCCTCCACGTCTCTGTGCCCTCTCCTCTTCTTATAAGGACACTAGTCATTGAATTGAGGGCCCACCCTAAATCCAGGATGAGTTCATCTGCAGATCTTTAATCACATCTGCAAAGACCCTGTTTCCAAATAAGGTCACATTCTGAGGTTCCGGGTGAGCTTGAATCTTTGGGAGACATTCTTCAACCGACTACATCCTCTACCCTCAAGTTGAGGTTGGGAGCTGGATCAGGCAGATATGAATGGTAACAATATCAGAGGAGTTGTTTTCACCAACAATATTGGAGGAGTTGTTTGCCTCAAAAGTACTTGGTTCAATGTAATAAACTTAAAAATCATATATTTTTTTGAAATCGTGATGGTGATTCTTAAATTCATATGAAAGAGAAATTTTACAAAATAAAAGAATTTTTGAGAACCAACCATCAAACAAAATATACATGAAGGAGAAAAAGGACAAAGGTGACATATCAAAACATTTCCCTAGTTCTGTTAACAAAAACGGCAAACTAATGTAATCACAGAACCAGTCTCTCCACTGAAGCAACTGTTCAGTTGGAGAAAACTGACAGAATCGAGTGTTTCAGAACTCTGAAATATAATAAAAAACTTACAGCATCCAGAGGAGTGATTAATGAAGGAAAACGTGGCTGAATTTGTGTAAGAAAGCATTGTGGTGTTTTTGGTTAATGCCTACCCGCTGCCATTCTCTGTTACAACAGAGGATGTGAAGATGGGAGCCAAGATTCCTTGTATGGCTTCCTCATGCCAGGAGACAAATACTAACCTGCTTCTTACAATGGGGTGATTCTGTGACTGGGTGGTAGTGATCTGTCTTTTGGGTCCCTGAGGGAACAGCGCAGAAGTTGACATGTATTTATACCCCTAAGGCTAGATGGACTCCAAGTGGTGTCATTGTCTGATGAAAGATTTAAAGGTCTATGCTACTGGTAGATGCCCGTGCAAGGGATGATGGCCGGGACAGGAGAGAGACATAAAAATCTGGCAAGGAGGGATCTGAGGAGGAAGTTTTTTGGGGATGAAAGCTGAGAAGGGCCACTGCTTATACCAGGGAAGCGGGAGTGCAATGTGCACGGCCAGGACTGGACATGTGCTCAGAAAAGACCTGAGAGGACCTGGGCCTGCACCTCTGGCAGATTTGTGGGCTCCATGCAGGTAGGGAGTAAAGTCTAAGGAAGAGGTGCAGGGGCCCCAGCTGCAAAGGCTGGAGAGATTTTAACTTTTTCTTTTTTTAAAATGTGTTCTTTTGGATCATTGCATTTAAAGAAATCTCTGTCAGATCACTTGCTGATTGTTAAGATAACTGAAAAGAGATTTAAGTGACCACACACATCAATGAACATAGTCTTTGCAAAAATACTTTGAAAAGTCACTAAACAAAAGGATGATTGCAGCTCATAAAAAGCCACAACAGCAAAACCTGGAGAGGGAGGAGAATCTGATTGTCACAACGACCACATTGTAATACACAAAATGTCCAGTTACCACTACAAAATTACAAATGATATGAAACTACAGGAAAGTATAGCTGGTTCATATGAGATAAAATGGAAATTGAAAGAAATTTTTCCTGAGGAAGCCCAAGCATTGGACTTATGAGACAAGGACTTTAAAACAACTCTCTTATATATGCTCAAAGGGCTAATGGAAAGTAGAGACAAAGAACCAAGGAAAATAAAGAGAATGATGTCTCAATTCACAGAGAATATCAATAAAGAGATAGAAATTGTAAAAAGAACCAAGTAGAAATCATTGAGTATTACCCCTGCACTTCCTGATCCCACCTCCAACCTTAAACAACCACAAATTTACTTCCTGCCTGTACAGATTTGCCCATATTTGACATTTCATGTAAATGGAATCATATAATAAGTGGTCTTCTTTGGCTAGATTCTTTCAATTAGTAGAAGTTCCTCAAGGTGCATCCATGGTGTAGCACGTGTCCTTCATATCTTTATGGCTGAAGAACATACAATGTACAGAAATATGGATCACATTGTGTTTATACATTCATCAGATGATGGATATTTGGGTTGCTCTGGTCCATCTTTTGCCAGTCCCACTTTCACCTTCAGTGGCCCAACATCAATGTCTCCCGTCACCCTTGTTATTCACTGCCATCCAGTCAGCTCAGCTCTGCTTAGGCACCAGGTCTTCTCAATGTAAACACTGGTGGAGCCCTTACCAAGGGCGCTAAAAGGCAGAGGTTGGGATGGGCAGTGGCCACCTCACTGAAGACTGCCAAGCACAACACATGCTTTCCAGCTGCAGCAAGTTGAACATAAACAATTAGAGCAGAAATTCCCAAGGCTGCTGACACATGTGGTCTCCGGTGGTTCCTCTCAAAAAACTTAAAGCACAGGGCCTCCTAGTAGACATCTGTCATCCTTCTTGGTTTCTCAGACACTGAACCCTTATCCTATGTTTGAGGGCTTCTCTCGCTTTATGATCCTGGGGGGAGATAACACCAGCTTCCCGATTTAAAAGCAGAAAATGCCAGATACGTCCATTTACAGCCTTCCCACTGCAGCCAGGGCAACTGTTCTGTGCATCTGACGCACGCACACAGACTCTGACCCAGGAGGTGGGACCTACGCTCTGATGACGATGGATTTGGACAACAGCTAATAGAAGCAGCCTCAGCGGGGCTCCAGCCTGTCCTTGTCCTCCCAGAGGCTCCGTGAGGGATCACTCTAACAATCCTCTGTTTCACACAATCAAGAGCCCTGAATGAGAGCCTGGCATTGGTGTTGGAAGTGGGGAGACGGTCAGGAAGGGCCCACAGGTCACATTGCAGCCTTGGTCTCAGATGGGGGCCACTTCCCAGACCCCAGGTAAGCCAGAGTGGTCACTGCCCCCAGCGGCCTTCCCTACGGGCTGAGTCTGTGGGCTTAGCAGGGGTCAGAGGCTGCACCTCAAGGGGTCAGTCCCCGCAGCAGACATCGGCGCCAGTCTCCATGCAGCCATCACGTCCGGAGCATGCAGACGTGGGGACACGCGCGTCCTCGTCATGGGCGGAGGACACGCCGCTGTCCGGCCAGGGCGCCCTGCGCCGTAGGCAGCGGTGGGGCCAGAGAAGCGGGGAGGAGGGCAGCGGGGACCGGGTCCACGACCCTCTGGGGGGGGTTGGGGCAGCTGGGGCGCGTGGAAGGCTCCGGTCTCCACGCTCCACGTCCACGGCCCCATCCAGCGCGGTCGCCTTCATTCTCCTCAGTCCTCCCTTCTGCTTCCTTCCGCGGTGCCACCAGCATGTCCTTGCTCCGCCGGCCACGACCTCTCAGCTCTTCCCAGTGGCCCTTGGTCTTGGCTCTCTCCGCCACCTCTCGCTGCTTTTCTGCTAGGCTCGGTTCCTCCAACCAGGCGTCGGACCCTTCCGCCTGGCCTCCGCCTTGTCTTCACATCTTCGGCTCTTTCCGTTTCTCTTTGGCTCTTTCCGCCCGCCTCGGCTCCCTCTGCCTCTCCCTGCCGCTCCTCAGCTCAGCAGTTCGGGTTCATCTCTCTCTGTCTGGTTTCGGCTTTCTCGGATTTCTCTGTCACAGTTCAGCTCTTTCCCGCCAAGTCCCGGACTCCGCTGGGATCTCTCTGTCTACCAAGGTCCTCATGTGCAGAGGCGGAGGTTGTTCAAATTCACCCCATCTTCACTGTGGTATGGGAGTGCCACTTTCTCTACATCCTAATACATCAATATATTAAACAAACAGTAAATGTTCCTAATCTGATAAATAAATCAAGAATCTTGGTGTTTTACTTCGTATTTTTCCATTGGTGGGGGAAGTTGAGATGCATCTCTTGTACTGAGAGAATTCTGTATTTTCTGTGAACTGTTCTTCGCCATTTGTCCATTTCTCCAATGGATTCTTAGTCTCTTTTTGGTTGGTAAGAGTTCCTTAATATTAATAAATTAGCTTTTTGTGATGAGTTGCCAACATTCTCCTCTTTTCCTTGTTTTGTCTTCGTATCTAGTCGTTGCTGCCATGCAGATTTTTTGAAAGGAAATCAAAAGTGTTAGTTTCGCAAATGGGACAAGAAACAAAGGAAATGCAAAGAACCAGAAAATAAGTGACAAAACAGCAACATTAAGCCCTCATATATCAATAATTACTCTAAATATAAATGGATTGAACTCTCCAATCAAAAGATACAGAGTGGCAGGATGGATTAAAAAGCAAGACCCAACCATATGCTGCCTTCAGTAAACACATCTTAGCACTAAAGACAAGCACAGGCTCAGAGTGAAAGGATAGAAGATAATAATCCAAGCTAATGGCAAACAAAAGAAAGCAGGTGTTGCCATACTCATATCAGACAAAGTAGACTTCAAGATCAAACAGGTTAAGAAAGACAAAGAAGGGAAATATATAATGATAAAAGGGACACTCCATCAAGAAGACATATCACTTATAAATATATATGCACCCAACATAGGAGCACCAATGTACATAAAGCAACTATTAACAAACCCAAAAGGAGACATCAACAACAACACAATAATAGTAGGGGATCTTAACACCCCACTTACAACAGTGGCTAGATCATCCAGACAAAAATTCAGTAAAGAAATAGTAGACTTAAATGAAAAACTGGACGAGATGGACATATACAGAGCACTCCATCCAAAAAGAGCTGACTACATATTCTTCTCAAGCGCGCATGGAACATTCTCTAGGATAGACCATATGTTGGGAAACAAAGCAAGCCTCAATAAATTTAAGAAGATTGAAATCATAACAAGCATCTTTTCAGACCATAAGGCTATGAAACTGGAAATGAATCATAAAAAAAAAAAACTGGGAAAGTGACAAAAATGTGGAGATTTTGTTCATGCTACTGAACAACCAATGGATCATTGATGAAATTAAAGAAGAAATCAAAAACTATCTGGAAACAAACAAAAATGATAATATACCATATCAAATCATATGGGATGCAGCAAAAGTGGTCCTGAGAGGGAAACTCATAGTGATACAAGCCCACCTTAACAAACAAGAAAAAGCCCAAATAGGCAACCTTAAATTACACCTAACAGAACTAGAAAAAGAAGAACAAACAAAGCCCAAAGCAAGCAGAAGGAGAGAAATAATAAAAATCAGAGCAGAAATAAATGAAATTGAGACCAAAAAAACAGTAGAAAGGATTAATGAAACAAAGAGTTTGTTCTTTGAGAAGATAAACAAAATCGACAAACCCTTAGCCAAGCTCACTAAGAAAAAAAGAGAAAAGGCTCAAGTAAATAAAATTAGAAATGAAAGAGGAGAAATTACAACAGATATTACGGAAGTACAGAGGATTATAAGAGAATACTATGAGAAATTATATGCCAACAAATTGGACAATCTAAAAGAAATGGATAAATTCTTAGACTTATACAACCTTCCAAAATAGAACCAAGAAGAAATGGAGAACATGAATAGACAAATAACAAGTAAAGAGATTGAAATAGTAATCAAAAACCTCCCAAAAAATAAAAGTCCAGCACCAGATAGCTTCTCCAGTGAATTTTATCAAACATTCAAAGAAGATTTAATACCCATCCTTCTCAAACTATTCCAAAAAATAGAGGAAGATGGAACACTTCCTAACTCATTCTATGAGGCAAACATCACCCTGCTACCAAAACCAGACAAAGACAATACAAAGAAAGAAAATTATAGACTGATATCGCTGATGAACATTGATGCAAAAATCCTCAACAAAATATTGGCAAACCGAATACAACAATACGTTAAAAAGATCATACACCACGATCATGTGGGATTTATATCAGGGACGCAGGGATGGTTCAACATCCGCAAATCAATCAACGTGATACATCACATCCACAAAACAAAGAATAAAAACCACATGATCATCTCAATAGACGCAGAGAAGGCATTTGACAAGATACAACATCCATTTATGATAAAAACTCTCAATAAAATGGGAATAGAATGAAATTACCTCAACATAATAAAGGCCATATATGACAAACCTACAGCCAACATCATACTCAACGGGGAAAGACTGAAAGCCATTCCTCTAAGAACAGGAATGAGGCAGGGCTGCCCACTCTCACCACTCCTGTTCAACATAGTACTAGAGGTTTTGGCCAGAGCAATTAGGCAAGAAAAAGGAATAAAAGGAATCTAAATAGGTAACGAAGAAGTGAAACTCTCAGTATTTGCAGATGACATGATTGTATATATAGAAAACCCTAAAGAATCTGTTGGAAAACTATTAGAAACAATCAACAACTACAGCAAAGTTGCAGGGTACAAAATCAATCTACAAAAATCAGTTGCATTTCTGTATGCTAATAATGAACTAACAGAAATAGAGCTCAAAAAGATAATACCATTTACAATTGCATCAAAAAGAATAAAATACCTAGGAATAAATCTTACCAAGGAGGTGAAGGACCTATACAATGAGAACTACAAGACATTATTGAAGAAATCCATGAGGACATAAAGAAATGGAAAGATATCCCATGCACGTGGACTGGAAGAATAAACATAAATAAAATGTCTATATTACCTAAAGCAATCTACAGATTCAATGCAATCCCAATCAGAATACCAATGACATTCTTCACAGAAATAGAAAAAGGAATACTAAAATTTACATGGGTCGGGCTGGCCCCGTGCCTTAGCGGTTAAGCACGTGCGCTCTGCTCCTGGCAGCCCGAGTTCGGATCCCGGGCACGCACCGATGCACCGCTTCTCCGGCCATGCTGAGGCCACGTCCCACATACATCAACTAGAAGAATGTGCAGCTATGACATACAACTATCTACTGGGGCTTTGGGGGGAAATAAATAAATAAAAAAAAATCTTAAAAAAAAAATTTATATGGGGCAACAAAAGACCCCAAATAGCTAAAGAAATCCTAAAAGAAAAGAACAAAGCAGGAGGCATCACAATCCCTGACATCAAAATATACTACAAAGCAATAGTCATCAAAACAGCATGGTACTGGTACAAAAACAGACACACAGATCAATGGAACAGAATTGAAAGCCCAGGAAAAAAACCACATATATACGGACAGCTAATTTTCAACAAAGGTGCTAAGAACATGCAATGGAGAAAGGAAAGTCTCTTCAATAAATGGTGTTGGGAAAACTGGACAGCCACATGCAAAAGAATGAAAGTGGACCATGTGCTATCGCCATTCACAAAAATTAACTCAAAATGGATCAAAGACCTGCAGGTGAGACCTGAAACTATAAAACTCATAGAAGAAAATATTGGCAACACACTATTTGACCTTGGTTTTAAAGGAATCTTTTCGGATGACATGCCTACCCAGACTAGGGAAACTAAAGAAAAAATAAACAAGTGGGACTTTATCAGATTAAAGAGCTTTTATAAGACAAATGAAACCAGAATCAAGATGAACAGACAACCAACCAGCTGGGAGAGAATATTTGCAAAACATACATCTGACAAGGGGTTAATCTCCATAATATATAAAGAACTCATGCAACTGAACAACACAAAAACAAACAACCCGATCAAAAAATGGGCAGAGGAAATGAAGAGACACTTCTCCAAGGAAGATATACAGATGGCCAATAGGCACATGAAAAGATGCTCAACATCACTAATCATCAGGGAAATGCAAATCAAAACAACAATAAGATACCACCTCACGCCCGTTAGAATGGCTATAATCACCAAGACAAAAAACAACAAATGTTGGAGAAGATGTGGAGAAACAGGAACCCTCATACACAGCTGGTGGGAATGCAAATTGGTGCAGTCTCTATGGAAAACAGTATGGAGATTCCTCAAAGAATTAAAAATAAAGATGCCCTATGATCCAGCCATCCCACTACTGGGAATCTATCCAACGAACCTGAAATCAACAATCCAAAGAGGCTTATGCACCCCTATGTTCATTGCAGCATTATTCACCATAGCCAAGAAGTCGAAGCAACCTAAGCGTCCCTCGACTGACAATTGGATTAAGAAAATGAGGTATATATATACAATGGAATACTACTCAGCCATAAAAAAGACAAAATCGTCCCATTTGCAACAACATGGATGGGGCAGGAGTGTATTATGTTAAGTGAAATAAGCCAGAAAGAGAAAGACAATCACTGTATGATCTCACTCATATGTGGAACATAAACCAACACATGGACAGAGAAAACTGGACTGCGTTTACCAGTGGCAGTGGGGGTGGGGGGTGGGCACAAGGGGTGAAGGGAGTCGTATATATGGTGATGGACAAACAAAAATGTACAACCCAAGATTTCACAATGTTAGAAACCATTAAAACATCAATAAAAAAAAGAATATTAAAATATCTGTTTTCAGGAATGAAAAGTCACACACACAAAAATGTGTTAGTTTCGTTTCTTGTTTTATGTTATACTTTTAAAAGACCATCTCTTCTCTGAGATTATATATAAAATACTTATCCTTTGGTTTTTTCTAGGACTTTCACAGCTTTAATATTTACATTTAAATCTATGATAGTCTATATTCCACAGAACAACTAGGGTTTCCAACATGATTTTTTGTTAACAGTTCGTTTTTTCTTTCCTGCCTTAGCACACCACCCGCACCCACGTTATTAGGAAAAATGTTCAGGCATGGAGATAATTTGAAAGAGTTGTACAGTGAACACTCATGTTATGGACAGAATTCTGTCCTCTCAACAGTCATGTGTTGAAGCCCAAATCGCTACTACCTCTTATTGTAACTTTATTTGGAGGTTGTGACATAAAAGAAAGTAACTGAGATAGAATAGGGCCATTAGGGTGGATCCTAATACAATTTGATCAGTGTCCTTATAAAATGAGATTAGGACACACAGACCAAGAGACCCCAGGGGCACGCATGCACAGAGGGATGACCACATGAAGAGGCAGCAAGAGGATGGTCATGTGGAAGGCAAGGAGAGAGGACTCAGGAGAATCCAATCCTTCCGGCACCTTGATCTTGGACTTCCAGCCTCCAGAAATACGAGAAAGTAAATTTCTGCTGTTTAAGCCACCCCGTCTGTGGTACTTTACTAGGGCAGCCCTACTGAAGACAGTCCACCACCTAGATTCCATCAGTTACATTTTACTATGTTTACTTTGCCACTTCCATCCATTTATTACCCAAGAATCCATCTATGCTTAATGCATTTTAAAGTAGGTTGCAGACAGCAGCAGACTTCATTCCTAAACATGTTAGCATACATAGTCATTAAAGTTCAAAATTTGACTGAGGCTGGAAGATCTTCCCAGATGGCTCACTGAATGGTGAGCACTTGGTACTGACAAGTTGTTTCCTCTCCACGTGGACTGCTCCACAGGGCTACTTGAGCGTCCTCATGGTGTGGTGGATGGCTTCCCCTAGAGAGGGCGCAATCTAAGGGACCAAGGAGGAAACCTCAGTGTGTTTTATGATGTAGCCTCAGATGTGAGACACTGTCATTTCTGCAGCACTGTATTGATCACTTGGGTTCATGACAATTCATGGCTAATCAAATGTGGGCGGAGACTGCACAGGGCATAAACACAGGTGGAAAGTACCATTGGTGGCTATCTTGGCTGCTAGCCCACACACTAGACTTTCCTTCAGGCCACCTCTCCTCAGCAGCCCAGAATTCCTTTAATTCTGCTCCAGCTCACCCCTGAGAACCTGGTTTGATTGGAGCTGTTTGGGGCTTCTGGAATTCATAGCTGTGTTTGGGACAACATGGAAGGTCTCATCTTTCCCTTTACGCTTGCTCCTCTCCCCACTCTATCTTTCTCAGCCTCTCCCTCAGCTCCAACGTTCCTTGGCCCCTAGTAAGTCTTTTAGCGGTAAAGGATATTCTGAAGGTCAGCAGGATGTGCAACAGATAAGAGGGGTTTGCTGGAGCAGGAAATATTGGGGGAAAGTTTGCTTCCTGGGCTCCTGTCACCTTCTGTAGAAGGGGAGCTTGGGGGTTTTTAATGACTTGTCAGGACAACAGTTGTGTCCCTTATTCTGAGACTGGGTCCTCCACATTCCCCAGAGCAGGGGATATTAGGTTGAGTGGGGCTCTATCTATCCACTACAGTTGGGGACAGAGACATCTACACAGCAAGAGGAAGCTGAAGAGCTGCCAGCTGGGGCTCAGAATGTTCCTTGTGTTTGGGATTAGGGAGGAGTCACCACAGGGGCCGGCGTCTCCTGTTGGGAGGGACTTACATTGTGCTCTCCTCTCATTTGTGTTGAGTGCTGCTTGCTGATGCTTCTATAGATATTATTTTGTGATAATGGGAAGAGAGGGAGTTTTCTGAGGATCTGTTTGACACTTACATTGGAGAGCCTGGTGTGTTGCCTAGGGAGACTCTGGTCATTTCTTTTCTGGAGGGGGAGGCTGGGGTTACTCTTTGCTGGGGATATTCGTATCTAGTCTTATGAGTCAAGAGGCAAGCTGGGGTTTGTGTTGGTGAAAATGGTGTGGCGTTTGTTGCAGCTCCTTCTTCTTGGTGTGTAGGGGGATGTAAGTTGCTTTTTGGGGTTTCCAACATCTCTAATCTTGCAGGAATATGGGGGATCACTTGCTGAAGCTTCTATCATTTGATGGAGCCCTCATGATGTTGGGGATAACTGGGAAGTAGGAGGCTGAGGTTCCTGTTGTCTCTGGTGCTTGGAGACTGGAAGACTGCTGCTTGTACGGTGACCCCACTTTTCAAATGTTGGGGTGACAGGGACGGGTCACGGGATGGAGGGCCATTGTCTCTAATTCAGGGAGAGGATTGGGATAATTGTATGAGATTCCACTTATCTTTAGTCAGGGGACTCTCGAGGGGTCTTTATATACCTCCTTTTGTCTAGTGCTGAGGGAGATCAGAAGTCACACTTTCTGGGTCTGCCCTTGTCTGTATTGCTGGCATAGAATTGGTGGGTCACTGGGCTGAGCCTTCCCATTGTCTAGTGTTGAGGAGCAGCTAAGGGTATGACTTATGGGACTGCTGTCATTTCTAGAATTGGAAGTGACTAGGGGATGCTTGCTGGAGTCCCATAATTTCTAGTTATGGGGGGATGTAGGACTTGCTTGCTCAGACCCCAGCATTTGTGTTTGTGGATGACAGTTGTTATCTGAGGTCCAGTTGCCTCTAGTTTTGGAAGGAACTGGTGGTGTTTTGCTAGGGCTTCTGTCACATCTGCTGTTCGATGCAGATTGTGAGCACCGTTTGCTGGGGCTCCATAATCTCTAGTCTTGGGGGTGGAGTGGGGATTCCCATGGAAAGGTATCCATCATCTCTAGTTTTCGGGTATCAGTTTCATGGTTTTTTTAAAGCATTTTATTTTGAAAAAGTTTAGACTTACATAAAAGTTGTAAAAGTATACAGGATTGTTTTATTCAGTCAATATTCATTATATTTACGTACATTGTGTCTCCTGCTGATGATCATGGTTAACATTATGTCTTTGGATGTAATTCTTTTCCTTCAGTCTGAAAACTCTTTCGAGTTTCTTGAATTTCAGTTCTGCTGTTGTTTAATTGTTTTAGCTTGGTTTTTTTAAACCCCCTTTGGAAAATATCTTTTATTTGTCAGCATTTTTGAAGAATATTTTTCTTAAGTCAAATAATTTTAAATTGACAGGGTTTTTTTCACTCCCATTCAACCATTTAGCTGTCAGATGTCATACATGTCTTCTTGCTTCCAAAGTTTCTTTTGAAAAGTTTCCAGACTTCTTATTGTTCTTTTGACTGAAACATGTCCTTTTTCTTTGGTGGCTTTAAAGATTTCTAGTTTGTTTTTCGTTTTCTACAATTGTCCAGGTTTCTTTCCATTTATTCATAGTTATTTTGAAGTTCTTGTCTGCTAACTCCTGTATCTGGATTGTCTCTGGGTATGCATCTACTGATTTATATGTTCATAATTAAGAGCATTTTCCTGCTGCTCTGCATGTCTAGTAATGTTTTATTGTGTGCTGGATCTTGTGAACAATACCTCGTAGAAGCTCTTAATCATATTACCTTCCTCTAAAGGTTAGGTTTCTAGTAGGAATGGATCACCGTGAGCCTCTGAAGGCTAGGTTTTAGACCCTAAAATGAGATATTTATTTCAGTTTTTCACTGACTCCTAAAATGTAGTCCTGACTCTTTGTGTGTGGCACTGACTGTCAGACTGTGACATTTCTAGGCTCATAATTGAAAGCCAGAGCTTTTTTTTTAATCAAGGTCATTCCAATCCAGATGAGTCCAATAGCCAACCTCCCATTCCTGGCATGTGTGATCTCTGAAATTTCTGCACCATATTCAGTTTTCAGTGGCTTTTCTCTTCCAAGTCTCCTAGATTCGTCCCCTCCACATGCACAAGTGAGGTGTTATTCAAGTTCATGTGGGGAGATTTTTAGGCAGCTTTGGGGGGCTTCTTTTTGTGAATCTTTATTTTCCACCAGAATATCCCTCAGAGATATTTCAGGATCAGGTTGTATTTCCTCTAGTGTAGCCCTGGAGTCCTCTATTCCTCCAGAGAGCCCTGGTTCCCTCCTTTTTCTTTAGAATAGTATCTTAGAAACCAATTTCTGGGTGGTTGATAGGTATTCTCATTATTACTGGAGTGTCGTTCTTCTAGGCCTTCTGAGCTAACATCTTTCTTTGACTGTGATACACTGGGTCTCATCATCAACAATATATTTACTTAGTTGTTCAGATCCAATATATGCATAAACTAGTTTCAAAATTGCTAACCCATGCCGTTCTTAGAAACATCTTTTATGAGCTAGAGTACAGGATTTCTGGTCAGTTCTTTTGATCCAGGCTTACAGGATGAGGTAAAACATAGTTTTCCAAAGTAAATTTAGTTTTCTTTTCATAGCCTTCATTGTGGCTATGTTATTCATTTGCAAAACATTTAGATTCATTTGTTATAGATTGTTTTCCATTTTATGTTCCCTTCACTACGTGGTGGATTAATGTTTTTAACCTACAGTAATATCCACTCTGGGTTGTACAGTTCTATGGGTCTTGGCAAATGCATAGAGTTGTGTATCCATCAACATAGTCGTGATCGAACATGATATACACACGAACAATCTTGATAGGACAATTCCATCACTCCAAAATTCCTTTGTGCTGCCAATTTGTAGTCATCCCCTCTCTTACTCTTTGCTCCTGGAAACCAGTGATTTGTTGTCCTTCCCTGCAGTTTTGCCTTTCCCCAAATGGCGTACAATGGAATCTATAATAAATGGCTTTTTGTCTCTGGCTTCTTTCACTTAGGAAAATGAATCTGTTTTAAATTGAGGTATATGTTACACGTAGCACAATGCATAGATCATAGGTGTAGAACTCAATGCATCTTGACAATTGCATACACCTATGTAACCTATGTAACGCCTTTCAAGATATAGAACGTTCTCTTCACCCCATAAAGTTCCTCCATGTGCCTTCTTGGTCAATCCTTGCTCCTTCCTCACCCCTTCTCCACAATCTGAGCTTAGATGCAACCACTCTTCTGATTATTTTTCCTATCACAGGTTATTTTTTGACTGATCTCGGAATTTGTACAAATAGAATCATACAATATTTACTTTTTTGTGTGTGTGGCTTATTTTGCTTAGTATACACCTACAATGGATTTTAATTAATTCACAACAAAAGATGAAACATATAATGTTTCCTGTATACTGAGAGACTCATAAAGGCTTTACATTTATTAGCTGATTGATCCTTAATACAAGTCTGTGAAGTACTCAATCTCATTGTTCTCATTATACAGATGAAGAAACTTTGGCATAAAATGTTTGTTACTTGCTTTAGGTAAACATCTCTGAAGGACAGAACTGAGATTGGATATAAGAAGAGATTGAACTGTGATAAGTTATAAACGGAGAAAACAGTTGATCCTAAGGGGAGCTCTGGAGCAGTGGTGGGCCTGCAATGGTGTCTCAAATTGAGGCAAAGGAATTGGGCCTTTGTACTTGCCCCCCATGCCATGAACCAGTCATTAGAATTGGGCTGCCATTGGGATTGGTCATAACCTTAGGTGTGGCCCTTTCCTTTTGCCCATGGAAATTCCCAGATAGGTTGGCAGGATGAGCCCTTAGAAGACTTTCTGCAGCTACAAGAGGAAGTGACTTAGTCATGAAAGAAGAATCTAGAAAATATACCACTGTCTCCGTTATGGTCCACCACTTTAGCCACTCAGATGCACTTGCTTCTTAAAGACAGTGCATTAGGATTCTTGTTGGTCATGTTAACTGGGGAAACTTACAAGAGGAAGATCAGTGGGACAAGTTACAGACAGCTCTTGACTGCACCTTTTCTTGGTGCTGCAATTGATACTTACCATTCCACGTCTCCTAATGTCCCATTTAGATTCCCTTCACCCTTGAAAGCACCTCTGCTGGTCTGGGTGGCTTACCGGGAGGAGGATCCAGTTCCTAATCCCTGACTCATCTGAACACCTGGTCACCACGCCCTTCACAGGATACAGCTGTTACATTTAATTATTAAAATAATTGGGGAAAGAATATCAAAAGACATCCCACCGGACTACCTGAATGTCAAATGTCTTCTTTGCCTTCACTGTATAACAGAAGCCCCATATCCTCTGGATGAATTACTTGTGTCAGAGGCCATAGTGACTTCTTTCATTCTGTTGGCCTCATAAGCAGTAGTAAAGTTCAATGGGACTCTCACTTTGTCTCCTGGTAGAAGTGTTCACCTCTGGGAACTAGAACCTGTTGGTTAATTATTGTTTGCAATTCTTCCCAAGAACACGATAACCCACCTTACATGAAAAACACTTGCAATGGCAACTATTTTAGACTACACATGGGAGTATCAATGCTTGGATTGCACCTAGTACAGTACAGTAGATGTTGGGAGTCCTGGGCAGAGGTATGAACTTTCCACACAGGTGATTGACAAGAGTAGATTCTCAGGCAAAAAAGTGCTGCCCAGTTCAGAATATCTTCCATTTGTCTCAATAGATCCACTTCTCTATCTTGCTGCACCCAGGAAAGTTAGTGAAGATGAACTATGTCAGCTGGTTTTCTTAGCTTATGGCTTTTGGCTGGGTTTGGTCAATGGGGAGCCTAGACATGAAATCAGAAGGATGAAAGAGAGTGACATCTGGTCCTGGCTATTTCTTGCAGGAGAACCTGGGGCTGGATGCTGCCCCTGACCTCCTCTCAGCTCCTGGAATGCAATTTCCTCCTCTCTTGTTTCTAGAATTCGATAATTTTTCATAGTCCTTACCCCTTCAGGCTTAGGGGTGTTAATAGAGCCCTGCACTTACCATCTTACTGGGTATCAACGAGCTTTTCTGGTTTTCTTACATCCTGTCCACAACTCCGAGAAGCCCCTTTATGAAAACTCTACATGAATCTTCCTAGTCTCAGTGTGTCCTCTGTTTCTTGCTGAGATTCCGACTGATGTGCCAACTCATTGATAGCAGAAGGAAAAGACCTAATAGTGAACCATAAAACCCAACAAGATCAGGACTCACGAAGTCTCTGACTATATCATCTTCTACCACTCCCTCACTGTCCCCAACATGATCTACTCCAATCACACTGGCCTCCGTGTTGTGGAGCTTTGCATGACAAGACTGCTTTAGCCACACAAATTCCTATGACTCACAGTCCCAACTCGTTAAGGTCTCTGTTCAAGTGCCCCTTAACTAAGACTTTTTCCCTTCCTATTCTATGTAAAATAGCAAGAACACATTCTCTCTTAACTGTCTTAAAATGTTTTCATTTTCTGCATAACACTTATAGTAACATGTTTTCTTGATTTTTCTATAGTCTGTCTTTCCCCTATTAGAACTTAAGTGCTCCAATAACAAAAGTGGAGTTTCATTCATTGCTACAGACACCAGTGTCTCCAACAGTGCTTGGCATATAGAATGTGCTCAACAAATAGGCTGATTGTTAAGAGTGTCGACTGTCTGGGCTCAAATACGGGCTCTACAATTTTCTAGCCAGAGAGCTCAGGCAAGTGACATGCCAGTTTTCTCATATCTAAAGTGGGGATGAAACTAGTACACACTTGTTAAGTTTATATTTAGTACTCCGTAAGTTAATATTCATAAGCCATTTAGAAGAGTGCCTGATCTATCAGAAGAAATGTTTGATCATTTATTAGTGTATTGGAATACTTTGCTATGGAAAAATAAGGCCCCTTCATAGAAAGGAACAATTCACAAGAAAAGACCTAATCCTGTATCTACTTATTTACCTTACACCCAAATATATAAAGAAAAAATCACAGAATACTAAAAAAGAATTTGTTGATCTATAACCGTAGTATAAGACTTCAATACACCTCTATCCCTAAATAAGTTTTAGAAAATAAATCTGAATGTGATACTATATCCCGAAACAAAATGAGCTTGAGTTGCTGAGAGTGTACTCTATAACCAACCGTAAGAGAATACACATTGCTTTCAAAGAAACGTGAGGCATTTATAAAATGCTACTCTGGTTCCTAGCGCCTTGGAGGGGAGTGCTGAGCCAATATATATTGCAAATAGAAATTAAAGAATAAAGATCATTAGAGACATGTGTCATACAATGACAAGGGCTGGATCAACAACATTTACTACTGTGCAATAGAATTAAAAATAATGAGAGATGTGCAAGGCCTGTCCAAATCAAAGTACAAATTACTATTGATAAATTAAAGAAAATATAAATAAATGGAGAGAAATACCAACTTCATGCATCAGTAGGATCACTTATTTAAAGACATCAATTCTCTCCCATTGATCTATAGATTCCAAATAATCTCAATCAAAATCTTGCCAGGATGATGGGTAGAAATTGATAATCTGATGATAAAATTTATAAGGAAATGAAGAGGATCAAGAATTTCCAAAGTGTTCTTAAGGAAGAAGGAATCTGGAGGGTATACACTGCCACGTATCAAGACTTATCAAAGCTACAGTAATTAACACTGCATGGCATTGTGATACAAAAGATGGAACTGAACATAGAGTCTATAAATAGGCATGCTGACATATGGAACTCTGATTTATGTCAAAGACAGCACTGCAGAGAAGTAGACAGAGGACAGTCCTTTTATCAGTAGTGCTCAACTAATTGGATGTTTGTAACAAAAAATGAAGCAAACCATCAGAAACTAAGAAAGATGGATAAGGCAGAGTCACTCCCTCTCATGGCCCTCAAAAGGAGCAAACATTGTCAAAACCTTTATCTTGGACTTCTAGCCTCCATAACTGTGAGAAGATAAATTTCTGTTGTTTAAGCCAAAAAAAAAAAAAAAAAAGAAGCTGAACTCCTACTTCACAATGTACATAAAAGTCAATTCACAGTGGATTATAGATCTAAAAGTAGAAGGTAAAACAACAAAACTTTAGAATATAGCAAATATATTCATTGTTTGAGGCAGAATTAAAAAACTCTTAAAGGGAGTAAACACAAGATCCATGAAGAAAAGTATCAAGCATTTAAAGGTGAATAAAACAAAGAGGCTACAGTACAGGAGATCAGGAGAGAGATACACATGAGGTAGGAAGAATATGGAGAACTTTGAAAAAAGAAAACACATAGAAAGTATTGTCCTAAGGATAGAGCAGTCAGCCGGGTCAAATGATGCTGTGTGGTGAAGTAAAATAAGGGTAAAAAATCACCACTGAATTGGGCATCATAGAAGCTGCTGATGTCCTTGAGAAGAGCAGATTGAGTGACATACTTGGACAGACCTGAGTGAAGTGATTTGAAAAGAATGGGAATTGAGAAAGAGGAATATTTTAATACTAACAACCCTTGAAAATGTTTGAATTGAAGATTAGCGGAGAAACGGCAAAAGAGCTATTGAGAGAAACATTCTGTTTAGGAGAGACAGACTTTAAATGGAAGATACTGGAACATGTAGTAATTAAGTTCTGGAGTCCTGGCATAGGACGTAGGTCTAAGGAATAGGTTAAGTGTAAGTATATGTGAATTTAGACTTTATCCCGTGCCAAACTGATATGAACTGGATAATGGATATCTATTTCCTGAACTGTGCATGAGACCAGTTCTTCAGACAACGGTCAAATAGACCTAAGGGTGAGGTTGGCGATATAGGCTGTAAGTACCCTTGAGGGTAACCCAAGGCATGGTCAAAGACCTCCTCCTTCGGTATCACAGGAATGATGCTGGGCTGATTTTGCTGATTGCAATACCAGCTCTGTCTGATGCTGTGCTTTGATGGATGCAACACCTCTCAGTCAATTGCAAGAAACAGAATGTTTGCCTGGGAAAGAAAAAATCCAATCTCAGGATGAGTTAGTTCCCAGACCCCTGCTGACCCCCAGCCCTGATGAAATCTCTGGCACCTGCTGTGGAAGATGTTGCCCAAACAGATTTTTCACCTTTGTCTTTACCAGAGCACAGCATGTCAGGTGCAGACCCCAGGGCAGGGAGGACCCCAGAGCTCCTTACTGAGAGCAGTGACCAGTCAGGCCTGGACTGGGGGAGTGACAGCAAGAGGAGACCAGAAGAAACTCTGATCCACAGTCACATTGGGGGAAGATCTGAGCC
Organism: Diceros bicornis minor; assembly: GCF_020826845.1. Lineage (NCBI taxonomy): Eukaryota > Metazoa > Chordata > Mammalia > Perissodactyla > Rhinocerotidae > Diceros > Diceros bicornis. The sequence goes on from NW_026691667.1 coordinate 1,013,118, forward strand.
AATATATGTTGCTTCTGAAAATGCCCTGGTTCTGATCAATAACAATTCTTCTTTCCATGGTCTTGAATGGCAGAGCACTTTTAGACACGTGTACTCTGCACAGGAATAAAATTTCCCTGCAGAAGGCTACATTGCAGGTCTCCTTCCTGTTCTACTCCCCCAGTAACCACTGACCTGAGCACTTGCCTCAAACTGGTGAGTCAGCTGGGATGTTGTTTCTGCTTCTTCTGCCCCTCCTTGTGAAATTTCCACATTCCATGTGTATGATGAGTTATTCTGACGGTTTTGATGACATAAGGCCCAGTGTCTACAAGGAAGGGGACTTGGTGGTCAGTGGATTTTCTCCCTTCTATACATTGACCCAAGATTCAGAAATGCAACAGAAATTTCTTTGTGATTCGTCCAAGCAAAGATGTTACATTTTACCTGTAAGTTCATGTGTGTGTGTGAATCACTCTGACATTTATGAAAGTTGAATATAAAAGCTGTGTTGAGATTCTCCAGTAAACAATGAATCATCAGCTCCTTTCTTTTCCTTTAATAATTATTTGTGGTTTCCTTTCTTTTTCCCTTCTGGAATATTTTCCCCCCAAACAGAAGACAGAAATAAGCATCTTTTATTTTCTCCTGCCTTGGAATAATCTCCATTAGTGATTATTTTCTGAAAGCCTAAAGGAGGCAAGTTGCAGGCAAAAAAACACCAAGATCGCACTGTGGTGATCCACATGCCATCCTGCTCCTGACCCATGATGTGGGAGGGAGAGAATCCTTGGGCACACCATACCTTGACTAGAAGTTAGTGCTAAGAGCAAATATCATCAAAGTATATAGATTATTCAAAAATGAACTTTTTATTGAGATGACATTTATTTTTCTTCAAAATGCATTTACTAAGTATCCTTTATGGTCTAAAATAATTTGGAATATTCTCTGAAAAAGATGTGTTTTTTTCAAGTTTTATACAGATGTAATTGACATTCATCACTGTATAAATTTAAGGTGTACAGCATGATGGTTTGACTTATATATTTGGTAAAATGATTACCACAATAAGTTTAGTTAGCATCTATCATCTCATATCAATATAATAAAGAGAAAAAGCAAAAAAAAAAAAAAAGGAATATGTTTTTCCTTGTGATCAGAACTCAGGATTTACTCTGTTAACAACTTTCATATGTATCATACAGCAGTGTTAACTATAGTCATGTACATTAGATCCCTAGTACTTATCAAAGATCAAGTGTTTAAAATATATATATATATATATACATACATATATATATAATGAAATTTTCCAGATGTCTTTTTATTAATTGCTAGCCTAATGATATTGTGGTCAGAGAATGCACTGTGTATAATTTCAATGTTCAAAGGCTTACTTGATGGCCCATTATATTGTCAAATGTATGTATATTCTTTGGTGTTCAAAATAGACCAGCATTGTTTACTGTTTTATGTAACTATCTGTTAAGCTTGTTTTCCATAACTTTGCATAATGTTTTGTCTCTAATTTGACCATTTCTAAGAGGTTGTGCTAAACCTCCAAATCTGGTTGTTCATGTATGTACTTATGCACATGGGTCTATACATAGTAGCTTTTTTTCAGTTTGGGGGAGATACATATATTCACTGTAAGTACTTGATCTTCTCTTCCTTTCACCACATATGGTCACCACCTTTGATATTTTACATTCTTTTTGATATGAAGTCTGATTTTATCAGATATTAACACGGATACCCATGATTTCTTTTGGTTCATATTTAAATGGAATAACATTTCTATCTACTTTAGTCTTTTCTGTGTTTTACTTCAAGTATTGGAAAGAATGTAGTTATGTCCTGTGGTAGGTGGAACGTGCCCTCAAAGGTGACAAAGTCCTAATCCTTCGAATCTGTGAAAATGTTACCTCACATAGAAAGGAGACTTGGCAAATGTGAAGAATCAAGGATTTTGAGAAGAGGAGATAATCCTGGATTATCTGGATGGGTGCAAAATAATCACAAGCGTCCTTACAAGTGAAAGGATAAGTCAAGAAAGTCAGAGTCAGAGAAGGAGTTATGAAAACAAAAAGAGGGATTGAAGTGATACGAGGCTATTACCTAGGAACGTGGGAAGCCTCTAGAAGCTAGAATGAGCAAGGAAATGGACACTTCCCTAGAGCCTCCAGAAGGAATGCAGTCCTGCTGACACCTTGATTTTAGCCAGTGAGACTCATTTTATATTTCTGACCTCCCAAAGTACAAGATAACAGATTTGTGTTGTTTTAAGCCTCTAAATCTGTGGTAGAGTCTCAGAGTAGCAATAGGAAATGAATACAAGTCCTCTTTTAATCCAATCAGAGTGTCTCTGGGTGACTCAGAATTACAGTATCCCAACATTTTGGTTTTTAAAGCTGTATTCACCAATAAAAATAATATTTTAATAGTAGAGCGACAAAAGCCTACACTCTACTGTGCAATCTTCTGGAAATGCGTGTTGTACCTTATCAATTAAATTGTTTGAAAATTAAAATTGGATTGAACTTAGATGTGCAAGAGAGGAATCAAACCAAAGGTAATCTGTAAAGCTCACTGCCTATGATGGTTTTATAATCTGTAAATAAACATATGAAAAGCTGCAACTTTACCTTGCTCCTTGGACCCTGAATTGTTTTTACTCTTTTAGAAAACCATAGAGTCATAAATTGCCTTTCTCTTTATTTTCTCCCTAAGACTATCTCCTTATTTATTATGGTTCAATTTCCCTGCTTCTGGTGAGATGTGTTTCCTAGCTCTGTGAGGCAGGCAGTTTTATAAAGGTATATTGCAAAAGTTTTGATGACACCATTCTATATTCGACTTGTCCTTCCTCCAAGCTTTTCTTATGCACTTCCCTGTCTTACCTAGTTTCTTTATATGGAACATGATCTTTTGCTTCATCTCATTATACCGGCACTTGGCCATGACCAACCTCATGTTGCTGTCACTGCATAAAGTAGTGCTTGACTTGTAAACAAATATGTAAATTGGTCCTTTCCCCTTAAGCACCCTTCCAACTAACTCATTTTAGGTCATTGGTCTATCTCTTTTGACTGCAGAGCAATAATGTTGGATCTTCCAAGGCGTTGGGAACACCATGTGCATGTGCTTTGGATTCCAAAGTCATGAAGAGACAATAATTGCTCTGGAATGAACAAGTTGCTTGAGTAAAAATGCCATGCTTTTCCTCCTTTTTTTCCCACGGGAGTTACTCCTGAAGTGCATGACTTTATCTTATTTCTAATACTATCGCTTTGGTACAGGTTGAACTACAAAAACTATCGTTATGTCCTGGTCTTTGTTTTTGCCTTCAAGGAGATCAACAGGAGCCCCCAGCTGCTCCCCAACGTGTCTCTGGGTTTCCATGTCTACAAATCATTCCACAGTGATGTCAGCACCATGAGGTGGTCATTGGGTGGGGGCCAGAAGATCCCTAATGACCCCTGCCAGGCACAAATCAAGGTTGTGGCTGTCACTGCAGGAACCACACCAGCATTCTCTTCCCAGATTGGGACACTGCTGGAGCTCTACAAATAACACAGGTATGAGCATGGTGGGGAGATGGATCTGGAGAGACTGAAGATTTCCTCCTTGGTGAAATTCTGTGGCCACTCAAGTGGAAAAGAAGAAAGTGGGTTTGCATATCTCCCTAATAGGAAAATACCTACCACAGATAGTTCTTGATACGGTGGATTCATTATTTGGTGTGTAAAGCTGAGAAGAGATGAAGTAACCAGAGGCTAGTATCATTGGCTAAAGCAGACCACCGTAGCTTCTGGAAATGTGATTGCCCAAATTCTCTGAAAGGAGTGGAAGCTGGATATTTTGAAATAACCACACCTTAGTTATTTATCTTCTAGTTAGTAAAATTTTATATGTAAACATGTACTTAAAACTATTTTACTTGGTCAAAAGACCTGAACAGACATTTCTCCAAAGAAGATATACAGATGGCCAACAGACACACGAAAAGATGTTCAAAATCATTAACTATCAGGGAAATGTAAATCAAAACTACAATGAGATATCACCTCACGCCTGTCAGAATGGCTATAATTAACAAGACAGGAAACAACATGTGTTGGAAAGGCTGTGGAGAGAAGGGAACCCTCATACACTGCTGGTGGGAGTGCAAACTGGTGTAGCCACTATGGAAAACATTATGGAGATTCCTCAAAAATTTAAGGCTAGAACTACCATATGATCCAGCTATTCCATTGCTGGATATTTATCCAAAGAACTTGAAAACACCAATACGTAAAGATACATGCACCCCTGTGTTCATTGCAGCTTTATTCACAATAGCCAAGACTTGGCAGCAACCTAAGGGCCCAACAAGGAATGAATGGATAAAGACGATATGGTATATATGCACAATGGAATACTACTCAGCCATAAGAAACAATGAAATCCAGGCATTTGTGACAACATGGATGAACATTGAGGGTATTAGGCAAAGTGAAATTAGTCGGAGGGAGAAGGTCAAATATCGTATGATTTCACTCATTAAGTAGTAGAAAATAACAACAACAAACAAATACATAGAGACAGAGGTTGGATTGGTGGTTACCAGAGGGGAAGGGGGAAGGGAGAATGGCGAAAGGGATAATTCGGCACATGTGTGTGGTGAAGGGTTGTAATTAGTATTTGGGTGGCAAACGTGATGTAATCTATGCAGAAATAAAAGTATAATGATGTACACCAAAAATTTATGCCATGTTATAAACCAATGTTACTGCAATAAACAAAAAAAAATTTAAAAAATGAAAAAAAATTAAAAAAAATTTTAAACTCTTCAAATGCTTTGCAAATAGTCACAAATTTAATCCTAATAAAAGGCAATGAAAAGGTACCATTATTATGGGAATTTTTAGAGATATAGAAACTAAGATGGATAAAGGTTATGTAACCTTCTCAAGATCGTTAAGCTAGTCATATTAGAGTCAGCATTTGAACCCAGGCAGCCTGACTTCAAAGCCAAGCTTCCCCTCAATCACTTCCACCATCAGATAATATTGCTTCATATTCACAGAGTTATTGCCAAGAATTTAAATTTAGCTACCTGATCATATGAATTTTGCTGAAATTCGGTTTATTTTGCTTCCAGAGAACTCAATACAGAACCTTTTTTCTCTTTTGATTCAGATCACCTATGGAGATATTGATCCTGTACTGAAAGGTAAGGACTACTTTTCCTCTCTATCAGATGGCTTCCAAGGACATATCTTTAGTCTTCAGAAGGGTCTCGCTGTTGATACATTTCGGCTGGACCTGGGTGGGAAATTTACTGTCAGTTGATATAAATAGTGAGCAGTTCCTCTGGGAACTTAGAAGAGAGGAGACTATGAACGGTGTCTGCCTGTGACTAAGATACCTGTGACCAAGAGGACGTACACTTCAAAAGATTGGACCTTCATGGCCAGAATCATAGGCTCATCAGCCAATACGTTTACCATGTATGGTGACACAAGTATATTAATAAGTGTGAGCATTGCAGAAAAGTATTATTTAACCACTCAGAAGGTGTGGATCACTACACCACTGTGGGATGCTTCTTTTTTTCCACTTCACCCCTTTTTCATTCTTACCATGGCAGTCTTTCCTTTGCACACCAGAACTTTGAGATATCTGGATTTAAACACTCTCTATGGACAGTTCGCCCCTCTAAATACCCAGAAGACTTTCTCTTTACCAAATTATGGCTTGAAATTTTTAACTGCTCTTTTGCAGGAACTAGATGTGGAAAATTTTGGAGTTTCCGCTCAATGCCTCCCTGGATTCTCTGCCAAAGGACAAATTAGACACGACCATGTCTGGATCCAGCTACTACATCTATCATGCTGTGGATGTGGTGGCCTGAGCCCTCCATGAAATGCTTTTGATAAAAGCAGAAGTGGTGTCCATAATGGAATGCAGGTCAGCTCATGTTTCTCACTTAGCAGGTAAAATTTCTCCCTTAAATATGATTCCCATTATTGTATTTTAGGATACGAGAATTATTTCATTTGTGTATAGAATTGTAATAGTGACATTGCGACAAATCAGCGGTGACTTGAACATAATGAATTGCTGTTGTTTCGTACAGGTTGCAAGTAAATTTATAATGATTGTAGGGGCTATTTAGCAACAGTGTCAACTCTTTTAACTAAAAATAATCAATTAAAAACTTTCACTGTGAGAGGTAAGTTTTTAAGATAAGACTTAATGACAATTCATCCAAGGGAATTTAAAAATTCAGGGATTTTCAAAATCTAGTTCTGGCCCTAGCCTGTGATAAATTAAATGCCACTGGGGAAAGGACAATTTATTTGAACATTCCTGCATTTTTCTAGAAAGGCTACTGATAGTTAAATAAATATTTCTTCATTGAAATTTAAAATGACTTTTGGAAGCAAGGAGATTGATCCCCTTTTTACAGATGAGAACCCCAATACTTTGAAATATATTTTAATTTCCCCAAGACCTTTTCAATTCTACTTAGATGAACCTAGACTTTTATAAATCCAAAACCTATGAATAATGTGTCTTGAAATTCTTGCTCTCAGGTACAAGGAATTTAATGTGATGTCAGATCTAAATACATACATTTATTGTGAATATATATTTATTTATGTATATATATAACCTTATATATATTTATGTATTATATAAATATTAGTTATACATTTATATATAAATTATATCAATTATTGTATGAATATTGTTTTTTAGGAGCTTTCATCTTTTCTCTTTCATTTAATAAAATATTTTGTTCAAAGTTAGTAAGAAGCAAGCTGTCTTTCTTTGTCTCTTCTTGAGTTCAAGGAAACTCCCTAGCACCCCTAAAGCAAACCTCATTGCTCAAGGTGCAGCTCAGGTTTAGCCCTACAGCGCTCCCTGGACATGGAATCTTCAAGAATGGTTTAAACAAATCACCATGTGCTCTCTAAGGGCAGACAGGAATGCCTTCTTACTTAAGTATGGAAAACAGTAATCACTCCCCAAATTGAACTTAGTCAGAGGATTACTGATATAGAGGGGAAAAAATCTAATTGCTGGGCAACTCAGTAGCCCCACCCATTCGTATATGAGTTTTCTGTCCTCAATTTCCATCCTTATTTCCTTTCCCAATTATGTCTCCCTTTCAGCTCCACCCATTCCTAAAAAACACCCAATTTAAAAACAGCACTGTAGCTCATGCGTCACTGGCTGAGAAAAGAAACTCTGTGTCACAGTATGAAATTCTGAACTATATCATTTCCCAAAGGTCTTGGACTTCAGGTGAAATTAAGGGAGTTTGTTCCCCAGGATCCACGTGGTCAAGGTTTCATCATACATGAGGAGCTGATAGACTGGGCCGTGGGATTCAAAAAGACTGCAGAAAACTCAATCTTCGATTAATTCTTCATCTACATCACAAGATAGAGACCGTATATGAAAATAATGGTGAAATTGTTTAACTCATAACAAAATTCTGACTTATTGATATAATTTTTCTTCCTGTCCAAGAGATATTGAAGGTACACTTTTTTTTTAAATAATTTTATTTATTTATTTCCCCCCCAAATCGCCAGTAGATAGTTGTATGTTATAGCTGCACATCCTTCTAGTTGCTGTACTTGGGACACGGCCTCCGCATAGGCAGAGAAGCAGTGCGTTGGTGCTCGCCAGGGATCCAAACCTGGTCCGCCAGCAGCGGAGCATGCGCACTTAACCACTAAGCCATGGGGCCAGCTTGAAAGGACACTTTTAATTAAGGAGATATTCCCCAATTTTGAAATGCTTTATATGCTACAGCAGGACAGTGAGGCTACCAATTTAATATGATGAGCTGATAAAAAATTGATGATTTAAATTCCCATTTAAGCTGAAAAAGTGTCAATCTCATTTCTTGCAAATTTATTGCTCTGCATGCATTGTGCCACGAAGACATAACAGGTGCTGACGACCAAGCCTTTTGATGACTTGTTGATACAATTAAAATTGTCTTTGGCCATTTGCTTTTATTCCAGAAAACAAATTTTATTCTCTTTAACTAGAATCAAAAGAATTGACATTGAGTGTTTTTTTTTAATATTTCAATATTTTATTAATATTCCTTATATTTCCATCTCTTCATCCCACCTTTATACATTCTTGGAGAAAAATACACCATCAGAAAAAAAGATTATTTTTGCTCTTCCAGGAACTACATTCTTCTTCACATCAGATTTCCCTTTGAAACTCAGTCTTGTAAGCCATCCCTCAAGATGCTATATTATATCATTCAAGCTTGACCCTGTTTCCTTTGTGTATAATCTACCTGACAATAAATATATTACTAAATAAATTAAATAATTACATATTGTACTAATCAAACAATTCTCATATAAAAGTATTGTATGAATTAAAATATTATTTATTATTAAGGTAAAATCTGCTTATAGTTCAAAAAAGTGATACAGGAATACCATGTTCGGAATCACATTTGGCAATAACAAATATGATTCATGATCAGATGCCCCATTTTCCTTAAAACAAACAAGTGTCCTAGTCACTGAGATGGAAAATCTTTTAAATCAGTATGTATCTTCATGTTGGGAACTCTTTTCTGCAGATTGACCTTGATTTTATTTTGCTTTCCCTGGGTACATCAATCATGTCAAATCTTAGAGGTGATCTGTAAGATAATTTTTGAGATAATTTAACCAATATTATCAATTATTCAATATTATTAAATAATAAAATATTGTCCAATTATATAGTATTGTTCAGTATTATCAATAATTCTCTTCTTTCAAACTCCCCCCTATGGGTGTAGGATGTTCTGTCAGCCAGGATTCAAGAAAATCCCTCAGGAAGAGAGCTACCTGCTGCTTTGACTGTGTATTGTGGCCAGAGAGAGAAATATGTAATCAGACAGGTATGAACTGACAAAATTACATAATTACAATCACTTTCTTTCAGCCCTTCTTTGTCTCCAAATAAAGTGTAAAGGGTCTGGGATTAACCAATAGAATCTCATTTCTTCTTTATTTTCTATTATTTAATTCACTCATTCAATACATTCATTTAGGTAATCAATACATCATTTCCATGTTGGGAGTTACCTTGATCTGGCTTCTTGATACTCACATTGTTAGGTTTTGCTAAAGCAGCTCTTCTGAAGGGAATACAGCTCTTAAACTACATGTTGTGTTAGGCAAACACTTAGAGATTCCGTAGCACCATATACTCATCTTGACCACAGAATAACACACATGGAATTATGATGGAAGTAAGTGTGGGTGTCTTTAGGACATGCCTCCTATTCATATCTTTACACCCAAGGTGACGAGCACTATGCCTTAAACATAGTAGGTGTGCAAAAACGGGAACTAAAGATTCAATAAATGAATGGATATACTATATTATTATTACTCTAGTAGAAGATATAAACCATGAAGTGAGCATGCAAACTTGATAAGATAAAGGCCCTTTTTTCCAAGAAATCATAGTGAGGTACGTGTGAAAAAAGAATAACATGGCAATTTGAAAAGTGCCAAATAAAGGTAGTTAGAAGTTAGCAGAGTCAACAAGAGTATATAGTCTTACTTGGATGAATCAGATAATTCTTCATGGAAAGCTGCTGTTTGAGTTGAGTTTTTAAAAACATGTGGGGATTTGTCAGTTCAAGATGAAGAGGGATTCTTGGCAATAGAAGTTTGGACATCAAGAGTTATGCAAGATGAATAAGTTCTGGCGACCTACCGTCCAACATGGGCCTATATTTAACAATATTGTATTGTAGACTTGAAAATTTACTAGGAGGGTAGATTTATGTTAAGTATTCCTACCTCAAAAGAAAAAAAGTATTTTAAAAAAGGAAGTTAAATTAAAAAAATTACGAGGACAGGAGGAAGCATTTGGAGGTGATGAATAGGTTTAAGGACTTGATTGTAGTGATGGTTCAATGGGTGTATATTATCTCCAAACACATTAAGTTTTATACATTAAATATGTACACCTTTTTGTATGTCAGTCATACCTCAATAAAGTGTTTTTAAAATGTTTTTATGTGGTATATTCAGACATATGGAATAAGACCAGTATGGCTGGAATGAGATGATAAAAGACTGATCATGGATGATGATGGACTAGGTAAATAATGAAAACAAAAATGCCCATCATATTTAAAGTACAATATTCCAGTCTTACCAAACAAAACAGCAAACAATTCATATGTACTAATTACCAAAGTTATCTCTTTATATTGCTAAATATTCTGTCCAGTAAAATAATGCATGAAATAACATATTACAGAAATAAATAATGGTCTGGTAGAGAGAGCATGTTTACAAATTATGTTTGTTGTTAGAATGCATCTGGATATAAATTTAAAAGAAAACAAACTAAATGTGTCTTTTAAAAAATATTTATTATATCCCATAAAAAAGACCAGAGTAATTTACTATGATGATTCTTTGTGCCAGAAAAAATAAAAGCACAGTGTTGCATTACAAAGATGGACAGGGAAATATGTGTCATTCTATTTGTTATTTACTTAATGAATGTTGTCATAAATATCACTTTTCAAAAAAAAAAGTGAAACAATTAAAAAAAAAAGGCCATAAATAGAATGACTCCAGGATTAGAGAATTCAGCAGCTCAAACCTATAATCAAGCACAGATGATACTCTCATATTTTGTTCTATCATCTTTGGTTTTCAGCTTTGTCTACAGGCTGGGCTCCTTATGGTCTCAGAGGCTGAGCTGTTTAAAGTATTATATCATAGCAAGCGAACAGAAAGATGAAAAAGAATGGGCATCTAGTCTGCCTGAATTTGTAAGAGTCACTCAAAAACACATCCTCCAACTATAGTTGGGGCCAACTAGAATTGATTTAGACTTCTCAACCTCCCCTCAATCACACGGCCTCATGGAAGAAGTTGAATGTCAAAGCACAACTGAGCTGCTGGTAGGAAGGGGACAGATGGGTCATGAATAGGCAACCGGTGGAATCTGCTTCCATGTTTACTTACATAATGCAAAAAATACTTTAAATTAGAATGCAAAAATGTCTAATCAATTAGTGGGATGTAAAATAATGTAGCAGGCTGGCCCTGTGGTGTAGTGGTTAAAATTCAGCATGCTCCACTTTGGTGGCCCGGGTCCATGGGTTCAAATCCCAGGCATAGACCTACACCACATATCAACCACGCTGTGGTGGCCACTCGCATACAAAATGGGGAAGACTGGCACAGATGTTAGCTCAAGGCTAATCCTCCTCAATCAAAACATAAATAAATAAATGAATAAATAATTAACTAAATAAATAAAAGATGAATATAATGTATCAATAATAAGGATTTTCCTACATATCAATAGTAAAGTGTTTGATAATGCAGTATGAAAGTCTCATTTCTCACTCTCAAAAACACAAAAATGTAATGCACAAAGTACAGTAGTTAGATGTGTTCAACTGAAAGTGATAGAGAAACTCATAGTGGCCTTAAATCATGACGTTTGTTATTTATGTTACAAGAATTTCAGAAATAGACAAATGCAAAGGTTTTTTTTTTTCTATCAACCTTTTAATAATAAAGACTCAGGCTCTATATAACTTTTGCTTCAATATGCTTAGTGTGTGGGATTTTATTTTTAAAATTGTCTGCCACTGCACAGCATCCACATGGGAAAGAAAGAGGAAGAGTCAGCTATAGCATCCTATTTGATGCACGTTTTATTTAGTGCAAGAAAGAGACTATACAATCAGATTGTCATTGATTTATGTCCATGGCTCATAACCCACAAGTGAGGTGGAGCACACTCTGACAAAAATTAGCTTAGATCTGTCACAATTGGCTTAGGTCACTCAAAATTGGGGTTCTAATAGCTAGGTACAATGGAGGAAGTGTACTGAGTAAGTAGTTACTGTATGTTATGCGAAGTATAGTTTTAATTTTGGCTAAAAATGTGTTTGAGAATTGCAAAAGAAAATGAATAAATTTAGCGCCATTAAATTTCCCAAATGGAATGTCTGAATATTAAAAAGTCTGTATCCTTGTCTAAATAATTTCTAGCTTTAACGCAATTCAAACCACTTAACCGAAGGAATTTACTTTGAAGGTTAAGAATTTTACTACATTTTTTATGAAACAAAAATAGAGTTAGAAAAATCGAGAAACAAGATTTATATAGAAAAGTGATTTAAAAAGAAAAGCTGTAATTACAGTAATTTCATTGTTCTAATATTATTTGTAGAAATAGGAACGAGAAAAGAATGTCCACTTTCAACAATAAGAATGGCTGCTTCATGCTCCGAGGTCAGAGTTGAGTAGTTGTGGCAGAGACCCTACGGCCCACATTGCCTAAAATATTTGTTCTCTGTCACTTTACAGGAAAAGTTTGCCAAATACAAATTCATAGCCCTGGGCGCAGCCTTGAATGATGGCTGATGGGCATGCCTGCATATGTGTTGCAGCTGTCTCATTCTCAGCTGAGATGACTTGTTTCCATGTGTTCTTCTTGCCTCACAGTGCTCCTCAGAGCGATTGAGATCTAGGTGAGCACAGTGATAAAGCACTTGATGTCCCTGATGCCCTGCCTTCCTTTCCCTGCCTCACTTTCCCAGTACCTCACTGGTGTGTTGCAAAGTCCCCAACACCTAAAATATTCGCCCTTAAACCCTCAAGTTTATGGACACATCCAACTAACACAGGACCCAAACTTGGAACTTTTGGAGGTGGATTATCACTTACTTGAAGCTAAAAGCATTCTGACATAGGACGGGACTGTTTAATGTGAATATTATTAACGTAAGTGTCTGCAACATTGTGTCTCACAACCAAATAAGGTGTGGGCTGTGGGCCCTATAATGCCAATGAGACTTTTGTTTTTTGTCTTCGGAATATGGAAGAGTGGCTGACTGAAACACCAAGACTTTCCTTTCCTTTTCAAATAGAGATCAATGTATAGGGCGTCCAGGAAGCCAGTATGCAAACAATGAGAGAAATCGCAGCCTGCTGAAACTTTAGACATTTCTGGAATTTGAAGATTCTTTAGGGAAGACTCTGGCTTGCACAGCTCCTTGCTTCTCTGTTGTCATAACAGTGGTCCCTGGGGTCTTTGTGAAGCACCGAGACACTCCTGTAAGCGAGAATTGGACTCTCAGCTACATCCTACTATTCTCCCTCACCCTCTGCTTCCTCTGCTCCTTACTCTTCATCGGCTGACCCAACACAGCCACCTATATTATTCAACAAATCACATTTAGAGTTGTTTTTACTGTGGCTGTTTCCACTGTCTTGGCCAAAACTATTACTGTGGTTGTGGCCTTAAAGGTCACTGCACCAGGGAGAAGGATGTGACAGTGGTTAGTGTCAGGGGCACCTAATTTCATCATTCACATCTGCTCCTTTAACCAGCTGTGTCTCTGTGGGATCTGGCTGGAAACCTCTCCTCCCTTCATTGACACAGATGCACACTCTGAACACCGCCACATTATCATCATGTGCAACAAGGGCTCAGTCACTATCTTCTACTGTGTCCTGGGATACCTGGGTTCCTTGGCCCTGGGCAGCTTCACTGTGACTTCCCTGGTCCGGAACCTGCCTGACACCTTTAATGAAGCCAAGTTCCTGACGTTCAGCATGCTGGTGTTCTGCAGCGTCTGGGTCACCTTCCTGCCCATCTAACACAGCACCAAGGGCAATGTCATGGTGGCCGTGGAGGTCTTCTCCATCTTGGCCTCCAGTGTGGGGCTATTAGGCTGCATCTTTGCTCCCAAGTGCTATGTTATTTTCCTAAAGCCAGAGAGAAACACATCAAAAGTGTTAAGGAATAAAACACACTCAGGGAGAAAATAATCGAAATGTAAGTTATTTTCATAGGTCACAAGAACTTGTATAAACTTGAAAAATAAACTACTATATTTTTCCAGACTCAATTTCAGTACCAACTAAACTTACCTTACATCTCCACTTAATTTTTTGCTTTATGTTTCTTTTTGCTTTGTACAATTTTCCTTGGGCATTCAAATGAACAAATACACAAACATTCATAGTAATTTTCCTCTAAAATTATGTGTGAGAGATTGCAAAAATGGCCACACATCAGTCCTTTCCCTCTGTCTGTTTGGTTATAGCATCCCACGTTGACTCTGTGTAGACTTGGCATTGTAACTTGCTTTGGCCAATGGGATATTATCAAATGACATGAGCAAAGGCTTGAAAAACACTTGTTAATTGTTGCTACTTGTCCTTCTCTGGCTGCCCTTGGGAAGCCTGAAGCCATCAATATGTGAATGAGTCTAGCCAGACTCCACATCTCCATCACTCTAGGTGGCTTCAAGTCAACAATCAGATGTGTGAGTAAAACTGTCCTAGACCATCCAATCCCAGCTAAGCCACCAATAGGTCAAGATCAAAATAACTTCCCAGTTAACCCACAGAATCTTGAGAAAAAATAAACTATTCTTATTTGAAGTCACCAAATTTTAGTGTGATTTGTTACACAGCAGAAGCTAACTGATATATTATGCTATCATTTAAATATGTTCTCTCATTATTTGTATAATTATCACAGATTTCAATTTCTTTATCCAATATCATAGACTGGAATATTCTTCTCTAGATTAAGTCTCTGAAAGAAAATCAGAGAACATATCACGTTCCATTTTACTTTTTCTCGTTCCTATTTTCAACCAGACAACTTTAAGCATATATATTTAGAATATCTTCGCTAACTTTAAGATCATGGATATTCTTCTATATTGTCATCCACCACTGTTATACGTGAGGATTTTACTTTTAATTTTAGCCCTATAATCCATTTGGAATGATTTACTTGTGAATAATGTTAGTTTATGGTCCAGTGTTTTATTTTACAAATGGATATCTTTTAGTCTAAAAAACAAACACTGCATCATTTTAAAGGTTGATTTGAAGCATATGGAATCTGAACAATGTTTGGAAAACTATCTTTGAAACACTGTTTTCAGTCACAAGTATAGTATATCTCTCCATTTAATCTGAGCTTTTACATGCTTTGTATCTCTTTATAATCTTCTTCATATAACTAATGTGTAGTTCCAATTATTTTAACTACTCATCTTAAATAATTCATTGCTCTTAGGAATGGAATAATTACTTACATGTTTAAACAAATTCTTACTCATATAACAGTATTTTTGATGTTTCATATAAGAATCTAGCTTCCTTTCACATTACTCCGCTTATTTACCAGTTCTAAACTTTATAAGTTTTGTCCCACTAAAATAATAGATTTTCTCTTCTTCTCTAATATTATTTACCTCTTATTCTGTTGATTCTCGTTTTTTCATGACTAGGCTCTCCAATGCCACACTGAATCACAATAGTGTTTGCCAGGAGCATTTACCTCTTCTTAAGTGTAGCGTAAACATCAGATAAATTCCTTGTCAGGGCAGAGCAGTCATCTAAGAGAGAGAAAGTAAAAACCTGAAGGGGAAACATTTCTAGCTGTAAATCAACATACTTGCTTCTTTTGGGTGTTTGGAGCTGGAGATGTTATACAATGTGGCCAGCTGAAAATCAGAGGATCTCTCTCTAGTCCCAGGAATTAGTCTTGGTCAAATCTCTCAACCTCTTTAGACCTCATTTTCTTCACCTGTAACATGAAGAGTTGGATGAGTCTTTTTTAGTTCCGAAATCCAGTGACTCCAAGATACCCTTCACCCAGATGCACTTGACAAAGACCAGAGAGAATTTTTAGTTGTCCTCTTCTGCATCAACATTATTATCCATATCACCACTTAAAGACATAGCAAATGTCTAATTTTGCATGACACTGATAAAACACGTTCCATACCAAATCGCTGTTTGTTGGGATAACAAATCTATAGTTAATTGCTTAGAGGTAAGCATAGAGATGGGCCTTGCTGGAACCAGCAATCAATGGGCCAAAAAGTCTTGCTTTATTTTACAGCGAGGCTGTGGAAACATTCCCTAATACACCAGAATTCTTCTGTACTTAGAAAGTATGAAATAAATGGGAGCCTTGAATCCTTGGTTACTAGCTAATAAGGATATGATTTTTAAAATATTGCTAATGATGCCATTTGCCTGCTATGAGGCTGTTCTCTGGTGAGTAAAGAGCAGATGTATTCAAGGCCACTTTAATTTCTTTAATAAATATTTACTCAGCGCCTGCCACTTGCTGCAAGATAGCAGTGATCTACCCTAAGAGCATTTATTTTCTAGTAGGATGTCACAGACTATAAACAAAAAGATAATTTTGAGGTGATCAATAAAGTTACATATACGTCAGACTTTTTTTAATTCTGGACTATTATTCACCCTTTCCCTTCTTTAACTGTTTCCCAGAACTCTAAGCATGGACTTGAAAACCAGAAATCATGGGTCTCAAGTTTCTTCTCGCAACACCCCTGTTTCAAAGACATACTGTTGATCATCTGAGAGTATGTCTCTTTAAGACTAAGTTCCTATGAATCAGCATTATTTCATCACTTTCTTGAGAGGACGGATGATATTATGAAGGGAAAACAAAATATCATATGGGATTTATACTCAAAATGATATTTCCACTCTAATTGTTTTATATAATGTGGTGTGATTTGGGGCAAGTCAGTTACTCCTTCAGAGACAGTGGTAAAAATACCCAGAAAAGCATTCTATAGAGATTAAATGAAAAAAAGTATGAGAAACTGCTTTGTAAATTGCAAAGCAATCTATTTCATCTTATTTATTGTAATAACATTTTCATTTATCCAATCCTTTTGACTCTACACAACCTGCCTAGACTGAGTTTTATTTTTAATTCAACAATAAAATGGGTCAAAATGGTTGAAAATTAGAAATTTCATATGGTTCAACTTAATTAATAGGCCATCACAATATTTAATTTGATTATAATTACAGTTAAATTTTTCATGATGCCTTATCATGTGCCAGGCACATTCTAGGCATCTGACATTTATTCACTCATTTAATCCTCACAACAATGCCATGGAGACAATACTATTAACCTCTATTGTATGGATGAGGAATATTAGAGGTTATATAATTGTCCAAGTTCACACAGCTGGTACCCAGGTAGTCTACCTCCAAAATCTCTTTTAGGGATCCACTAGCGGTCATGGAGCTTACATTGTAAAAGGATCACCCTGGTTCCTGGTTGGCTAATGGACCAGAGGGGACTAAGCAAGAAAGCACATGGCTACTGAAATGATCCAGGCAAGCAATTCTGAATACAGTATTTCCTTTCTTTTTAAGGCTGAATAATATTCCATTGTATAGATGCCCCAGATTTTCTTCATCCTTTCACCCACGGGTGCACAGTTAGGTTGTTTCCATCTCTTGGCTATTGTGAATAATGTTGCAGTGCATTTTGTCAAACGTTTTCCTGGCACTTAGTGAGTTTGAAAAAATTCTTCTTATACACATTAGTTACTGTAATGAACTACATTTCTAAATGTCTAAAGTTTAAATATTTGTCATTCTACAGAAATACCTTGCCTAATCATGATTTGTGTTATCAGTTCATGAATGATCTAAGATTTTTGTACAAAAATTTGTTATAATGGCTTTTTTTTCATATATTCAGGAACCTGGCATAATATGGGTATTCCCTGATTCTTGATTTTTAGTAGAGTTTTCTAGTAAGCCTTTAGGATAGGAAGTATATTCCTAGCTGTGAGGCAGAGAGCAGAAAAATAATAAAGTGATTGTTATATTTAATTATATCAAAAGGATATAAAACTGTCGCTTTGCTAAATTGTTTGTACACACCCTTTGCTTATTTGTAAGAATGGCACATATCGTTTTATTAATGAAAACAGAACTCAATAAACAATTTTAACATAAAACAAGATCTATTGAGAACTTATATGAAAATTTTAGAAATATGCTGTCAACAATTTCCTCACCTGCAAAATGGAGATAAATAATACCATCTTCCTTATGGGTTGCTGTGAAAATACTCAAGAGTAATGTATGTAAAATGCTTATCACCATGTCGGTGGGAAAGTGATGCCCCATTCATTTTTCCACCGGGATGATGACAGCTTTTTTTACGCTTGAAGTCTGTAGTTTTCAAAATATGTTCTACTGATGTAAAGTGAATCCTTTTTACAAATTCTTTGTAGAGTTAGATGATCCCTTTGGAATACAAATTCAGGCTCCCGTGTGTGTGTGTCTATACGCACATCTCTCAAATAATACTTCAAGCCTTATAATGAAAAGCTACCTTCCCCACTCTTGACTCTGGTTCCAAAAACAACTTCAATTTTCTGGTTGAAAATCTATCTTTCTAAATTAGCTACACATATAGCATTTACATTTTTCAGCTTTTGACTATTTATACTTTCTTTCTTCTCTGAAACAATCAGCATGAAGCGTTCTTACATATGTTAAAAACATAATACCCCTTGCCCAATATAACTATTTAATGAATTAGGATAAATCAAAATTCAATGTCTACTGTTTTATGACATAAGTGTTTACCATTTTATAGCATATGAATCTTATCCAGAGATGTGCTACGTCAGATATTATGAATACATTTTCTGTCTCACTTTTTCCTTTGACCTTTTATATGGGAAAATTCTCTTGTTTCTTTGTTGTCTTCCTCTGGATTCATCACTGGTTCATCTCCTTCCACCGGAAATTTAAATCTCTTTCCAGTAACTTCTGACGCATGAGTCAATTCATGGGCTTCAGGTTTTGCTTGGGGACATCCCTCTTGGGCTTGAACATATACACAGGCCCACATATGCACAGTATGTCTGGAAGGATAGAGGAGAAAAGGATGTTTATCTCTGTGCAAAAGGACTGGGAGACAGTGGTAGAGTGAGAATATTTTACTGACTGCACCACTATTTGAAGTTTTCCTATATGTGTATCTACGACGTAGTGGCCTCTCTGCCCCCAGTTTTTAAAATTAAAATAGCGTTATATCTTGATCTACTGGCTTGGGACAGCAAGGTGTAGAGAAATGTGAATATATGATCCAATATTTTAACGAAATTAAGTAAAGCAAACCCGCACAAAAAATTTATAATTTTAAATATGAGCACATCATTCTATGCGTCTATGTAAAGGTGGGGAAAGGAATGAAGAAAAGCTATTCAACATCCAGCTACCTGTACAGTCTAGGGGTCCACGGAAAGCCCCGCCTCCAGCCCTGCCCCTGGAGCTCATTTCCTCCCCCTGTGAAGTCCACCTACCTTATTCCAGCCCCACCCCCGTCTCTTCCCGCCCCTGGAACTGGTCCCCGCCCACACACTTGTCCTCACCCACAGCCTCGCCCCTAGACCTGGTCCTGTCCCTGTTGCTGCCCCAGCCCTCTGTCTGCCCTAGCACTCACTCTAGAAACTAGACACCTCCCCCAAGGCTTGGGTGCGCGGCCCTGCCCTGCTCCACACGCCGCCTCCACCAGGAGCCCCCAAACGTCCATCCTCCCCGAACTTCCGTCCTCCCTGAACTTCCGTCATCCCCAAACGCCCACCCGAGACCGGAAGCAGAAGCGCGGGTGGCGCCGTGGATGGAGCCTTGGGCTTTGCGGTGTGTTCCCTCTTCTAGGCGCAGATGGGATTCTCCTGGACGTTTGCCCTCAGGGGCGGGGCTTGGTGAGCGGCGGGCGGCCCCGGCTCGGGTAGGGGTCCAGGGAGGCGCCTGGGCCGCGGGCAGCCCCGTCAGGGCCCAGCGTCTCTCCGTCCTCCCGCAGCTCCATTTCCCCCAGGCTGTTCTCTCAGGGCCCCCGAGGCTGCTGTTCCTCCTGGGTCCGGGCGCCGCCGTGCCCTACTCAGAGTCCCCGTCACCGTCCTACGTGTGATTTTGTCCCCAGGGGGCTTATCGACGTCTGCAGGCGTTGTTTGGGTTGTTACAAATGGGGGCGCTCCTGGCGTCTAGAGGGGGAGGCAGGAATGCTGCTCAGTGTCCTCCAGGGCCCAGGACAGCCCAACACAGAATTGCCCGGCCCCAGATGTCAGTGGTGTGGAGGTTGGGAAACCTGCTCCAGGGCCTGAAAATCCCCCGAGCCCTGAATGAAGTGTGGAAATTGTTGACAGGTCAGCGAGTCACTTACAGGGTCCCTAAATGACAAGCTTGTTTAAAGGGTCCAGAGTCACCAAAACGTCTCTGTCCAGCCAAGTGAGTTGAGTGACTCAAGTGCACACAGCACGAAGCTGTTTTCTCCCATCTCGGGGAGCAGGTGGCTGGATAGGAATCGGGAAAATCCAGTCGCAGCCAACAGTTAGAGTTAAATCAGTAAATACAAAAAAAGAAGAGTGAATGGGGTGGCCTTTCTATCCAACACCCTATAAAAGGTCTCAAAAGCTTGTTTGCGCTTTTTTATCCCCCCTCAGACACGAAAAGCGTCCGTGGAGCTCAAGTTTAAAGTGAAACCGGGCTCAGGGTCCACCTGTCCTCGCTGATCCATGAATTTCTGTGTGACCAGGTGAGTACCCTGTGGACCTGGTACCAAGAGGTTCCGGCAGCCTCCGCTGTGCAGAAGACCTGCCAGTGGGGTTTCCTGGCCTCGGGTTGTCACCACATGGACTCACTGAAAGTGAGTGTATCTTGAGAAAAATTATTGATTTTTGATGGATTATATTCAAGGAAAAGATGGTAAACTGTGTGTGGTTCTGTGTGGTAAATATTTCAGTAAGTACAGTTATATGCAAATAAGAACATATGAAAGAAACGTAAATAACTGCAAATGTGTATTATAGTAGAAAATATAGATTTACTTGCATTGCATAATACTCAAAAGTCAGGATTTATATATATTATAAATACAAAAATGTTTTGCGTGTGTATGTAGTATTAGAAGACATCTCATGAAATATTAGCAGGGATACTCAGCAACATTCCTTAGAACCATTCAATATGACTTCTAAAATCCTATAAATCCTCCACAAAAATTTGAAATAGAGGAGCATTCAGGGAAAAAGATGATTTGAACTTCTTTGTATTAATAACAAATTTAAAATTGAATTTCCAGTAGCCAGATTCATTTTGAGCATTTTTTTCTTTATGACATTTCAAATCATTTGGAGGAATACTAAGCAACCTTGTAGATTGAAGGGAAGGGCACTAGTCTCCAAAAAGACTGTCCTCACCACCTTGCCTTCTAAAGGGAATTAACTTTGTTTCTTGAAACTTTTCTGAAATAACGGTCTGGTGATTCACGTTGCAGAGAATCTTGTTAAGTACTTTTGTATTTAGTTGTTGGCTTCTACTAATTTTTCTTGTGTGTGCATTTTTCATTCTAGCTTTATTGTGACATTCTTGAGGGGAATGTGTGCTTGTCATGCAATAGATAGTCTTTGAGTGTATAATTTATGGTGACCAACCATCCTCGTTTATTCAGGACAGAGGGTTTTTCCAGGACATAGCATGTTTAGTGTTCAAACCAGGGCAGTCCTAGACAAACTGGGATGGTTCCTCATCTCATGAGCCAGGCCCTGGGCCACATGCATGGGGACCTGGAGAACCAGAGAGACCTTGTCCCACATCCATGGAATTTATACTGTATTTGGGTATTTGGATTTTAGACAGTTAATGATGAGAGTGATGTGGGAGTTTGGCACAAGGGGACTCAACCTGATGGGGCAGGGAAGCCCTCTTGAGAATGACTGATATTTAGATTGAGAGCTAGAGTTGGGACTTGATTTAGCTAGTTGGAGAATTAGACTGGAGTGAGGGTGTGGGAGTGTGTTCAAGAAATTGTTTCAGGCAGAGGGCCCCGCATGAGGACACCTCTGAAGCAGAGAGCCTGGTGTGTCCATGAACTGAGAAGAGGGATGGCTGAGCTGAGTCAACACAGGGGGAGAGGTGTGAGCCAGACCAGCGAGGGTGACAGGCTGGACCAGGTCAGGAGTGACTTGGGACTCTGTTCTAAGACCAGTGGGAAGACTCTGGAGAGATGTGAGTAGAAGGATGATGTAATTAGTGTTTGGTAAGCACGGGGGTTAAAATGGAACTCATGGTTAAGAATGAAGACTTAGGCAAGATGGGAGGTGCTGGGAATAAGATTAGGAATAAGATGATTGTTCCCTACGCCTGGCTGATGGCTCTGGAGCAAGAAATAAGTAGAAAGAAAAGACCTTGGAGTGTAGAACCGAGAGAATGTAAGGGTACTTTCTTGCCTGCATGTGTCAGATGGCACAGGGCACTGTCTGTGTCCCTCGCTGCTGTCCGTGCAGACCTGCAGGTGCCTCCTCGTACAGGTCTGTGTGTTCACCCCTCTTTTCCACTCACATGCCCCCCTCCGCATCCTAAAGGAAGTCAGGCCTTACTTGTGAGGGGGTTGTCTCACAAGGGAGAAACCTAGGATAGCCCCTGCAGGCATCAGAGCAGCCCCTTCAGCATCTCCCTCAGCCTCCTCCCTTCCACTCTCTCGTCTTCCACACCCAGAAGGACTCCTGCTCAGTATTCCACAACCCCATGTTCTTACTCCCCCAGGCTTGAGAAGAGTGGGGCAGCCACTGGGGTGGACATCATCTGCACCTTCCACTTTGGCCCGCGCAGGTCAAGGGTTAGAGAGAGATTGACTTGGCTGGGAGTTGAGCCATGAGACCCAGGGCGTCTCCCACCTGGGCTCCTTCACCCTGGACGGGGACAGCCTCTACGTCAGTGGTGAGGGGGTGTGCTACAGCGACGCTGTCTGTCCCAATCGGAGTCTTGTGTTGCCTCCGTTGCTCTAAAGTGAGCTATGATCCATCTCTCTATCTACCCGGTCTGGGTTCAGACTTCTCATCACTGTGTGATCACTGGGTCCAGCCACCGTCCATCTCGTTGCCTTCCCCCTGAACACCCCTCCACTCATCCTCTCTGCTTTCCCATCTGCTTTTCCCACAAAGGTCCCTACATCCTCCCTCTCCTTAATCCTTTATGTTCACCCCAACTCTTGCTCAGCTCGTCTTGCCTTCTCTCCACAGGTTACACCTATGGAGCCATGGCCCCGACTACCACCAGTGATTATTCCTGGCCCTGATCTCCTGGGTCCCGTCCGTATTTGGGGATAGGGAGCACATATTCTCCTACACCTGCTGTCCTTGGTGAGGGAAGGACCTGGAAGGGCCCTAATTCATCCCTTATCTCCCTCCCGGGTTCTGGTGGAGAGTCTCAGCCCAGGGTGAGAAAGCCTTAGACAGAGACATATTCTCCACCACATTCTGACCCCATGTGGTTTTCACTTTAATCTGCTAAAGCACCACCCTTGGTCCTCCTTTTCCAGGTATCGCATCCGTCTGTCCAGTTTTCTGCACATCCATCTGTCTCTCCTCCGAGTTCAGTCTCTCTTGTTCACCTATCTCTCTCTCTTGGGCTCTTCTCATCCACAGGCTTGCTCATCCCTCTACTCACACAGTCACCAGTCCCCTAACTCTCATTTATGCTTCATCTCTGAATGGTGGTCCTGGCACAGCCACTGCTGGAGCCTGGGTGAGCTTGGGGGCTCCTGCCACTCTATCCCTCCCTGAAGAGAGCCGTCGCCACAGCTCCGGAGCCAGCCACCACGTCCCTGCATACTTGATCATCACCTGTGCTACCAGAAGCCACCACAGGTATCGGGGGCCCCTTTTCCTTCCCAAGAGAAGTTCTCCAGCCCCACTCCTCCACCAGCCAGTTGTGATCCAGAAGCTGGGAAGCCAGGGTGTGAAATTCTGGTTTTAGGGCAATCATGCTGATCACAAAGATTATACCAATGATTCAGTCTCAGTCCAGCCCTCAGAGAGCCCCTAGTCTTGTGAAATTAACACACCATTATAATACAATGTGGGATGTTTCGAGGAGAGGCACCTGGCATAATTTGAAGGGGAAGAGCTTGCTAGAGAAAGTTTCACCAGAATGGAGTCCTTAAGAATGTGTAGGAGCGACCCTGGCAAATAGAGGATGAAGGGTTTTCCTGGCAGAGTGGATTCCATGAGCAAAGGCTCCAGCCAGAAACAACATGACATAAGGGGAGAATTGAAACGAATTTGGTTTGCGTGAAGCATGAAGTTTAAACCGCAGTAGATGGATAAAATAATACTGAAATGTCAGCAGGAGCCAGATTGAGTAGAGCCTTGAGTGCCAGGTCAAGAAGGTTGAACTAAACACTGAAGGCCATAGGGAGCCAGGGGTGGTACTAGAGCAGTGGTGGCCCTAGTGAGGTATTCATTTCAGAAAGATTCTTCTAGTAGTCCATGTAGAACATCCTTTAGACAGATCATCCACTGAGCCTGCTGTGGTGTTGGTCCGGGTGAAGGATATTAAGAACTGAGCTGGGACAGGGAGGGAGTGTATGTGAAGACCAGTGTGCAAGGTGAATGGGTGTTACTGGGAGGGAGGAGGATCTGAGCAGATATGCTGGTTCTGACTTGCGTGACCACACGGGTGGGTGGTGGTGCCACTGTGAGAGATGACGACAGACGATAATGAGTGCAGGATTCAGGTCTGGTCTCAGGCCAGGTCTCAGTGATGGCCATCGTTCTCCCTCTCGTCTTGCAGCTCTGGGGCACAGCCTGAAGACCCTCACAGTCACCTTCCCCATCTTCACCCTCTGGTATTCATCAGACAGGAGCAATGGCTCAGCCACCTTCAACTCCATTGAGAGAGTCCTGCAGAGCCTGGTGACACCCTGGTCCCAACAGCTCCTGGTGGGTTAAATCTCACCGAGCCGCTCCCCTAACCCCTGTCCCTCCTGCTCATCCTCCTCCTCCTTCCTCCCCAGCTGGATCCTTGTTTAAGAGGAGAAGCCTGGGCCCATTCTACTCGAGTTGCAGACTGGTCTCCCTCAGGTGAGACCCTCCCCTGAGCATTTGCCCCTAATGACCACTTTTGTGACCACCCCTCTTTGTCTCCCCACTGTCCTCCCATTTCCTCCTTCCAGTTCTGGCCCCCACCCCCAGAGGTTTCAGGACCTCTCTCTAGAGTCCCCACATCCCTCTCTCCCCAGGCCTGAGAAGGATGGGGCAGCCACCAGTGTGACGCCGTCTGTACCCACCACCCTGATCCCGTGGGCCACCATGCCGCTGTGTTGGGAGCGGAGAGTCTCCACCTGTCTGCTCTTCCTCTCGATGGCTCCAGCCTCTGCAGCCCAGAGTTTACCCATCCAGAGAGAGCACCAGCTACATTTCCGCATCATCGTCGGGAACCTCAGCAACCTGGAGCCCACATCCTCGGAGTACACCGCCCTGCCGAGAGACACCCAGGACCATGTGGGGTCTCCCCTCTCCCGTCTCACCTTGTCGTGAGGGCGGCGTCATTCCTCTGGCTGACTTACATCTGTTACGTGATTGTTTCAACCCTTCACTTTTCCTGCGTGTCTGGGTTCTCTTAGTGTCCAGAGGTGATGTCCTAGCTGCCTTGCCCATTTCTCACATGGGTAAACTGAAGCTCAGAAAGAGGAGTATTGTGCCTAGGGTCACACAGTGAGTTAGAGGCAGAGCCAGGATTTGAAGTCAGGTCTCCCTTGCCCCAAGGTCTGTGATCTTTCACTGGCTCCAGTGGTGCCCTGCATCCCCAGGAGACCTCCATCTCACCCACTCTCCCTCGTGTTTGTTCTAGGTCACCAAGCTCTACAAGGGCAGCCAGCTGTGAGACATATTCCACTCCTTCCTGGTCACCGACTTGATGTAGGTTGAGGAGATTGGAAGCATTGGCTGAGCTGGTGGCTGATGACTCTGAGCTCAAGTGACACATCCTTGATCTGAATGTCACTGACATGGTGCCCATTCTGCCCCACATCCCTGTCAGCTAACCCTACCATCTCTTTCCATAAGTTTTTGGGGAATTATAAAAGCATTAACATTTGGGGCCACCAACCTCCAGCATCCTCCTCCTCCTCCTCTTCTGGAGACTTTCAACAAATATCAACAGTCTAACTGTGTTCTCCAGTAGTGGAGCCACTAAGCACATGGGGCAATTAAAATTTTTTATACACCTATTGCGATACGGTTCACATATTGTGTGTGGGGAGGAGTGTATTTTTTAGGTTTTTCTATATACAATATCTTCTCATCTGCAAAACAAATAGTTTCACCTCTTCCCTTCCAATCTGGGTTTCTTTTATTCCTTTTTCTTGCCTAATTGCCCTCATTAGAATCTCTAGTACCTGTGATTAACATACGAGATAAGGGAAGACATCATTTTCTTGTGCCTGGTCTTAGGGGGAAATTTTCAGTCTTTCACCATTGAATATGGCGTTAGCCGTGGGTTTTTCATTGATGCTGTTTATAGGTTGAGAAAGTTTCCTTCTATTCCTAATTTGTTGAGTGTTTACTTTTTTTGACATGAAGGGTGTTGTATTTTGTCAAATTCTTTTCTGTATATGTGGTTGAGATTTCGTGGTATTGGCCCTTATTCTATTAATATGGTGTATTACATAATCAAGTTTTCAGATATTAAGCCAACCCTTCAACTAGAGGTGAGAGATTAAGATGTTCTCAAGTCTTTCCCAGGCGTGCCACAGCCCTGAGCCCTTGTGTCCTTCTAGACGCCCGCAAATACACTGGAGCTTTTCAAAGGCCCCTGTGGACATCTCATTCTCCCAATTTTTATTCTAAGATTTGGCTCACCACTTGCCTGCGTCAGCTGGTATCACTCCCTCAGGCAAATACAATAGAAAACAATTAGCCCTGATTGTTTTTAGCAAGTGCCCTGGGGTCAGACTATCCTCCCTGGGCAAGCTCTGAGTCAAGTAACTACAAGCCCTGAACATGGGGCTTTTTCAGGGAGCTGCCAGGCAGGTCAGCTAGTGACAGTTCGCTGGGGATGGGTCTTTTGAGAACTCCAAACCCATTATGGCTGCTGGGCTGCTGGTTGTCACAGCCACTATAGTTGTGAGAATGACGGTTTTCAAAGTTATGGAGGATATTGTGAGAGCAGGATGGGATAGTGCAAGTTATAGTGGCACAAAGTTGGTTCCCTTTATCAAGATTCCACCATGTTTCTTCACTAAACCCTCCTCGTATTCTTACAAGCCGTTGATTAATTTCTAGACTTCTGAAAAGTTGATTTTGACCATTTTTACCAGTGTTCTCATTGTTTTTATGCATTTCCAGAAGTCCTTACTCCAAAGTTTCAAAAATGTTCTCCCTGTGGTTATTTATTTATAAATTAATTACTTTAAATGAAATTATGTGAGAAATTCAGTTCCTCACTCACACACACTAGCCAGATTTTAAGTGCTTGATAACAACATGGGGCTAATAATGAGTGTATATAGTAGTGCCGACAAATGTTTACATTATTGCAGAAAGTTCTCTTGGACAAGACCCTGAAGCAGGGAATCTAGAATCAGGGTAGAATTCCAGACACCCTTGTTCATCCCTTGTGCACTTCCAGGTCTGTCCCACACAGTAACCCCACTGGAGCAGACTCCCTGTGTACTTTGTCACCTTGGCACAGAGACTGGACAGAGTTGCCATCTATGAGGAATTCCTGCGGCTGACCCAGAATGGACCCAGCTGCAGAACTTGATACTGGACAGGAAGAGTGTCCTTGGGGTTGGTAAGGCTCCCTGGTCATTGGGAAAGAAAGTGAGGCCTTTCCGGGGACTCTGGATGCCTGGGGCTGAGAGAACATTGAACTTTCTCAGACTGGCAGGAGGTGGCGTAGTCCCCTAGTCTTGACCCACCATTGAGAGAGAGAAAAGGAAACGAGTGTAATATAGGAGGCCCTCACCTTCTCCTAGACAGCTCTGTTACCTAAAGCTAGTCACCTCCCCTCTCAGAACTTTTGTTTCCTTATCTCTCCACTGACAGCAACTGGGCCAGATGGTCAGTGAGGGCCTCCAGCTGTGTGTGAAGCAGACTCAGGTTTGGGGGTGGATGTAGTTTCTGATCCACAGGCTATAGTTTGCCAAGTCCCGCTCTAGATGATCACCGATGCGCTAGAACTTTTTGCAGTGGTGGAATGTACTATATCTGTGCTCTCCAGTGCATAGCCACATGTGGCTGTTGAGTACTTGAAGGATGGTGTTGTGACTGGTCTTTATTCTTACTGATTTTTAATGTTACTGAGGTACTAGAATTTTTATGTTATTTAACTAAAATTAATTTTAATTCAAAAAAATACTTGTTGCTGCTCCATATCAGACAGCACACCTCTAAGAGCTTGTCTGGGTAGAGGTACAAGTAGGGGGACCTGCACCCCTCCCCCCATGCCCACTGGGTGCTGTGTGTCCTACCCTCCTGGAGTTTATCTTGTAGCGGGGAATAACAAGAATAGAGAATTGAAACTTATCAATTATTTGATGTGAACAAACTCATACTTGCAGGCGGAATTCAGGGAAGACTTCCTGCAGGAAATTACATTGTAGGTTAATTCTAGAAAATGAATATTAAGCAAATAGTTAAAGGAGAAGGGGATGCTGTGTTTCTAGGCATGGAAGAACACTTTTGAGTTGGATTTTACAAATTTAGAGAGATCCCATAGGCTTTCCAACTGTGATGACCCATTCTGCCCCCAGCTGTCTTAAGAAAGTCCAGCCCAAATTCAGTCCTCTGTGCCCAGAGGTATGAATTTGTTTTAATTTATTACTCTTTTGTTCTGTGATAATGGTCTTGTATTTTGTAGCAAAGTATGCTCACTTTTTAGAGATGGAAACTAAAACGGTGGGAAACATGATGATGTCTACTTGACTTTAATATTTCATTGAAAACATGGGATGAATCAAGGGTGGCAAGTGTTATTAATTTATACATTGATGCAATATTGTTTTAATTAGATGGAATATACATTGTTAAATCTAGATGATGGATGTTTATGAGACTGTTCCCTTTATTTTTCTGTGTCTAAAAAGTTTTATTAAAAAGAGTGAAACACACTCACATGCATTCTCCATTTCATTCACTTCCAGAATATTCTCCCAACAGAGATG
The DNA here is from genome assembly GCF_020826845.1 of Diceros bicornis minor. Classification (NCBI taxonomy): domain Eukaryota; kingdom Metazoa; phylum Chordata; class Mammalia; order Perissodactyla; family Rhinocerotidae; genus Diceros; species Diceros bicornis. Next base: position 1,041,942 of record NW_026691667.1, read on the forward strand.
ATGCCTTGACTGAGAAGCCAGGTAAACCTGCAGGAAGCCTCGGCCCATGCTAAGGGGAGTGTATCTTGATGCTGTGCCTCATCGAAGAGAACCATGTGCACAGGGTCTTGGATGATGAGGAAAGTTGGCCAACCCTTGTCAAGGAGGGTTGAGGCACAGTGGGGTCACCAGGAGCCCTGGGGCGATGACAGGACGTGGCTCATCCCACCACATGTCTCCCCAGACCTCCCCTTCTGGGCCTTCATCCTCATCTGCTTGGCGGAACTCCGGGTGCTCATCACAAACCTGATTTGCTGTGTCCTGGTAAGCCATGACGTGTTGCTTGTCTTCTTACTATCGGGTTGTAAGAGCTCTTTATATATTATAAATACATGTCCTTTTCTATGGATATGTCTTGCAGATGTTTTCTCCCAATCTGTATGTGGCTTGCCTTCTCCTTCACCACATGAGTCATTGGGGAAATGTAAGGGACAGTCATCATGAGATTCCACCACACTTGAGAATGGCTAAAATTAACAAGACTGACTATAACAAGTGTTGTTGAAGATGTCAAGTCACTGAAACTCTCATCGAGTGCTGGTGAAAAATAGCTTGGATCCGTCTTTAAAAATTACATACGTCTACCCAGCCATTCCTCTCCTAGGAGTCCATCTAAGGGAAATAAACACATATGTCTATACACAGACTTGTACACACATGTTGATAACAACCTATTTAAAGTAGATAAAAATGGAAAACAACCCAAATGTCCATCTACTGGTGAACGGATACACAAAGTGTGGTTTATCCTCAAAGTGAGATACTATTCAAGCATAAAGAGGAATGAATTATTTTTTTTCTTTTTTAATTATTCTATTGAAATTATAAAGGGTTTTAACATTGTGTAATTTCTGGTGTTCATTATTATTTGTAAATTTCTGTATAGACTGCATCGTGCTTACCAGAGGTAGTCTAACTTTTATCATCACCATGCATATGTGTCCCTTTAACTCTTTCACTCAACACCCAGCCCCCTTCCCCTCTGGTGACCACTAATCTGTATTCTTTATCCCTGGATATGTTTATCTTCTACATATGAGTGAAATAATGCTATTTGTCTTTGTCTGGCTTATTTCGTTTATCATCATACCCTCAAGGTCCATCCAGGTTGTTGCAAACAGGACGATCTTGTCTTTTTTTTCGGGCTGAGTAGTATTCCATTGTATAAAATACATACCACATCTTCTTTATCTGTTCGTCTGTAGCAGGGTACTTGGATTGTTTCCATGTCTTGGCTATTGTGAATAATGCCGCAGCGAACACAGGGGTGCATACACCTCTTTGAATTGTTGATTTCAGTTTCTTTGGATAAATACCCAGTAGTGGGATAGCTGGAAGGTATGGTATTTCTATTTTTAATTTTTTGAGAAATATCCATACTGTTTTCCCTGGTGGCTGCACCAGTTTGCATTCCCACCAGCAGTGTGTGAGGGTGACCTTTTCTCCTTATCCTCTCCAACATTTGTTATTTTTTGTCTTGGGAGTTATAGCCATTCTGACAGGTTTAAGGTGATCTCTCATTGTAGTTTTGATTTGAATATCCCTAATAGTTAGTGATGTTATACATCTTTTCATATGCCTGTTGGGCTTCTGTATATCTTCTTTGGAAAAATGTCTGTTCATATCCTCTGCCCATTTTTAGATTGGATTATCTGTTTTTTTGTTGTTGGGTGTATGAGTTGTTTATATATTTTGGCGATTAACACCTTGTCAGATATACGATTTGCAAATATTTTCTTCCAGTTGGTGGGTTGTATTTTCGTTTTTTTTTTTTTTTTTGCGAGGAAGATCAGCCCTGAGCTAACATCTGTGCTAATCCTTCTCTTTTTTTCTGAGGAAGACGGGCTCTGAGCTAACATCTATTGCCAATCCTCCTTCTTTTTTTTTTCCCCCAAAGTCCCAGTTGATAGTTGTGTCATAGTTGCACATCCTTCTAGTTGCTGTATGGGGGTCACGGCCTCAGCATGGCCGGACAAGCGGTGCATCTGTGCGCATCCGGGATCCGAACCTGGGCCGACAGTAGAGGTTCGCGTGCACTTAACCACTAAGCCACGGGGCCGGCCCTGTGTTTTCATTTTGTTCATCGTTTCCTTTGCCTTGCAGAAGCCTTTTAGTCTCATGTAGTCCCATTTGTATATTTTTTCTTTTCTTTCCCTTGCCTGAGTAGACATGGTATTAGAAAAGATGCTGCTAAGACCGATGTCAAAGATTGCACTGCGTATATTTTCTTCTAGGAGTTTTATGGTTTCAAGTGTTAGAGTCAAGTCTTTTATCCATTTCGAGTTAATTTTTGTGTATGGTGGAAGATAATGATCTTCTTTCATTCTTTTGCATGTGGCTGTCCAGTTTTCCCAACAGCAATTATTGAAGAGACATTCCTTTCTCCATTGTATGATCTTGGCACCTTTGTCAGAGATTAACTGACCACAGATGTGTGGTTTTCTTTCTGGGCTTTCAGTTCTGTTCCATTGATCTATGAGTCTGCTTTTGTGCCAGCACCATGCCATTTTGATTAGTATAGTGGTGTAATATATTTTCAATTTAGGATTGTGATGTCTCCTGCTTTGTTCTTCTCAGGATTGCTTTGCCTGTTCAAGGTCTTTTGTTATTCCATATACATTTTAGGATTCTGTGTTCTATTTCTATGAAGAATGTCATTGGGATTCTGATTGGGATTGCATTGAATCTGTAGATTACTTTAGGTAATATGGACATTTTAACTGTGTTTATTCTTCCAATCCATGTGCATGGAATATCTTCCCATTACTTCAGGTCATCACTGATTTCTTTCAATCATGTCTTATAGTTTTCATTGTATAGGTCTTTAACTCTTTGGTTAAATTTATCCCTAGACACTTTTTTCTTTTTGTGGCAATTGTAAATGGGATTGTATTCTTGAGTTCTCTTTCTGTTAGTTCATTATTAAAGTATAGAAATGCAACTGCTTTTTGTAAGTTGATTTTGTACACTGCAACTTTGCTGTAGTTGTTGATTATTTCTAATAGTTTTCTGATGGATTGTTTAGGGTTTTCTATATTTACAATCATGTCATCTGCAAACAGCAAGAGTTTCATTTCTTCCTTTCCAATTTGGATTCCTTTTATTTCTTTTTCCAGCCTAATTGCTCTTGCCAAAACCTCCACTACTATGTTGAATGGGAGTGGCGAGAGTGGGCACCTTTGTCTTCTTCCTGTTCTCAGAGAAATGGCTTTAAGTTTTTCACCATTAAGTATGATGTTGGCTGTGGCTTCGTGATATATGGCCTTTATTGTGTTGAGGTACGTTCCTTCTATACCCATTTTATTGAGAGTTTTTATCATAAATGGATGTTGGATCTTGTCAAATCCTTTCTCTGCATCTGTGGAGAGGATCATGTGATTTTTATTCCTCATTTTGTTAATGTGGTGTATCACATTGATTCATTTGCGGATCTTGAACCATCCCTGCATCCCTGGTATAAATTCCACTTGATCATGGTATATGATCTTTTTAATATATTGCTGTGTGCGATTTGCTGATATTTAGTTGAGGATTTTTGCATCTGTGTTCATCAGTGATATTGGCCTGTAATATTCCTTCTTTGTTCTATTCTTGCCTGCTTTTGCTGTCATGGTGATGTTGGCCTCATAGAATGAATTAGGAAGTGTTCCATCTTCTTCAACTGTTTGGAATAGTTTGAGAAGCATAGGTATTAAATCTTGTTTGAATATTTGGTAGAATTCTCCAGAAAAGACATCTGGTCCTGGACTTTTGTTGTTTGGGAGGTTTTTTTATAACCACTTCCTTATCTTTACATGTGATTGGTCTGTTCATTTTCTCTATTTCTTCTTGATTCAGTTTTGGGAGGTTGTGTGAATCTAAGAATTTATCTATTTCTTTTAGGTTATCCAATTTGGTGGCATATAAGTTGTTCAGTGTATTCTCTCATTGTCCTTTGGATTTCTGTGGTATCTGTTGTAATTTCTCTTCTTTCATTTCTAATTTTATGTCTTTGAGCCTTCTCTCTTTTTTTCTTAGTGAGTCTGGCTAAGGGTCTGTCAGTTTTGTTTCAGTCTTCTAAAAGAACCAGCTCTTTGTTTGATTGATCCTTTCTACTCTTTTTTTAGTCTCTATTTCATTCACTTCTGCTCTAATTTTTATTATTTCCCTCATTCTGCTGACTATGGGCTTCATTTGTTCTTCATTTTCTGGTTCTATTAGGTGTAGTTTAAGGTTACTTATTTGGTATTTTTCTTGTTTGTTGAGGTGTGCTTGTATCGCTATGAATTTCCTTCTTACAACTGCTTTTCCTGCATCTCATAAGAGTTGTTTTGTTGTTTTTTTCCTTTGTCTTCAGGTATTTTTTTATTTCTTCTTTGATTTGTTCATTGAACTAGTGGTTCTTCAATCGTGTGTTCTTTAGTCTCCACATATCTGTGACTTCCCCATCTTTTCTCTTGTAGTTGATTTCAAGTGTCATAGCATTGTGGTCAGAAAAGAAGCTTGATATGATTTTAATCTTAAATTCATTCAGGCTTGCCTTGTTTCACAACATATGGTCTATCTTTGAGAATGTTCCATGTACACTTAAGAAAAATGTGTATTCTGCTGTTTTGGGAGGGTATGCACTATGTATATCGATTAAGTTCATCTGATCATATGTTTCATTTAATTCCACTATTGACTTGTTGCCTTTCTCTGCATGATCTATCCATGAATGTAAGTGGGGTGTTCAGGTCACCCGCTATTATTGTGTTGCTGTTAATTTCTCCCTTTGGGTCTATTAAGGGTTGCTTTATATTCTTTTGTGCTGCTGTGTTAGGTGTATATATTTTTATATGTGTTATGTCCTCTTGGTGGAAAGTCCCCTTTGTCATTATATACTGCCCCTCTTTGTCTCTCATAGTCTTTTTTATCTTGAAGTCTGCTTTGTCTGATATAACTATGGCAACACCTACTTTCTTTTATTTGCCATTTGATTGGAGTATTTTCTCCCATCTCTTCATTCTGAGCCTGTTTGTTTTTAGAGCTGAGTTGTGTTTCCTGGAGGCAGCATATTGTTGGGTCTTGTTTTCTAATCCACCCCACCACTCTGTGTCTGTTTATTGGAGAATTCAATCGATCTATATTTAGAGTGATTATTGATACTTGAGGGCTTAATCCCACCTAATCTATATTTTCATTGTTTCTCTTCCTTTGTGTTTCTGACTACCATTTTACTTTGGGGGTTTTCATGGAGGTTGTCTCTTTTTTTATGATCTATGTCTCTGTTCTGACTTTTTCTTTGCTGGTTACTGTGGGGTTTGTATGAAGAACTCATAGATGAGATAGGCCATCTTCTGATAGCCTCTTATCTCCGTTAGCCTAAGCAGGTTCCATTCCTTTCCTCTTCTCCTTCTCAGTTATTGTTGTCACAAGTTATTCATTTTTGTGTTGTGAGTTTGTGACTAAGTTGAAGTGTTTATAGTTACTTTTGATGCTTTCTTTCCCTTCTTCTTTTAAGTCATAATTAAGTATTTGCTACCCTGTTGTGAAACAGAGCTGTAGCTTTCTGATTTTGTCTGTCTATTTATCTCTTTGCTCAAGGCTTTGTAGACATTTGCCTTCTTTTTATTTCGGGTATGAGGGTGTTCTTGATCATTGCTTGTATGGGAAATCTAGTGGCGTGGAACTCCCTCAGCCTTTGTTTATCTGGGAAAACTTCTATTTCTCGATTGTATTGTCAGGGGAAGAGTGAGAATCTCCCTCTGCCCTTTCCCTTAAGGTTCTTCTGGCTGGCCAAATAATGAACAAGACAGGTTAGAAGGAGAAAATAATACCAAGTTTAATAACATGTATACATGGGAGAAACTCAGAAATGAGCAACTCGTCCCTCTGTCTAAGCTGATTGCTTAAGTATTGCAGCTACAGATGAAGGACCGTGTTGGGGGTGGGTAGTGACCTGGGTAAAAAATGAGTACATAGTATATAATCCCATTTATAAAAATCCTTGGAAAATACAGGAAAATCTATAGGGACATATACCAGATCACTTGTTGCCTGGGAATGAGAATGTGTTTGCAAACGGCAGGGAAGGAGGAATTAAAATGAACATGAGGAAATTTGGGGAGATGGGCGTTCCTTTTCTTGATTGAGGTGATGGTTCAATAAGTTATAATCAAAATGTATCAAATTGTTCACTTTAAATGTTTGCTGTTTTCTGTATGTCGTTAATACCTCAATTAAGCTAGAATATGTAAGGGAAAGAGAGGGAGAGAGAACCGAACGAGGCAAAAGGGAAAGAAAAGAAGGACTGAGGGTGAAAATTAAGTGGAAAAAATGAAGAAGGAGACACAGGAGGCATCGGGTCTCTGTGGCTTTGGCATATCCTTCCCCTGGAGTCTCCCATACTGGGCAGCTGACTGGACCATTCTGATACGCTCTCCTCACCTCACAAGTCACTGTCTGCTAGCGGAAGAAGGAGGGTGACTATGAGGTCCAGTGATGACGCCTGGGCTATTACCTGCCTCATGGCGACCTACGGAAGCTGTGATGACTAGATATGACTCGATCCGAGGTCCCTTTTTCCCAGCTGGGCTCCAGAGGAGCTTGACTAGAACAGAAAGAAACCACATTAGACGGACACAGGCTCCGAGCCTTTCTAGACTTGGCCCCTGACTGGCTCACAGGGGACTAAGCTGAAAGATTTCACCTTCCTTAAGTCCTGAAAGTGACTGCAACTTCTGTCCTTTGGTGTCACACCAGTTCATCCTTCAGGGACACCAGAATTGGTGAAACCAGCACAGACATTGCCATCATGTAAAATCGAATCCCCACTTCAGTGCAAGGTTTCCCTTCTTAGGAAAATTTGGAACATCCCTACCCTTCACTCTGTGCAGCCATCACACCCCTCTCGGTTCCTTCAGATTCCTCCCATACTGAAGGCCTGGCAGTCTCAGGTTCCCCTTTTCTGCTTCATTCTCTGAAGTTCAGAATCACCAGGAATTCCAGATCAATCTCCCTCGATGGCTCCTCTACCCACACATGGGTGCTCCATGACCGGAAACAGGCCAAGATGGGAGGAGTGGGTAAGACATGACTCTGCAGTCACCTTGGGCCTTGGGAGCTGTAATGATTAGGTGACTGGGAAGCCTGAATCCCAGAGAAACACCAAGGCTCTGGGAAGAGAGTATCTGCTCTGGTTGTAAAAGTGAATAATACTCGGTGGGAGAAAACTGAGGGAAAAGAAAGTGTCTTTTTTCATCTTTCTCTGTACAGAGTCCAACTAGCTTCACAGCAGAGGCTCCCCAACAAGCAGCCCAGAACATCCCAGGCATGAGGCAGACTGCGCTCTTCTGCAGTGGGTCTGTGCTAACATATTACATTATCTGTACACACTGTGCAGACGACCACAGCTGAAGATACCCAAGGGCTGAGAATTAAAGTCACAGTCATGGCACTCTCTCAGACTTTTTGTGTGTGAGCTTCACATTCTCAATCTGAAGCAGTGATTCTCCGAGAATGCACACTATGCAGATTCTAATGATGAATAATATTAATATATTATTATTATACATTGCATACATTATACCTTAAATACTGTACAGTATAATTATAAATTAATGTATAATTATTATTATACATTAATATATTATTAATATTGATTATTATAATATCATTATAATGATTCATAATAGTTATCATTATTGGCTAATTCTTCTAAGCAACATGACTGGAAAGCTCTGCATGTATTATCTCAGTTACAGTTACAATTTTAGGGATTTATTCCCATTTAAACCTAAAGATGTGGAGGCTCAGAAATATTAAATAACTTGACAAAGAAGGAAAAAAATTACTACAAACCTAAATTAGACACATATGCAAACTATGTGTCAAAGAAAGAAAGACGTTTTTTCACTTACAAACAGATTCAAGTTGACCTCCCACAGGCCTGCAGTGAAAGAACCGGTAAAGAATGTACATCAGGAAGAAGAAATGTGAACCCAGGAAAACATAACAGGAGTCACGAGGAAAGGAAAAAACAGTCTGTCTAATTTAGTATTAGTTTTAAAACAAGACATTAAAAACACATTCGAACCAAAATTCCAGATGATTACCACATGGAAAAATAGAGGAGAGAAGATTTAGCTAAAAAATAACTCATTTTTTAGGGAAGATATAAATACTAAGATACTCTATTATTGTTTAACACATTGCTCTCAGAAACTGATAAATCTGTGGGACAAAACTAAGTAATGATAAAGAGGATTTGAAGAGTACAACATACTGGATCAGGCAAATAGACATATCCCAACACACTGGTTTATTGTGAGACTTGTGATGCTGAAAACTGTCGTTCTCCTGACAGCATGATACCACAATGGCATATCAATTTTCATGAATCAAATTTCCACCACATATAAATCTAAAAAAAGGGACAATCCAGTATTTCATTATATGCAACTGTGATTCAACATGCAACAAATACCAGAAAAATAGAGACCCAGAAGTAGGTGTCTTTTTTGAGAAGACAGATATAACAGCTCTTTCGTGAAATATTATGTTTTAATCTATTACAATATTACACAAAAAGGACAATCCATTTGGACTAAGTATGTTTTCTCTGTGACTGTGAGGGCAAAACTCTAAGGATTCCCTGATTGTGATAACACTTGGTCTTAAAATACAAATAGATAACACTCAGTAAAGGAAAATGAGAGAACAAAATGAGAAGGAAGGATCTCCTTTCTCTCCTCACCTGAAACCCAGTCTCTCACCTCTGAAGGATCACTGTCTGTATCTTCTCTGTCATGCAAAGGGATCAAAGAAATGAAAATTATTGGTATATATTAAAGTTTCAAGAGCACAAAGCAAGAAGTCATCAGGACCCTTGCGGAGGCATTAATGTAGTGTGAGCTCCATGTCATCTGCGCCGTCGTCTGTTTTCTTCATCGTGTTTGTTGGGATGTCCTTCTTGGCCCCTCACTCACCCTGCCTCGCTAGTGAGTGTGTCTGCATCAGTGCTACCGCCAGTCTGTCTCTTGGCCTCTTCATTGTCCCTTCATGTTTCCTGATATCTTCCTCAGTCACCAGAAGACGTTTGCAAAGGAGGTGTGGGATGTACAGACCAGCTCCTGGGATCATCTCTGCCAAATCTGTAGACCAGGCAGGGGTGGGCGTGGGACTGGAGTTCAGAACACCTGCGAGCTCACCTGGCAATGATACACCTGTGTTACTTGGTGCCAGATTGGGCAGGGCTTTGGCAAGGTCCAAAGCACTTAACAGTTCTCCTGTACTCTGCAGACCTGGAGACCTTGCAGTCTCTTCTGCCAGCAGAGTTGTTGGGGCTGCTCCAAGGTTTCCTCCCTTTGCTGGCATCTGACCTTATTGCCAGGATAGGATGTGATTCTAGTAACTGGCCTCTTGAGTATGTAACTGTACATTCTCAAAGGGATGGAGATGCTCAAACCAGGCTTTGGTTTAGAATGCTTTCCACAATCATTTCACTTCCTCTGTGATGATTGGACCATCATACTTCTTTTCCTCTTACTTTATAAAAATAAATTGTGAAAGTGGATCAGAGTTGTAAATGAAGCCTGCCTTCCCAGGACAATTATGTCAGATGCCTTATACTTCTATTTTCCCTCTCTGTGTGTAGGGATTAATCTAACCTGTGTCCTGGGACATCATCAAAGAGATTTGGGTCAAGAAAAGAAATCACGAGGTCAGAACTCAGGACTATGGCAGGTCATTTCTTCCCCCCCATGTTGTTAGACACTTATGTGTATGACTTTATTTTCTTTTTGTCCTTGTCACTCTCAACCACAAAATCCTTGGAGCTCCCTGTCAGGACACATGGTCCCCAGTCTTTGTCTAAATCCCAAATCATACCATTCTTCTATACTATATGACTATTCATTTGATTAACCCATTGACCAGTTGGTGTTCATAGTTCCATTAGAGCTTAAATCAGTCGTGAAATTATCATCCACCCCACTCCTAGTGACTCCTATTTGACAACTGTGAACATTAAATCTCAGTGCAGAGAATGTATGTCTGAAAAAACTCAACTTACAAATGAAGATTGTACTGTAAGTGGGAAGTACACACTGGATTTATGAAACTCAGGAAACAAATGTAAACTCTTATTATTAAGCTTTGTATAGACTGCACCCACATTGATAATATCTTGGTTATAGTGGGTTAAAATATACTATAAAAATTATTTTCACCTGTTTGTTTTCATTTTTTAAAATGTGGCTACTAAAATATATTCAAATTCCATATTATAGAGTGCTTAATGTTACTATTAGACAGTGCTGGTGAAGCCATCAGTGAAAAGAAAGTCCAGAGAAAGTGATTAGGGAAATTTTTTCCCTTGAAATGGAGTCTACACTGGCCCATACTGCCAGATGCAGCAAAAAGTCTCATACACACACACGCACACACACACACTGTCAGAATGAAACAAACCTCTTCCTAGAGTCTCACCACTTCTCACATGGTATGAGGTTGCACACTTACATAGTCCTAAGTGGACTAATCTCAAGAAAGAAGACAAAAGTCTAGGTAAATTACCAGTTAGGAAGATCTAAAACCAGAGACTAAAGCTCAAGATAAGTGGTGAATTTCCTGTCGTGGCTTCTGTTATTAATTCAATATGATAGGGAGACTTTTCCAAGGAGGGTTGTTTTAAAACTCACTTTTTCTTTACTATGTAAAAATAGACAGGATATGTAAAGAATAATTACTCTAGCCAATCAATGAAAAGGAGATGATAGATCATGAATACCCTTATTATAAATCATTACTGGATTAGAGAGTCAGGGAACAGCTGACATTGGGTTAATTTGGCCGTAATTAGGCTGATTCTGATTTCATGACCGTCATATTGATTGTATTATGCTAGAAGCTATGAAACTTCCCAGCCCCCCTACTATTTAACCACCAAGGCCCACCAACCAGACTAGTCCTTGCTGACACATCTCCTGCCTCCATCCCTTCTGACAACACCTGAAGGATTTTCCCCATATCCCACTCTGTCCCTGCACTCTTCTATCTGCCCCAGGGCCAGGGAATCATTTTCTCCAAGGCTCAGGCTCTGCGTGTGCCCAGCTCTGGGGATGGCACTTCTCCCTCTAGTGAAGACAAGGATCAGAGCGCAGACCTTGTGAGCTGCAGCAATTGGACAAAGGCTGGGGTTTGCTGACAGAAAAGAACCTTTAGTGAGCACGGTTACCAGGGTCCAAGAAACCACAGTCGTTCCTCCAGGGACTGTGATGCAGGACAGAGCAGGAATGTCTGTGTGTGGTTCGGCTTGGGAATGCCTGTAGGGTGATATAGGTGACATTGGTAATGCATTTGCCAATGTTGTCCACTCATTTATTCATCATATGTCATGGAGGGCTTTCTACATACATCCAGGCAACAGTCTCACCCTCTGGGGCTCACAGGCAGTGTCAGAAGAATTTCTAAATGTTATTTCTAATATATAGGTACAACACTGGTAATACACTAGGTGTACCAAGCATTTTTCAAACATTAACTCCTTTAATACTCTCCATAAACCTACAAAATATGTATGCTGATCATTATTGCCAACTGACAGATGAAGAAACTGAGGCACCAATCAGGTAAATAACTCAGTCAATACAAATATCTAATAAGGGATTGAGATGGAATTTGGACGTGAGGTGTTAGCTCCATAGTCTGTGCTCTTAACCATGACATTTACTCTCTAAAGACTTCACATCATGAAAAAATTTGATCAGTTATCCATTTTCTTGTTGCATTGAGTAGCCACACTATTTTATCTGTCTGAAAAATAGAATACATGCATAGAAACTACTACACATACACACTCAAATTACATCTATTTATGTCCCCAGTCCCTGAAAATTAATAAAGAGAACATTTCAGAATGTTTCTTGCCCAGGTTGGGAGGACTCTGAGGAAATCTCAGTATTGCTATAAGAAGCTGAGGACAGGCTGGGAGTGGGTCTCAGTGGAAAGGTGTCCTCAGGAGTCACCACTGAATGACAACATTGATGGGAGGGTCTCAGCAGTGACTGAATTCAGGATCTGGTGGTGTTTTTACCTGGTGCTTATCTTCTGGCTGTGGGTTTATGGTGATGCAGCACAGGGAGTGGGGATGGTTCACTGTGTTCTTGGGGAAAACAGACCCATGAAAGAGCGGGAATGATGATTTCCTTAAACAATGGACTCGTGGTGGGAAAAATTTTGCCTGGAAGAGACAGTCGTGTGCCTGCTATAACCAGAAGGAGTTGTCTCTGCTTCAGTGAAAGCAGAAAGCCCTTCCTCATGCACTCATTTTATCTCAATGGGAGGAAGGAGGAGGAAATCATGTAATGCTCTTCTGGATGTGAGATCTGTGATGGTAGAGACTGTGCTAGGAGGTTCTGAAAGGCTGCCCTGAGGCATTTCAGACCTTTGCTGTGACCAGAATGACAAGTGTAAGCACTCCTGCGTACGTCTGGGAAGAGTGAGTGTGTCAAGGAGAAGGCTCCCTGGTGCAGAGACTCACAGGAAGAAGCGAGTTTGACCAGGCAAAGTCAGAAATTTGGCCAGTGTGGCTGGAGGGAGCCTGAGAAGAGAGAGGAGTGGAGAGAGGAGGGTGATCAGGCTGGATCCTGGGACATGGTAGACTGTTACTTTCTGTTCCTCTGTGACAACATTACTCCAAATCCTGCCACCTATAAAGTACAAATATTTAACATCTCACAATTTCCTTTAGCCAAGCATCAGACATGGCTTAGCTGGGTGCCTCTGCCTCAAAGTCTCTGTGAAGAAGGGGCTGTGGTCTCAAAAGGGCTCCAATGGGGGTGGATTCCCACCCAAGATCACTCACATGGGTTTTGTCAGGATCCATTTGGACTGAGAGTCTGCGCTCCTGTCTGTCTGTTGGCTGGACACTCCCTCAGTTCTCTCCTATGGAGCCCCTACATAGTGCAACTGAAAACATCAGCACTTTGTCTCCCAGTTCTGGTGATTTGCTTGAGAGTGAGTGCGAGAGTAAGAGCCAGCGAGTGAGAGAGAGAGAGAGAGAGATGGAAACAGAAGGAGGGAGGTAAGTAGGGAACCCAAGTATGCCAGTAAGCAGGAAGTGACAGATGTTTTGTAATTAAAACTTGGACGTGACATCCCATCACCTTGGCTGTATTCTGTTGTTCAGAAGCCAGATATTGACCACTTAGTGGTGACACAAGGATGTGCACTCCAGGAGACAGTGAGCATTGGGAACATTGTGGAGGCTCCCACCACATAAGCCAACATGAGCCTCTTGGGACTGATTCTGAGTAAAACGGGGACCGTGGAAGGGTTAATGCCAGTGGATCACAATGTCTGAATTTCCTCTAATTTCAACCCCTTCAGGATGCAGACCTGAATATGAGGCTCAGAGAGGCAGTGACTCCCCAAAGATCACACATCTGGGACTTAGAGAATTTCTGACTGATATTCTATATGATGTCCTACTCCTTGTACTTCCTCCATCTCTAAGTGTGTGCATTAGACACATTTGACACCAGCCCACAGGTGTTGTACGTATTATTACATATACACTTGATGAGGTCCCTAGGAAGCTGTTTTTAGCCCAATCCTCATTGTGCAGCTTGGGAGACTGGGGAGATCTTGAGAGGCACAGCAGCTTTTCCAGGACACAAAACTGGTAGGAAAAAGAGGTCTGACCTCAGCTCTGTCTCCTCAAAGCTGGGGTCTGGATCCACTGCCAAGGAGCTATGGGGAGGGTGGTGATGGATTTTGTGAACAGTGATGGAGATGACATGGGCAAGGAGCGAGAGCAGCCAACAGCCTAGCGGGGGCTTTGAGTGGGTCTGATTGAAGGATGGGGTCAAGTAATAGAACCTTGAAGAAGTGACCTCACTTCCTTGGTGACAGCACCCAACAGAACTTAGAACTCTGGTTACCAGTCACCCACATTGTAATCACAGCCTCCTGTCCAGTTCATTTGAGTGGAGAGACTCGACACAGCAGGATGTTCTCCTGTTGTCCCATGACTTTCCGAGGCTCTGGCCCCCGGAAAGCCAAGGAAGAGAGCGTGTTAAGTCTCTTTAGACATTGGCTCAGCCCTCACTGTGAATGTGTGTGGCGTTTTGGCAAGAGGAACCATGAGGTAACAGTGTAGGCCAGGGCAGACCACTCTAGGTAAGGCCAGAACTGTGATCCCACAAGGACAGCCCCACACCCCTTGACCCTCATTGTGTGTGTGTGTCTGGGAGGTGAAGTGAGGGAAGCTGGGGATGAGCTGGACCCAGCCTGGGCAGGAGCAGGAAGCTAGATGGTGGGAGTTGGGCAGTGTGTCATGTTCATACTCAAGATCTTGGCTGCAGGAGAGTAAGGTGAGCACTGTGGACCAAGCTCCTCTATCCGCATGTGAATGCTGGGCCCTCAAAGTGTCCTCGCATTCCTTCCCTGGTGGAGTCTATGCAGATTCCCCTCTGTGCCTGATCTGTGGTGGAGTTTCCCACTGTGGCAAAGTCCAGGCAGGCCTCTGATCACTCCTGGCCTGACTGCTGGGCACTGTCACTGCAGAACTGCACCCAGGAGATGGTCGAGGAGCTGGTGGATGGTTACCAGTTTGTCATCTCTCTGGAGTGGACACAGGTGCACCCCTGCATCAATGACCAGGGCTGGTCTGAGGTGAGTGTGGGTGCAGAGGTGTCATCATACCCAGAACCCTGAGATGATCAAGGCAGTAGTAGAATCCAGACTCAAATATGAGATTTCCCTGGGACCCGCTGCCCCAGAATTTTCTCGCTACAGTGCCCCACAGTCCCATTCCCAAAGTAATCTGGACCTCCACTCCTCCCCAGAAGCTACACAGGAGGGTAGAGAGATACGTCATTCCTCCTGGTGGTTCACCATGATGTCACTGACTGTATGTTCCTCCTCCTCTCCCCCAGTGTGAGGATGAGTCCACTGTGAATTTAAATGAGGCCTGCAGGATGCGTGGCCTCCAAGCAGGCATGATGGAGAAGCTGACAGAGTCCATTGCATCAGCTTTCCTGAGTAGGAACATCTCCAGCTTCACCAACTTCATGGTCAACTACTCGGCCTCAGACACATCCCACCAGGTGCTGGACCAGCAGTTTACTAGGTGAGTAGCCTCTCACCCCTCAGCACAGTGGTGACTCTGCCCACTGCCAGCTGTGTACCTTGGGCAAATCCCCACATCTCTCTGAGACTCAGTTTGCTCTTCTGAAAAGTGGGGGGGGAGAGGATAAATTTCATGGTGATCTTGTAGGCACTAATGGGATCAGTCATGGCAGGGGCTTGCCTGGTGCTTGGATCTGCAGAGAGGGCTTTGGACATGCTGTGGTTGGCCCCCTGCAGCCCCGAACTGGGTCGGTCCCTCAGACGTGGCCAGGGGAAGCCCATCCCTCGGTGCCTCTCCCAGAGCATCCAAGGGCAGACTCGGTGCCAGCCCCTCACCACGCGCCACTGCCACGACCATCGTCCTCCCTCGGGAGGCCTGGGCCGGACAGGGACCCAGGTGTGGGAGGCCGCCAGATCTCAGGTCTGGCACACCGCTTGCCAGGCTGATTCTTCTCTGACAGGTGACCAGCACACGCCCCAGGAGACTTGGCAGCCATCCCAAGGGCTATGTCCTCTGGAACTCGTCCCCTTGGAAGGGGCCTGGCCCAGGTGCCAGGTTCGGCTGGTTGGCCAGCCTCCTTGGGAAAAAGCAGGCAAGCTGAGCAAGGCTTGCAGGGCCCTGGGCGTGACACCTGTGACCTCAGGCAGAGGGCCTCCTGCGTGCCCTCCATGGCGTTTTTCTCCCCAGAGCCGTGGCCTGGGCACCAGGAAGGCCAGGCTTTCACGACTCCAGGGAGGAGGCTGGGACTTGTCGCCGGAAGGGCTTGCCCAGTTTGGCCCTGGCTCCCTATCCCTGTGGTGCCATCTGTCTGTCTTGGTCCTTCTGACTCCACAGAGCCTTTCCTACACCTGGCCTGGCTGCACTCGCAAAGTGCAGGCGTGGGGCGAGGCAATGGCTTTGTCTTTCCAGGAAGAAATGAGCCCCTGGATGAAGCAGCTGGCCCAGGCAGAGCCTTGAGCTTGAAGCCCAGTATGCCTGTGGCCATCAGGGCCAGAGCAATGCTTCCAAGGAAGGGAAGCGGCCTTCAACGGATTGGGAGTGGGGGAGGGGAAGGAGACAACAGCTGAAGCCACGTCCAGAAGGGCGGCGATGAAACAACTGCAGCAGTGTGGCACCAGAGGTCCGCCCCTGCTGGTCCGAGCCTGCAGGGAGGGCGGGGCCTTCATTGAGGACCCCCGTGGCCAGCCCTAGGCCCCGGCGTCCGTGCATGCATCTTTGACCTGTGCGGGGGTGTGGGGGGTTGAGCCCAAGCCCGCAGGGCTCCCGGAGTGGCCAGAGAAAGAAGGGCCCATGGGGGAGGTAGGTGAGGTGGGCAGGGTGCACCACCTTCCTCTCCTCAGGTCCCCAAGGTGGAGAGAGAGAGAGAGAGAGAGGGAGAGAGAGATCCATGACGTCTGAGTCGCTGCCTCCACCTCTAGCTGGTGCCAACTCACACGCCATCCCACTTGCACCCACCACCCCCAGGCATGCCCCGGGGCCAGCCCCACCACAGAGAGGCTGGTTCCTTTTCACCTCCCTGCCTTCCCTTCCAGACCTGACCCCATTGCAGGGGAAACTGTTCAGACAATCCTTTACATGTCCCTCTGCATGACAATTGTCTCCCTCCCTTCTCCCATCCCACAGGCGCACCCACGACATCCACCTTTGTCATTAGCTCAGGAGAGGATGCAAGATGAGAGTCTCTGCCACTGTGTGGAGAGACTCAGTTTCCCGGGTTTCTCCCATGGACACATGTTCTTCAGGTGGGTCTGATTTGCACCATTGAACGTGTCTTGTTAATGATTTGGCCAGCCATGAGAACCTGAAGGGCAATGGCGGAAGGGCATTCTCTCTCTGCCCCCAACAACCCTTATCTGGGTCGGTCCCTCAGACTTGGCCAGGGGCAGCCCATCCCCCGGCGCCCTCTCCTAGGGCATGCAAGTGCAGGCTCAGTGCCCGCCCCACCCCTCTCGCCACTGCCAAGACCATCGTCCTCCCTTGGGATTCCTGGGGAGGACAGGGACTTGGGTGTGGCAGGCTGCCTGATCTCTGCTCTCTCACACCGCTTGTCGGGCTGCTTCCTCCTCTGACGGGGCCCAGCACACGCCCCAGGAGACTTGGCAGACGTCCCCAGGGATATGTCCTCCAAAACTTGTCCCCTCAGAAGGAGCCTGGCCCAGGTGCCAGGTTCAGCTTTTTGGCCGGACTTCTTTTTTTTTTTTTTTTTTTTTTTTTTTGTGAGGAGATCAGCCCTGAGCTAACATCCGCCAATCCTCCTCCTTTTTTGCTGAGGAAGACGGCCCTGGGCTAACATCGGTGCCTATCTTCCTCCACTTTATATGGGACGCCGCCACAGCATGGCTTACCAAGCAGTGCGTCGGTGCGCGCCCGGGATCCGAACCAGCGAACCCCGGGCCGCCGCAGCGGAGCGCGCGCACTTAACCGCTTGCGCCACCGTGGCTGGACTTCTTTTGATAAAGCTGGCAAGCAGATCCAGGCTTGCAGTTGCCCTGGGTGTGACACCTGCGACCTCAGGCAGAGGGCCTCATGGGTGCCCTCTATCGCGGATTTCTCCCCAGAACCATGGTCTGGGCCCTAGGAAGGCCAGGCTTTCCCGACGCCAGAGAGGACGCTGGGAACTGACCCAGGAAGGGCTTGCCCTGTTTGGCATAGGCTCCCAAATGCCTACGGGCTGCTGACGCTGCACTTCTTGCTTTGCCATAAGCCTCTCTCTGCCCTTTTGTCTCCACAGAGCCTTTCCCCCACCTGGCTGCAGTCGCCAAGTCTTGGCGTGGGGTGAGGCCATGGCTTTGTCTTTCCAGAAAGAAATGAGCCCCAGGACAAAGCAACTGGCCTAGGAAGAAGCTTGAGCTCGAACCCCAGTCTGACTGTGGCCACCCTGGGCAGACCCACCCTTCCAAGGAAGTGATGCAGCCTGTGATCTGTGAGGTATTGTGGGAGGTGAGGGAGACAGCACCTGAAGCCAAGTCAAGAAGGGTGGGGTTCCTTCAGCTGCAGCTGAAGGTAGTCGCCCTCGGTAGTCGCCGAGGGATGTCCCAGCCAGTCAGATCCTGGTGGGAGGATGGGGTTTTCACTGAGGACCCCCGAGGCCAGCCCTAGTCCCGGGTGGCAGAGAATGCACCCTTGGCCTGAGGGGGTTGAACCCAAGCACACATGGTTCCGAGAGCTGCCAGTGAAAGAAGGGACCATGGGATATGTAGGTGAGGTGGGTAGGGTGCCCCACCTTTCTCTCCTCAGGTCTCTGAGGGAGAGAAGAGAGAAAGAGACACAGAGAGAGTGAGAGAGAGAGAAAAAGAGATCCCTGACCTCTGAATCACTGCCTCCACTGCTGGTACCAACTCACATGCCATCTCGCTTCCACCTACCACCCCCACGCCCACCCCGGGGCCAGCGCCACCACAGAGAGGCGGGTTGCTGGTCAGAGTGTGATTCTCTCTCTGACCCCGACTGCCTCTAGCTGGGTCGGTCCCTCAGACCTCTCCAGTGGCAGCCCATCCCCAGGCGCCCTCTCCCGGGACATCCCGAGGCAGGCTAGCTGGCAGCCCCACCCCACTCCCCACTGCCACGACCATCGTCCTCCCTCGTGAGGCCTGGGCAGGACAGGGACCCGGGTGTGGGAGGCCTCCTGATCTCACGTCTGGCACACCCATTGCCAGGCTGCTTCCTCCTCTGACGGGGCCCAGCACACGCCCCAGGAGACTTGGCAGCCATCCCCAGGGCTATGTCCTCTTGAATTTGTCCCCTCTGGAAGTGGTCTGGCCCAGGTAGGATGTTTAGCTGGTTGTCCCGCCTCCTTTGGAGAAAGCAGGTGAGCCGATCCAGCCATCCTGTCACCCTCTGCCTGGCACCTCTGCACTCAAACAGAAGGCGTCACACGTGCCCTTCATCATGCTTTTCTCCCCTGAGACATTTCCTGGGGTACTCTTAGTGTTACGTTAGTGTTATGTTTGGTTTCTGGTTACTGTCAGTTTTAGGGTTTGGTTTAGTTTTCGGGTTTGTGTTAGGTTTATATTTAGGTATATGTTTCTGGTTAGGGTTAAGTTTATGGTTCTAGTTAGGGATAGGGTTATGATTCACGTTAATGGTATGTTTGAGTTTAGGTTAGTGTTAGGGTTAGGGTTGAGGTTAGTGTTATGGTTGATTGCCAGGTTTGGGTTAGATTTCACGTTAGGGTTAGGGTTCAGTTAGCATAGGGTTATCATCTGGTTAGTGTAAGTGTTAGGGTTTCTGTTACTATTGGGGTTACGGTTATGGTTAGCATTAGGGTTATGGTTCTGTTTAGTGTTAGGGTTTGGGTTTGGTACAGATTTGTTTTACGTGTAGGGTTAGTTTCAGAGTTTAGGGTTAAGGTTAGTGTCAGTGGTCAGATTCAGTTTAGCGTTGGGGTTCGTGTTAGGGTTCGAGTTAGATTTAGCGTTAGGGTTAGGTGTAGTGTTAGTGTTAGTTTTTGGGTTAAGGTCAGGGTCAGGGCTTGGTTTTGATATCAGTTTAGGCTTAGGGTTCTGGTTGGGTTAGGCTTCGGCTTAGTGTTAGGGTTCAGGTTTGAGTTCAGGTTCTTTTTAGGGTTAGGATTCAGATTAATGTTCGAGTTAGTGTTAGGATTTGGGTAAGGCTGAGGTTAGGGTTAGTATTCGGATTAGGGTTATTATTAGGTTTTGGGTTTGAAAAATGTTGAGCTTTAGCTTTAGGTTTTTTGTTAGAGTTAGGGTTAGGGTTAGGGTTGGGTTTGAGTTATGGTTAGGTTAGGTTTACGTTTTGGTTTCCGATTAGGGTTATGGTTAGCATTAGGGTTCGATTTAGGTCTAGGATTAGGGTTAGGGTTAGCCTTGGGTTTGGATTATGGTTAGGGTTAGCATTAGGGTTAGAAATATGTTTAGAGTTCAGGTTATGGTTAGTCTTAGCAATAGGGTTCAGGTTAGAGTAATGTTTAGTTTTAGTGTTATGGCTAGTGTTCGAGTCAGAGTTAGGCTTAAGGTTCAGGTTCGTGTTCTGGTTAGGGTTAGGGTTAGAGTCGGGCTAAGATTAGGTTTAGGGTTAGGGTTACAGTTCAGGCTAGGATTGCTGATATGGTTAGGGTTAATTTTCATGTTAAGTTTAGGGTTAGCTTTAAGGTCAGGGTTGTTTTTGAGTTAGGGTTATGGCTAGGGTTCGAGTTCATTTTCTGGTTAGGGTTAGGGTTATGTTTTGCTTTGTTGGGATGGTTAGGATTAGGGTTACTGTTACGGTTATGTTAAGGTTTAGGGTGAGGTTAGTGTTTGGATTAGGATTAGAGTTAAGGTTTGGGTTCTCGATGGTCTTAGTGTTAGGGTCGGATTAGGCTTTGTGTTTGTGATAGTTTTAGGGTTAGGGTTAAGGTTCGGGTTAGAGTCTGGGTTAAGTTTGGGGTTCAGGTTATTGTTAGAGTTCTGGTTAGCTTTAGGCTTAGGGTTAGGGCTGGGGTTTGGGTTAGTTTTGGATAAGGGATACGGCTGGGTTCAGGTTGGCTTTGGGTTCGAGTTAGGGTTAGGTTTAGGATTTAAATTTGGGTTACGGTTAGAGTTATTTTTCGTGTTAGACTTAACGTTATGGTTAGGGTTAGGATTTGGGTTAGGGTTATTGTTAGGGTTAGGGTTAGGTTTTGGCTTAGTGTTCAAGTTAGGGTTATGTTTTGGTTCGGGTTACGGTTAGCTTTAGTTTTAGTGTTAGGGTTAGTGTTTGGTATAGGGTTATGGTTGGTGTTTGGTGTCAGTATCATCTTAGGGTTCGGGTTAGCGTTTGAGTTAGGTTTAGGGTTTGGATTCGGGTTCGGGTTAGGGTTAGTGTTCACCTTAGGTTTAGGGTTAGTTTTAGGGGTTGGGTTGGGTTCTGGTTCGGTTTAGGTCTAGGGTTCTGTTTAGGGTTAGGGTTCTGATTCGTGTTCATGTTAGGGTTAGGATTAGGGTTATTGTGAGGTTTAGGCTTAGCTTTATTTTGAGGTTTACCTTCAGATTAGGGTAAGGTTTAGATTTCGGGTCAGGATAAGATTAGGTTTATGTTTAGTGTCGGATTAGCTTTCGGGTTAGGGTTAAATTTGGTGCCCGGTTTAGGGTTCGGCTTATGCTTAGGGCTAGCTTTAAGGTTAGGGTTATGTTGGGTTAGGTTTACTGTTAGTGTTCATGTTAGGGTTAGGGTTATGTTTAGTCTTAGAGTTTGTGTTAAGATTAGGGTTAGGGTTGGGGTAGGGTTAGTGTTAGGCTTAGGGCTAGGGCTGGGTTATGTTTAGCGCTAGGGCTAGGTGAGGTTGTTTGTGGTTCAGTTAAGGTTAGGTTTAGCAATAAGGATATGATTAGGAATAGGGCTAGTGTTTGTGTTAGGACTAGTTTAGGGATACAGCAAGGGCTAATGATAGGGTTAGGGTTGGATTACATGTAGGGTTATGGTGAGAGTTAGGAGTAGGTGTAGTGATAGTGTTAGTGTCTTGGCAAGAGTTATCGTTAGCGCTGGGCTTAGGGCTAAGTTTAGTTATTACATTTAGGGTTAGGATTCTCTTTAGGTTTATAACTAGATTCATTTTTATGGTTTGGGATGGGGTGGGTTTTGAGGTTAGGGCTAGGGGTATGATTAAGGTTAGGTCTGACGTTAGTGTCGTGTGTGCCTTAGGGTGGGGAAAATGGAAAGTGTAGGAACAGGCGTAGGGTTTGTGTTTGGGTTTCGGTTTGGGTTAAGACTATGGTTAGAGTTAGGGTTATGCTAGGGTTAGGGTTATTGTTAGTGCCAGGGCTAGGACTAGGTTTTAAGTTAGGGTTAGAGTTGGCTTAGGGTTACAGTTACAGTGAGTGTGCATATGATTAGGGTTAGGACTATGGGGAGTTTTAGGGCTTGGGTTAGAGCTAAAGTTGGGTTATGATTCATGATACAAACCCCCACCCTAGCCCTAAAACTAATGTTAACATTATCTGAACGTGAAGCCAAATTCTCACCATAGCCCTAACCCTAACCCTAACCATATCCCTAGACGTAACCTTGCCCCTAACCCTAACCCTAACCCTAAACCTACAAATACCCCTACACTAAACCTACGGTTACCACTAACCCTATACCTGACCCTTACCGCAACACAACTCCAACCCCAACACTAACATTAACAATAAGAATAATTGAAGAATTAGCACTAAGCCTAAGCCTATCCCTATCCCTAACACTAACCCTTGTCCTAGCCTTAACCCTAACCCTGACACTAGCCCTAGCCCTAAAGCTAAACCTAACTGTAACCCTAACCCAAAACCTTACCCTAGATCTAGCCCTAACCCAACCTACAGATGAAACTAATACTAGCCCTAGCCCTGGCACTAAAACTCTGACCTTACACTAGCCATAACCCTAACTCTATGTCTAAACCTAGCCCTTGCCCAAACCTTAACCCTAACCCTAACACTATGCTAACTCTAGTACACTAACTCTAAACACTAAGGCTAACACTAAACTTAAATTTAATCCTAACAATAACCCTAACACTAATACAACCCTAGCCCTAACTCTAACCCTAACCCTCACCGTAACTCTAACCCAAACCTTATCCTTATCCCTAATCTTAAATTCAATCCTAACGCAACCCTAACCCCAACCCTACCCCTCCTTCTCTCTATAAAACTAACTCTAACCGTAACCAAAACCTAACCTTAACCCTATCCTTAAACGTGGGAACAGGTTTGTATAGGACAGGAATCCAGAGTAGAGCTGAGCCAAATCATGTCTAGCACCCATTCCAGGAAATAAATCCATACCCCATCTCCCTTCCTTCCAACTAGTAAGGATCACATAATACCTAAAAAACATTTGGCACAGATTGCTGTTTGGAATCCTAAAGCAAACCAGTACACAATGCCTAATCTGTGCCCTAAGCCTAACCTTAACCTTAACCCTAACTGGAACCCGAACCCTAACCCTAACCCTAAACCAAATGCAACCTTAACCCCAACCCTACCCCTCCTTCTCTCCATAAACTAACTCTAACCCTACCCAAACCCTAACCCTACCCCTAATCCAATCCGACGCCTAAGCCTAACCCTACGGCTAACAGAAATAATATGCAGAACCCTAATGCTAGCACAAACACTAATATTAACCATAACACTAAGACTAGACATCACCCACCCCTAACATTACCCCAACTTTAACCCTAAACCTAACCCTAACTGTGACCTTATCCCTACCCCTACTCTTAACCCAAACACTTAGCCTACCCCTACCCATAGCTTTAAGCCTAATCCTACTCTAATGTTACCAATAGCCTGAAAATAACGCCTAACCTAGACCTGATGCTAGCTCTAACCCTAAACCTGGCTCTAGCCCAAGCCCTATCCCTAACCTTAACCCTAAATCTAACACAAACCCTAGCCCTACCCTAGCCCAAACCCTAACCCTAGCCTTAAGCCAACACTTACCGCTACCTCAGACCCTAGTCATAGCCCTAAACTTAACCCTAACACTAACACTTAGTCTAACCCAACTGTAACTCTAACCCTAATCCTGGACAGACTCCTAATACAAACTCTTGCCCTAACCCTAAGCCTATTCCTAACCCTAAGCCAAACCTAAACACTAAACATAATGGTAACCTGAACACTAAACCTACTCTTAAACCTAACCCTAACCCTAATATCAGCCCTAAGCCTAACCCAATTGCTAAGTCTAACACTAGACTTAACCAAAATGCTAGCACTACACATAAAACTAACCCTAAAGCTAGCACTAACCATAAACCTAACACTAGCACTAGACTTAACCCTACACCTAACCATAACACTCCACACAAGCCCTAACCCTAACACAAATCCAAGCCCCAGACCTGACCCTAAACTTAACCCCAGACATGACCATATCCCTAACCCTAACCCTAACCCTAGCTCTAGGCCAAATTCTATACCTACCCATAACTATAGACCTAGGCTTAGCCCTAATGATAACCCTAGCCCTTTCCATAGCCCTGGCCCTAACGCTAACTCTAACACTAGCACTATCCCTAAACTTAGTACTAACACTAAGGCTAACATTAACCATAGCCCTAAACCCAACACTAGCCCTAGTCCTAACCATAACACTAAGCCTAGACATAAGACTAGCCTTAACCCTAACCCTAGCCCTAAACTAAACAGTAAGCTTAACTGTAACTCTAACACATCACTAACCTTAACCGTAGATCTAAAAGTACCCTAACACAAACCCTTATACTAACCCACCCTAACCCTAGTCCTAAACCTATCCATAAATCTAGGCCTATTATCAGCCCTAACCCTAACCTGAACTCTAGCTCTCATGCTAACTCTAACACTAAACCTACGCTTAACTCTCACCATAACCATAACCCTAACCCTGACCCTAACCCTAAGCCAAACACTAACACAACACCTACCCCTACTACAGTTTAGAGTTGGCATTCAGGCTCTAGTTAAGGTTAGGGTTAGGTTTTCAGTACCATTTAGACTTAGCATTCAGGCACGGGTTAGCGTTACTGTCCTGCTTACGCTAAGGGTGAGGGTTCTGGTAAAGGTTAGGGTTATCGTTAGAGGTCGGTTCAGTTTGGGGTTACAGGTAGGCCGGGTCAGTGTTAGCTTTAGGTTATGTTTTGGGTTCTTTTAGGGTTAGGGTTAGGTTTCATGTTCAGTTTAGATTTAGGGTTTTTTTTCAGTTAGTGTTGTATTTAGGGTTAGGGTTCAGTTTAGGCTTAGTATTAGCATACGGGTTAGTATTAGTGTTAGGTTTAGAGTTGGGTTAGGGTTTGAGTTATGGATAGGGTTTGGGTTCGGAGTTCGGTTATGGTTAAGGTTAGGGTTAACCCTAACCTTGGGCACTTAGATGGCCCGGGCTTCACTACTCCAGAGAAGAGGCTGGGACCTGTCACCTGAAGGGCACACAAAGGGTGGCCCCAGATCCTTAGGCCTCCGTCCTGCTGGGGCCAAACTCACTGCATTGTCATATGCCTGTCTCTGCACTTGTCACTCTACAGATGGTTTCCACTACCTGCCTGGAACTGAAAAGTGTGGGGGTGTGTTGATGACATGGTTTGGTCATTCCAGGAAGAAATGAGGCCCGGGACGAAGAAGCTGGCTGAGGCAGAGCCTTGACCTCGCTCCCCAGTCCGTCTTGCCAGCCAGGGCCAGACTACCACTTCCAAAGAAGGGAAGTGGCTGGCGAGCTGAGGGGGTGTGGGGTGATAGGAGGGAGACAACAGCTGAAGCTAAGTCAAGAAGGGCAGCGTTCCTTCTTCACCTGCACATGGCAGGTGTGAGAGAGTGCCCCAGTTGGTCAGAGACCAGCAGGCTGGTGAAGCGTTCAATGAGGATCCCCGAGGCCTGGTGGCCGTGCCTGTGCCATTGACCTGACACATTGAACCCAAGCCTGCAGGGGTCCCTGAGCGGCCAGAGAAAGATGGGCCCATGAGAGAGGTAGGCAAGGTGGGTAGGTTGAGTCCACATCTCTCCTCAGGTCCCTGAGGGAGAAAGAGAGAGACACAGAGAAACAGAGAGAGAGAGAGATCTCTGAACTATGAGTCACTGCCTCCACCACTGGTGCCAACTCACACACCATCCCACTTACACCCACCACCCCCATGTCTGCCCCTGGGCCAGCCCCACCACAGAGAGGTTGGTTCCTTGTCATTTCCATGTTGTCCTTTTGGGACCTGATGCCACAACAGGGGAAAACTTTCAAAAAAAAGGTTTCCATGTCCCTATCCATGAGAATGGTCTTCTTCCCCTCTCATATCTGAAAACCTCACCCCCAACATCCTCCTTTGTCTTGAACTCAAGATAGTATTGAAGAGGAGAACTCTGCCATTGTGTTGAGAGACTCAGTTTCCTTCTTTCTCCCATCTACCCATGTTATTAAGCTTGAGGTTATTTTCTTCAGCTAACCTGTCCTGTTAATGATTTGGCCAGCCAAAAGAAATTGAAAGGAAAGGGTGGAAGGGGGTTCTCTCTCTGCCGCTGAGAGCCCTGAGCTGGGTCCCTCCCTCAGACCTGGCCAGGGACAGCCCATACCCAGAGGCCATCTCCCGGAGCATCCCAGGAAAAGCTCACTGCCAGCCCCCACCCTCTCACCACTGTCAAGTCCCTCGTCCTCCCTCGGGATGCCTGGGCAGTTCAGGGACCCGGGTGTGGGAGGCAGAGATAGATCCCAGGTCTGACACACTGGTTGCAAGGCAGCTTACACTTCTGACAGTGCCCAGCAAACACCCCAGAAAACTTGGCAGCAGGCTCCAGGGATCTTTCCTCTAGAACATGTCCCCTTGGAAGGGGCCTGGCCGAGAATTATGGGCCGGCCGGCCAGCAAGCTGACTTAAGACAAAGCAGGCAAGCCAAGCCATCCTTCCAGTTGCCCTGGGCTTGGCACTGGCCACCTCAGGAAGAGGGCCTCGCTGGTGCACTTCATCGTGGATTTCACCCCGGAGCCATGTCCTGGGCACTAGGAAGGCCAGGCCCTCCCGACTCCAGAGAAGAGGCTGCAACCTGTTGCCAGAAGGGCTTTCCCAGTGTGGCCCCGGCTCCCTGTGCCTGCGGCCTGCTGGGGCCACACTCACTGCTTTGCCATATGCCTGTTTCAGTTCTTCTGACTCCGCAAAGGCTCTCCTCCACTTGGCTGGAGTCGACAAGTGCAGGCGTGGGGTGAGTCCATGGTTTTGTTTTTCTAGGAAGAAATGAGGCCCGGCATGAAGCATCTGGGCCAGGCAGAGCCTTGACCTCGCACCCCAGTCCGCCTTTCGCTAACAGGGCCAGACTGACACTTCTAAAGAAGGAAAGCATCCAGCGAGCTGAGTGAAAGTGGTTGGATGGGAGGAAGACAACAGCTGAAACCAAGTCAAGAATGACGGTGTTCCTTCTTCCTCTTCACCTGGCTGACGCAAAAGAGTGCCCCACCTGGTCTGAGCCTCACGGGTGGGCGGGGCCTTCACTGTGGACCCCTAAGGCCCGACGGCTGTGCATGTGCCCTTGGCCTGAGTGGTTGAACTCAAGCCACAAGGCTCCCGGAGTGGCCAGACAAAGAATGGCTCACAGGAGTGGTAGGTGAGGTGGGCAGGGTGTGCCTCCCCCCTCTCCTCAGGTCCTCGACAAAGGGAGACACCGAGAGAGCCAGAGAGATGGAAAGAGAGCGAGATCCCTGACCTCTCTAGATTTCAGGTTAGAGTTAAGGTTCACTTTAGCTCCGGGGTGTGATCAGGTTATTGTTAGGGTTAGTGTTACCTTTGGAGTTGGGATTAGGGTTAGCGTTAGGATTAGGGTGCTGGGTAGGGTTAGGGTTTGGGCTTGGTAAGGGTTTGTTTTACATGTAGGGTTAGGTTTAGAATTTAGGGTTAGGATTAGGGTCAGTGGTCAGGTTCTGTTTAGTATTAGAGTTATTATTAGGTTTCAAGTAGAGTTAGGGTTAGTGATAGGTTTAGTGTTAGTGTTAGTTTTCAGGTTAGCGTGAGGGTTAGTGTTTAGGTTCGATATCGGTTTAGGGTTATGGTCGGGTTAGGCTTCAGGTTAGGGTTCGTGTTAGGTTTATGTTTAGGGTTACTATTTAGATTAGGGTTGTGATTAGGTTTCGGGTTTGGGAAAGTCTTAGCCTAGCGTTAGGTTTCTTGTTAGGGTTAGGGTTAGAGTTAGGACTAGGTTTAGGTTTAGGGTTCAAGTTGGGTTCAGATTTTGGTTAGATTTAGGGTTAGGTTTTAGTTTCGGATTAGGGTTAGGGTTAACTTTAGGATTCAATTCAGGGTTAGAGTTAGGGCTAGGGTTAGGGTTATGATTGGGTTTGGATTAGGGTTCGGGTTAGTGTTAGTGTTACCATTAGGGTTAGAATTATGATTAGAGTTTTGGTTAGGGTTAGGGTTAGCAATAGGGTTCAGGTTAGGGTAAGGTTTAGTTTTAGTGTTAGGGCTAGTGTTCGAATTAGGTTTAGGGTTAGGATTCGGTTTCAGGATCTGGTTAGAGTTAGGGTTAGATTCGGGCTAGGATTAGGGTTATAGTTAGGATTACATTTCGGGTTAGGGCTGCTGGTAGAGTTAGGTTTAATGTTCGCGTTATGTTTAGGGTTAGGTAACGTCAGGGTTGTTTTCTTGTTAGTGTTAGGGCTGGGTTTCGGGTTCATGTTCCAGATAGATTTAGGGTTATGTTTTGCTTTTGTGTCATGGTTAGGATTAGGGTTACTGTTAGGGTCATGTTAACGTTTAGGGTGAGGTTAGTGTTTGGCTTAGGGTTAGGGTCAGGGTTTGGTTTCTCAATGGGGTTAGCATTACGATTGGATTAGGCTTTGGGTTTGTGTTAATTTTAGGGAAAGTGTTAAGGTTGGGTTTAGAGACAAGGTTACGGTTGGGGTTCGGGTTCGGGTTAGGGTTATTGTTAGGGTTTGGGTTAGGTTTAAGCTTAGGTTTAGGGCTAGGTTTAGAGTTAGTTTTGGATTAGGGATAGCGCTGGGTTCAGGTTGGATTTGAGTTTGAGTTAGGGTTAGGTTTAGGATTCGGGTTCGGGTTAGGGTTAAGGTTAGTTTCCATGTTAGAGTTAGCATTATGGTTACCGTTAGGGTTCATTTTGGAGTTAACGTTAGGGTTAAGGTTAGGTTTAGTCTTAGGGTTCAGGTTAGGGTTATGGTTAGAGTTAATGTTCGGTTTAGGATCACAGTTAGATTGAGGGTAAGGGTTGGGTTCAGGTTAGAGTTAGGATTAGCGTTATGTTTAGTGTTAGGGTTAGTGTTTGGTTTACGGTTATGGTTAGTGTTTGGTGTCAGTATTAGGTTAGGTTTACTGTTAGGGTTCAGGTTAGCATTTGAGTTAGGGTTAGGTTTCGGGTTTGGGTTAGGGTTAGGGTTAATGTTCACCTTAGGGTTAGTTTTAGTTTTAGGGGTAGGATTGGGTTCTGGTTTGGTTTAGGTGCAAGTTTCGGTTTAGGGTTACAGTTCCAGTTCATGTTCATCTAGGGTTAGGGTTAGGATTAGGGTTACTGTGAGGTTTAGGCTTAGCTTTACTGTGCGGTTTGTCTTCGGGTTAGGGTTAGGTTTAGGTTTTGGGTCAGGATAAGATTAGGTTTAAGGTTAGTGTCAAATTAGGCTTTGGGTTAGGATTACTTTTGGGGTCCGGGTTAGGGTTTGGGTTAGGGTTAGGCTTATGCTTAGGGCTAGGTTTAAGGTTAGGGATGGGTTGAGTTAGGTTTACTGTTAGGGTTCATGTTAGGGTTAGGGTTATGTTTAGTCTTAGAGTTAGTGTTCAGATTAGGGTTAGAGTTAGCTTTCAGGTTCACGTTAAGATTAGGATTAGTAGTAGGGTTCTGGTTAGGGTTAGGACTAGGGTTCAGGTTAGAGTTGGTTTCAGGTTAGGGTTAGGGTTAGGGTTCGGGTGAAGATTAGGGTTAGTGTTAAGGTTAAGGTTGATTTTATGGTTAGGATTAGGGTCAGGGTATGGTTACAGATTCAAGATTGGATTAAAGTTAGGTTTAGGATCGGGTTAATTTTAAGATTAGGGTTTGGGTTATGGATTGGTTTAGGGGTAGTGTTAAGGTTAGGGTTATCATTGGGTTAGAGTTAGGATTAGTTGGCTTATGATTAGGGTTAGGCTTCATGTTAGCGTTAGTGTTAGGTTTAGGTTTAGGTTTAGAATTAGTGTTCAGATTAGGGTTAGGTTTAGGGTTAGGTTTCGGGTTCAGGTTAGGGTCGGATTAGCGGTAGGGTTCGTGTTAGGGTAATGGCTAGGTTTCATGTTAGGGTTGGGTTTGGGTTAGGCTTAGGGTTCGGTTGAGCGTTATGGTTAGTGTTAGGGTTAGGGTTAGGGTTGTGATTATGCTTATGATTAGGTTTAGTATTCGGGTTAGGGCTAGGGTTAAGGTTCAGCTTAGATTTAAGCTTAGAGTCTGGTTTGGTGTTACGGCTAGTGTTCTGGTTAGGTTTAGGTTTAGGATCATGGTGAGGGTTCAGGTACAGTTTGTGGTTAACCTTAGGTTTCATGTTAGTGTAAAGTTTAGGGTTAGAATTAGGGTTAGGGCTAAGGTTAGTGTTAGGTTTGGGTTCGCTTAGGGTTAGCATTAGGTTTACGGTTAAGTTTTGGGTTCGAGTACGGGTTAGGCTGAGGGTTACTGCTAGGGTTTGAGTTATGGTTAGGCTTAGAGTTAAGTCTAGGTTTAGTTTTAGGGTTGGGTTGGGTTAGGGTAAGGGTTAAGGTTCTGGTTAGGTTTATGCTTAGTATTAGTGTTAGGTTTCAGGATAGTGTTAGGCTGAGGGTTACTGTTCGGGTTAGGGTTAGGCTTATGTTTGGATTCCAGTTAGGTCTAAGGTTTGTGTTCGGGTTAGGGTTTGTTTGAGGGTTAGTGTTAGGGTTAGATTTCAGGTTACAGTTAGGTTTAGGTTTCAGGTTAGCATTAGGGTTGGGGTTAGGGCTAGTGTTATGGATATGGTTAATGTTAGGGTTAGGGTACTGGCACCAGTTTTATTTAGGGTTAGTGTTAGTGTTAGTGTTTAGGGTTATGGTAGGATTAGGGTTAGTGTTAAGGTTATGATTACGGTTCGGGTTCAGGTTACATTTAGCGTTAGGGTGGGATTATGCTATTGGTTATGGTTACGATTTGGTTTGGGTTAGGGTTAGGCTTAGGGATAGGGTTCATGTTAGGCTTAGGGCTAGTGGTCGGGTTAGGGGTTGGTTGGGTTAGGTCTAGGGTTTGGTTTAGGTTTAGGCTTAGTTCTAGGGTTAGAGTAAGTGCTCGGGTTAGGGTTAGATTAGGATTAGAGTTCTGGTTAGGGTTAGTATTTGGGTTTGGGTTCAGTTTATGGTTAGCATTCAGGTTAGTGTTCGGGTTAGGTTTAGGGTACGTGTTAGGCTTAGGGTTATAGTGTAGGTTAGTGTTGTGGGTCGTGTTAGTGTTAGGATTCATGTTCGAGTTTGAGTTATGGTTCGTGTTTGCATCAGGGATACAGTTCTGGTTAGGGTTTGGGTTAGGTTTAGTGTTTGGTTTTGGGTTGGGTTTAGGGTGCGGGTTACTGTTAGTTTTAGGGTTTGTGTTAGGTTAGGGATAGATTTAGTGTTATGTTTAGGGTTAGGGCCATTGCTAATGTTAGTGCTAAGGCTAGGGTTAGTTCTAAAGCTTGGTGAATGTTTACGGTTCGCTCTAGAGCCAGGGTTAGGGTCAGGTCTAGGACTGGTTTAGGGTTAGGTCCAGATCAAGGAGCAGACTTGGTGTTACAATTAGGGTTAGGGTTATTGTTGGTTAGGGCTAAGTTTAGGGTTAGGGTAAATGTTAGGTTTATGGCCATTGCTAGTGTTAGTGCTAAGGTAAGGGTTAGATCTAAGGCTTGGTGAAGTTTCATGCTTCCTTCTAGAGCCAGGGTTAGGGTCAGGTCTAGGACTGGTTTAGGGTTAGGTCCAGGGCAAAGAGTAGGCTTGGTGTTACAATTAGGGTTAGGCTTATTGTTGATTACGGCTAAGGTTAGTGTTAGGGTTAGTGTAAGGGTTAGGGTCATTGCTAGGGTTAATGTTAAGGTTAGGGTTATCTCTAAGGCTTGCTCAAGCATTAAGGTGTGGGCTAGGGCTAGCGTTAGCGTCTGGTCTAAGACAATATGAGGGTTAGGATCAGGGTTAATGTTATGTTTAGGGTGAGATTTACCGTTTGGGTCAGGGTTAGTGTTGCTTAGGGCTAGGGTAGGGTTACTCTTAGGGCTAGGGCTGGGTTATGATTAGCTAGGGATGGGTTATGATTACATAGGGCTAGGATTATTGTTATGGTTATTATTAGTGTTAGAGGAGGTTGTTTGAGTCAGGGATAGGGTTGGTTTTGAGGTTATGGCTAGGGGTAGGATTAGGATTAGGTTTGACATTAGTGTTGGGTGTGCCTTAGAGTTGGGACAATGGAAAGTGTAGTAGTAGGCATAGGGCTTTGGTTTGGATTAGGAGGAGGGTTAGAGTTAGTATTATGCTAGTGTTAGGGTTACTGTTAGGGCTTGGGCTAGGACTAGGGTTAAAGTTAGGGTTAGAGTTGGCTTAGGGTTACAGTTACACTGAGTGTTAGCGGTAGGCATACGATTAGGGTTAGTGCTAGGGCTAGTGTTAGGGTTTGCGATAAGCTTAGGCTTAGAGCTAAAGTTGGGTTCATCCTACCTAAAATTGGGTTCATCCTAACCCTAAAAATAAATCTAGCCATAAACTTAAAGAGAAACCTAACCTTAAATATAATAATGAAGCCTAGCCTTAATCCCAGCCGTAACGATAACTCTTGCCATAACACTAAACCTAACACTACCCCCACACCTAACCTTCACCATAACCCAAGTGTAACCCTAACCCTAACCATTGCTGTAGCCCTAAACCAGTCCTAACTCAAAACCTAGCCATATTTCTAATCCTATACCAACTGTTAAACCTAACCTTAACCAAAACTCAAACCACCTCCCCTATCACTAATAATAACCATAACACTAATCCTATTCCTATCTAATCATAACCCAGCATTAGCTAATCATAACCCAGCCCTAGCCTTAAGAGTAACCCTACCCTAGCCCTAAGCAACACTAACCCTGACCCAAACGGTAACCCTCACCCTAAACCTAACCTTAAGCCTAAAGCTAACCCTCACATTGTCCTAGACCTGATGCGAATGCTAACCCTAGCCCACACCTTAATGCTTAACCAAACCTTAAACATAACCCTAAACTTAACATTAACCCTAGCAATGGCACTAACCCTTACACTAACCCTAACACTAACCTTAGCCGTAACCAACAATAAGCTTAACACTAATTGTAACACCAAGCCTACTCTTTGCCCTGGACCTAACCCTAAACCAGTCCTAGACCTGACCCTAACCCTGGATCTAGAAGGAAACGTAAACCTTCACCAAGCCCTAGATCTAACCCTTACCTTAGCATTAACACTAGCAATGGCCACAACTCTAACATTTACCCTAACCCTAACCTTAACCCTAAGCAACAATAACCCTAACCCTAATTGTAACACCAAGCCGACTGCTTGCCCTGGACATAACCCAAAATCAGTCCTAGACCTGACCCTAACCCTGGCTCTAGAACGAACCATCAAAATTCACCAAGCCCTAGAACTAATCTTAACCTTAGCACTAACACTAGCAATGGCCCTAACCCTAAACATCACACTAAATCTGTCCCTAACCCTAACACAAACCCTAAAACTAACATTAACATGCACCCTAAGCCTAACACAAAACCCAATTCTAAACCTAACACAAACCCTAACCAGAAATGTATTCCTGACCCGAACATGAAACTTAACTTTAACCCAAACATGAACCCTAACACTAACCTGAACCCCAACAGTAACCCACGCTATAACCCTAAGCCTAACACGTACCCTAACCCTAACCCGAACACTAACTTCAATGCTAACCCTAAACTGAACCCAAACCAAACACTAACACTAAGCCAAACTCTAATCCTAATCTAACCCGAACCCGAACACTTACTCTAACCCTAGAGCTAACCCTAAACCTAAACTAAACCCTAGCCCTAACCCAACCAACCCCTAACCCAAGCACTAGCCCTAACCCTAACAGTAACCTTCACTCTAACACTATCCTGAAACCTAACACTAATCCTAACCATAAGCCTAACCAGAACCCTAACTCTTACCCTAACCCAACCCCCCGTAACCCTAAACCTAGCCTTAACTCTAAGCCTAATCATAAACCAAACCCTAGCAGTAACCCTAACCCTAACCCGAACCCAAACCCTAACTAACTCTAAACCTAACTCGAACCCGAAACCTGACCCTAACCCTAATGCTAACGCTAATCCAACCCAAACCTAATGCTAACCTTAGCCCTAACCCTAATTCTAACCCTAAACTGTACACTAACATGAAACCTATCGTTAACCGTAACCCGTAACCTGAACCCTAACAATGATACTAACATTAAACTAACTAGAACACTAGGCGTAACACTAAGCCGCACTCTAAACTTAACCCTGAGCTGAACCCTAAACCTAGCTCTAACCCTAAGCCTAACCCTAACCCGAATCCAGAATCTAATCCTAAGCATAATCCCAATCCTAACCCTAAACCTAACCATAAGCCTAACCAAAACCCTAACCCTTACCCTAACCCAACCGAATCGTAACCATAAACCTAGCCTTAACTCTAAGCCTAACCATAACCCAAACCCTAACAGTAACCCTAACCCGAACCCGAACCCTATATCTAAACCTAACCCGAACCCTAAACTTAACCCTAACCCTAATGCGAACACTAATCCAACCAAATCCTAACCCTAACCTTAGCCATAACCTTAATTCTAACCCTAAACTCTGCACTAACATGAAACCTAACGTTAACTGTAACCCGTACCTGAACCCTAACCATGATACTAAACCTAAACTTAACTAGAACACTAGCCTTAACACTAAGCTGCACTCTAAACTTAACCCTAAGGTGACCCTAATCCTAGCCCTAACCCTAAGCCTAACCCTAACCCGAATCCTAAACCTAATCCCAAACATAAACCCAACCCTAACTCTAACTCTAACCCTAACACTCAAACGAATCCTAACCCTAACCCAAACGCAACCCTAACTTGAAACTTAGCCATTACCCTAACACAAACCCTACCGCTAATCCTAACCCTAACCTCAACCCGAAAACTAATCCTGACCCTAATATGAACAATAATTCTAAACCTAAACCTAACCCTAACACTAATGTTAACATGAACCCTAACCCTAACCATAAGCCAACCTAATCCTAACCCTAACCCAAACCATAACGATAACCATAACCCTAACCCAAAACTGAACCCTAAACCTAACACTACCCCTAAACCTAAGCTTAACCCAAAACCTAACCCTAAAATTAACCCGACCCTAAGCCTAACTTTAATTCATGTTTGAACCCGAAAGCATACTCTAAACCTAATACTAACCATAAACTCAACCATAAACCTATCCCTAACACTAAACATAACCTAAAACCGACACTAACCCGAACCCCGGTCCTAACCCTAACCCAAACCCTATGGCTAATCCTAACCCTAACACAAACCTGAAAGCTAACCCTAACCCTAATGTGAACACTAACTCTAAGATTAAACATAACCCTAAGGCTAACATGAACCCTAACAGTAATCCTAACCCAACCCAACCCTAACCCTAAACCTAGCCCTAAGCATAAGCCTAACCCTAACCCAAACCCTAAACCGAACCACAAAAGTAACTCTAACCCGAAGCCTAATCCGACACTAAGCTTAAACCTAATCTTATCCCGACCCAAACCGATACCTAAGCCTAATCCGAAGGCAAACCTCACAATAAACCTAAGCCTAAACCTCAGAGTAACCCTAATCCTAACCCTAATTCTAACATGAACATGAACCAGAAAGCTAACCCTAAACCGAACCCTAGCCCTAAACCGAACCAGAACCCAACCCTACCACTACAACTAACCGTAACCCTAAGGTGAACACTAACCCTAAACCTAAGCCTAACCATAACCCTAACCTAACCCTAACCTTGACTCTAACCCCACCCTTAACCCTTTCCCTAAAACTTACACAAACCCAAAGTCTAATGCGACCATAACCCTAACTCCATCGAGAACCCAAACTCTAACCCTAACCCTAAACTAAACACTAATCTCACCCTAAACGTTAACATAACCCTAACAGTAACCCTAATCCTAACCATGACAAAAAAACAAAATATAACCCTAACCCTATCTGGATCATGAACCCGAAACCTAGCCCTAACTCTAACCCAAAAACAACCCTAAGATTACCTAACTGTAAACATAACAGGAAATTTAACCCTAACCCTACCAGCAGCCCTAACCCGAACCGTAACCGTAAATATAACCATAATCCTACCCCGACTCTAACCCTAACTCTCACCTGATCCTGAAACCGTAACCCTAACCCTAACCCTAACTCGAACACTAGCCCTAACACTAAAAATAACATTAGCCTAACCTGAACCCTATTGCTAACCCTAACCCTAACCCTAACTCTAACCCTAAATTGAACCCTGATGTTAAACCTAACCCTAATCCGAAATTAAAACTTAACACTAACCCTAACCATAATCTGAACTCAACCTTAACACTAAACCTAACCTAGCCCTAACTCTAAACGTAACCCTAACAAGAAACCTAATGTTAAAGCTAAGACTTTCCCGAACCCGAAACCTAATCATAACCCTAATCCTAATACTAACCCTAAACTTAAACCTAACCCGCACCCTAACCTGAATCCTAACCATAACAAGAACCCTAACACTAACCTGAAGCCTAACCCGACCATAACCCTGAGCCTAAACCAATACCGAAACCAAATAACCCTGACCCTAACCCGAAAACTAACACTAACACTAATCCTAACTCTAACTTGAAACCTAATACTAACTCTAACACTAAACTGAACCCGACCACTGACCCTAATCCTAACCCTAACAGTAACCCTAAATCCTAAACCAAACCCTACATGTAAAACAAACCCGTACCAAGCCCAAACCCTTACCCTACCCAGAACCCTAACGCTAACGGTAACCCTAACCCTAACCCCAAGGGTAATACTAACCCTAACAATAACCTGATCATACCCCAAAGCTAAACGGAACCATAACACTAACCTGAAATCTAGAGAGGTCAGGGATCTCTCTCTCTCTCCATCTCTCTGGCTGTCACTGTGTCTCCCTCTCTCGGGGCCCTCAGGCGAGGAGGGGAGGCGCACCAAGCCCACCTCGCCTACCTCTCCCGTGGGCTATTCTTTGGACTCTCCCGGAGCACTGCAACTTGAGTGCAACCACTCAGGCCAAGCACGCATGCACAGCAGTTGGGCCTCAGGCGTCCACAGTGAAGGCCCTGTCCGCCAGTGAGGCTCAGACCAGGTGGGGCGCTCTCTTGTGCCGGCCAGTTGAAGGTGAAGAAGGAAAACCACCCTTCTTGACTTGATTTCAGCTGTTGTCTCCCTCCCATCCGACCACTTTCACTCAGCTCGCCGGATGCTTCACTTCTTTGGAAGTGGTGGTCTGGCCCTGGTAGCCAAAGGCGGACTGGGGTGCGAGGTCAACGCTCTGCCTGGGCCAGCTGCTTCAAGCCAGGCCTTATTTCTTCCTGGAAAGACAAAACCATGGCTTCACTCCACGCCTGCAGTTGTCGACTCCAGCCAGGTGGAAGAGAGGCTCTGTGGAGTCAGAAGGAGTGAAACGGGCATATGGCAAAGCAGTGAGTGTGGTCCCAGCAGGCTGCAGGGCCAGGGAGCCGGGGCCACACTGGGAAAGACCTTCTGGCAACAGGTCCCAGGCTATTCTCTGGAGTCAGGAGGGCCTGGCCTTCCTAGTGTCCAGGCCATGGCTCTGGGGAGAAATCCACCATGAAGGGCACCAGTGAGGCCCTCTCCTTGAGGTGGCCAGTGCCAAGCCCAGGGCAACTGGAAGGATGACTCGGCTCGCCTGCTTTGTCCCAAGTCGACTGGCTGGCTGGCCAGCCCATACTCCTCGGCCAGGCCCCTTCCAAGGCAACAAGTTCTGGAGGACAGAGCCCTGGGGCCTGCTGCCAAGTTTTCTGGGGTGTGTGCTAGACACTGTCAGAGATGGAAGCGGCCTTGCTACTTGTGTGCCAGACCTGGGAATTGGCTGCCTCCGACACCCGGGTCCCTGAACTGCCTGGGCCTCCCAAGGGAGGATGATGGACTTGGCAGTGGCGAGAGGGTGGGGGCTGGCAGTAAGCATTTCCTGGGATGCTTTGGGAGATGGCCTCTGGGTAAGGGCTGTCCCTGGCCAGGTCTGAGGGAGGGACCCAGCTCAGGGCTCTCTGTGGCAGAGAGAGAACTTCCTTCTGCCTTTTCCATTATATTTCTTATGGTTGGCCAAATCATTAACAGGCAGGTTAGCTGGAGAAAATAATCTCAAGCTTAATAACATGTGTAGATGGGAGAAACAAGGGAAACTGAGTCTCTCAACACAATGGCAGAGATTCTCCTCTTCAATACTATCTTCAGTTCAAGACAAAGGAGGATGTTGGGGATGAGGTTTTCAGATTTGAGACGGAAAGAAGACCATTCTCATGGATAGGGACATGGAAACCTTTGAAAGTTTTCCCCTGCTCTGACATCAGGTCCCGAAGGTACAGCATGGAAGTGACAAGGAACCAACTTCTCTGTGGTGGGGCTTGCCCAGGGGCAGATATGGGGGTGGCGGGGGTAAGTGGGATGGTGTGTGAGTTGGCACCAGTGGTGGAGGCAGTGACTCATAGTTCAGAGATCTCTCTCTCTCTCTGTTTCTCTGTGTCTCTCTCGTTCTCCCTCAGGGACCTGAGGAGAGATGTGGACTCAACCTACCCACCTTGCCTACCTCTCTCATGGGCCCATCTTTCTCTGGCCGCTCAGGGACCCCTGTGGGCTTGGGTTCAATGTGTCAGGCCAATGGCGCAGGCACGGCCACCGGGCCTCGGGGGTCCTCATTGAATGCTTCACCAGCCTGCTGGTCTCTGACCAACTGGGCCGCTCTCTCACACCTGCCACGTGCAGGTGAAGAAGGAACGCTGCATTTCTTGACTTGGCTTCAGCTGTTCTCCCTCCTATCACCCCACAGCCACTCAGGTCACCAGCCGCTTCCCTTCTTTGGAAGTGGTAGTCTGGCCCTGGCTGCCAAGGCAGACTGGGGTGCGAGGTCAAGGCTTTGCCTCAGCCAGCTTCTTCGTCCTGGGTCTCATTTCTTCCTGGAATGACCAAACTAATGGCCTCACCCCATGCATGTAATTTTCAACTCCAGTCAGGTAGAGGAAAGCCAATGTAGAGTCACAAGTGCGGAGACAGGCATATGGCAAGGCAGTGAGTTTGGCCCCAGCAGGACGGAGGCCTAAGGATCTGGCAGCAACCTTGGAGTGCCCTTCAGGCGACAGATCCCAGCTTCTTCTCTGGAGTAGTGAAGCCCTGGTCCTCCAAGTGCCCAAGGTTGGGTTAACCCTAACCTTATCCTTAACCGAACCCTGAACCCAAATCCTATCCATAACTCAAACCTTAACCCTAACTCTAAACCTAACACTAACATTAACCCGCATGCTAATACTAAGCCTAAACTGAACCCTAACCCTAACTACAACCCTAACTGAAACAAAACCCTAAATCTAAACTGAACCTGAAACCTAGCCCTAACACTAAAGAAAGCCCAAACCATAGCCTAAACCTAACACTGACTCGAGCTACCCATAATTCCAAACTGAACTGAACTCTAACGATAACTCTAACCCTCACCAGAACCCCCACCATTAGCGTAAACAGAACAGTAACACTAACCCATGACTGCATGCTAATTCTAAATGGTACCGAAAACCTACCCCTAACCAGAACTAGAGCCTGAATTCTAACTCTAAACTGAAACAGAACCCTAACCCAAAACATAAAGCTAATCTGAACAATAAACGTGTCCCTAATACCTAACCCAAATGCAATCCTAACTGGAAACAGAAACTGAATCCTAACCCAAACACTAACACTAACACGAATACTATGCCTTGCCCTAAACAGAACCCTAATGCTAACTCTAACCCTAACACTAACACTAACCCTAACCCTAACTTGATCATATCACTAAACTTAAACTGAATCCCAACACTAACCTAAAATGTAGCTGAATCCTAACCCTAACCCTAATCAGAACCCTGACACCAACAATAAACCTAAACTTAATTCCAATCTTAACCCTAACCATAACATTAACGCGAATCATTAACCTATCCATAACCTGAGCTGTAAACCAAACCATAAGTCTAACCCTAAACCTGAACATAATGCTAAAGCTAACCTGAATCCTAGTGCTAACCCTAACAAGAAGCCTAACACTAACACTAAACCTAACCAGATCCCGAATCCGACCCCTAAGCCTAACCCTAACCCTAACCCTCATCTGAAAACTAACTATAACACTAACCCTATACCTAACCCAAACCATAAGCTTAACCAGAACCCTAACGCAAACCCAACCCTAGCCCTAACCCTGAACCCAAACCCAGAATCTAACACTAAACGTAACCTGAGACCGAACCCTAACCTTAACCCTAACCCTATCCTTAAACCTAACCTAAACCACAACAGAAAAGCTAACCCTAACCCACCTGAACACTAATAATAAAGATAACCCTAACCCAAACCCTAAACGGAACCCTAACCCTAAAACTAACCTGCACCATAAAACTAACCATAACTGCTAACCTAAATTTAACCCATATCCTAACACAACCTAACCCTAAACTGCATTCGAGCACAATTACTAACCAGAACCCGAACCCTAACCCTAACATACCTCTAACCTGAACCCTGGCTTAACCCTAAACCTAACCATAAACATAAAGCAAACACTAGCTTATCCCAACTAAACTCTACCCGAACACTAACCCTAATCTAACCAGCACACTAACTCTAAGCATAATGCTAACCCAAACCCTAAGATGAACCAAAAGATAACCTTAACCCAAAGCATGACCCCATCCTACTGTTAAATATAACCCAAACCCGAACCCGAACTATAACCCTAACACTAATCCTAATCCTAATGCGAACCCCAACCCTAACCCTAACCCGAAACCTAATCCTACCCTAACTCTAACCCTAACCTGAATCACGAGCCCGAACTGGAACCAGAACTGCAATCAGACCACTAACTCTAACACTACACCTAACCATAACCCTAAGCCAAAACCGATCCCTAACCCTTGCACTAACCCTAACCTTAAGAGCAACCATAAAACTAACCCTAACCCTAACCATAGCCTGAAAACTAACACTAACCCTAATCCAAACCCTAACCCTAACCCTAACCCTAACCCTAATCTAACCCAACCCTAAACCTAGCCATATACCTTAGCCTAAACATAACCCAAACCATAGCAGTAACCCTATCACTAATTCCAAAACTAACCCTAACCCTAAAACTTCCTAGATCCCCAAAACGAGGACTAACACCAACCCTAGCCCAAGCACTAAGCCTAACACTAATCATAAACCTAACCCTAAACCCTAAGACTAACTTTAAGCCTAAAGAAAACTGGTGCTGGCCCTAACCCTAACACTGACCAGAGCCCTAACCCTAGCTTTAACCACAACCACAACCCTAAACCCTAACCTGGACCCTAACCCAGACCCTAACCTGAACCCTAACACTAACACTAACCCGAACCCTAACCTGAACCCTAACCTTAAACCTAACTGTAACCCAAACAGAGCCTAGGTGTAACCCTAACAGTAACCCTAACCCTAACCCTGTCCTGAAACCTAACACTAACCCTAACCCTAAACCTAATCCTAACCCTAACCTGAACCCTAACCCTAAACCTAACCGGAACCCAACCATAACCATAAACCTAGCCCTAAGAGTAACCATATCCCTAACCCTAACCCGAACCTGCAGCCAACTCTAACACTAACCCTAGGCCTAACCATAACACTAACTCGTACCGGAACACTAACCCTAACCCTAAACTTAACCCGTACCCTAACCCTAATCCTAACATGAAGCCTAACCCGACCCTAACCCTAACAATAACCAATCCCTAACCTGAAATGGAACCCTCATGCTTATCCAAACACTAACCCTAAAACTAAACTTAACCTTATACCTAACCCTAACCCAAACTGTAATGCTTACCCTAACACGAAAACTAATCCAAAGCCTAACCTGAAGTTGAATCATAAAACTAACCCTAAGTCTTACTCTAACGCTTACTCTAACTCTAAACCTAACCTGTACCCTAACCCTAACACAAACCCTAACTGTAACCTTAACCCTAAGCTTAATCCTCACTTGAAACCTAAACTTAGAGGTAAACATAAACCTAATCCGAACTCTAACCCTAACCCAAAACCAAATTTAAACCGAACTCTAGCCCTAACACACACCTGAATACTATCGCTATCCCTAACCCTAACCAGAAACTGAAACCTAACCACGACACAAACACTAACCCAAACCCTAACCCTAACCCAACCAAACCCTAAGAGTAAACCTAGCCTTAACCCTAAACCTAA
This sequence comes from Diceros bicornis minor, assembly GCF_020826845.1. Classification (NCBI taxonomy): domain Eukaryota; kingdom Metazoa; phylum Chordata; class Mammalia; order Perissodactyla; family Rhinocerotidae; genus Diceros; species Diceros bicornis. The sequence continues at coordinate 1,084,023 of NW_026691667.1, forward strand.
CCCTAACTCGAACTCTAACAGCAACCCGAACACTAACCCAAACCATAACCCTAACACGAACCCTAACCCTAACCTAAACTTGAACCCAAATGCTATCCGTAACTCAACCCAACCCTAACCCTAACCCTAGCGCTAACCCGAAGCCTAACCCTAACCCAAACCCTAACGCTAACCCTAATCCTAACCCAAACCTGAACCCTAACCCTAACCCAGTCCTACCCCTAACCTTAACAAACTCTAACCCTAACCCAAACCAACCATAACCCTAACCGTAACACTAAACGGAAGCCTAATCCTAACCCCAACCCTAATAGTATCCTGAAACCAAACTCTAACCCTAACCCTCACCATTAACTAAACCGAACCCAAAACCTAACCCTGACACGTAGCAGAACCCGACAATAACTGAAACCCTAACACAATCCAGAACCCGAACCCTAACCCTAACCCTAATCTGAACACTAACCTCTCCCTAAATGTAACACTAGCAATAACTGTAACCCTAATCCTAACACTAAAAATAACCCGAAACGTAGCACTAACCCTAACCCGAACAAGAACTTGAACCCTAAACCTAACCTGAACCCCAAATGTAACCCTAAGCAGAACCCAACCTTAACCCTAGAGCTAACCATTATCCTAACACAAATATTAACCCTAACACTATCAGAAACCCTAACCTGAACCGTAACCCTAACACTAACTCGACTCCTAGTCCGTCACTAACCCAACCCTAAGATGAACTTGAAGCTGAACCCTAACCCTAACACTAACCTGAACATTAACTCTAACACTAAAACCAATCCTAACCCTTAACCTAACCTTAAACCTAACACTATACCGAACCATAACCCTAAATCCAACCCTAACCCTAACCTAACCCGAACCCTAAAGCTAAGGCTAACCCTAAACTGAAAGTGAAACCTAATTGTAACATTAATCCAAACACTAAACATAACACTATACATAACCCAACTCCTAACCCTAAAGTGAAACGACCCGTAATCCTAACCCTAACATGAACGCTAAGGCTAAAACTAATCCTAAAGCAAACCTGAAACCTAACCATAACCCTAATCCAAACACTAACACTAAAACTAAACTTAATGCTAACCCAAACCGTAACACTTACTGTAACATGAATCTTAACCCTAACTCTAACCCAAAATCGAACCATAATACTAACCTTAATCCTAAAATTAACATTAACTCTAACCCTAACCCCAATCCTAACCTGAAACCTAACCCTAATGCTAACACTAACCCGAACCCGAGCCCTAGCCCTAACGTGAACACTAACGCTAAATCTAATCCGAACAAGAACCAGACCTCTAACCATATCCCGAACCCTATCGCTAACCCAAACACGAACCCAACCATACCCCTAAACCTAACTCAAACCCTAACCCTAACTCGCAAAGTAAACCGATCCCTAAGCCTAACCCTAACATGAAGACCGACCCAACCCTAACCCTAACACTAACACTAACTCTAACACTAACTAGACCACTAAACCTAACCCTAACCGGAACCATAACATGAAGCTTAAACTAAAGCTAACCCGACCACTGACCTGAAGGCTAACTCTAACCCTAAACCTAAACGAAAACAGTACACGAACCCCAGCTCCAACCTAACTAGATCCCTAACCCTAATCCTAACCCCAACCTTAACCCTAACACTAACCCTAAATTAAACCCTAACCTGAACCATAACACTAACCCTAACTTGAACCCTAACAATAACCCGAACGTTAACCCTAATGGGAAGGCAACGATAACCCTAATTCTTAGCAAGCAGTAACACTTACCCTAAGCCTAACCATAACTCAATCCTGAACCCTAACTCTAACCCTCACCCAAAGCCTAACCCGACCCGAACACTAACCAGAATCCCAAGCTTAACCTTAATGCCAATCCTAAATGTAACCCTAACCATGAACCAGCCTGAACTCTAACCCGCACCCTGACCCTAAGCGTAAGCAGAACCAAACCATAACCCTAACACTAACCCTAACAGTAACCCTAACCCTAACCCGAACCCGAAAGCTAACCCTAAACCTAAGCCTGACCCTAACCCTAACCCTAAACCTAAACATAAATCTCTAAATCATGTGAGTGAGATTGTCTCTCAAGGCCCTTCATGGGCCTGTGTAAACTTGCTTTGGCAAGGCGATCCTTATGCGCTGGAGGGAAGGGAGATCTGGCAAGATGTTTTTTCCAGGAATGGGTGTTATATATAGTTTAACTCAGCTTCAGTAGTGATTGCCACTCAGATAGAAAGATGTTTCTTTCCATCTACTTACAAGCCGAGATAAGAAAGTGCCTTCCCTAAGACATGTGTGTGAAATCCTCTCTCAAGGCCCTCCATGGCCCTGTGCAAAACCTGGTTTTGGATGGCGATCTTTAGAGGCTGGGAGAAAGGGAGATTGGGCACCAAGTTGTTTCCAGGAATGGGTGTTATACATAGTTTAACTCAGCTGTAGTAATGATTGCCACTCACAAACAAAGATGTTTCTAACCATCTACTTCCAACCCAGGATAAGAAATTCCGTTCTCTAAGGCATTTGAGAGTGATCCTGTGTCAAGGCCCTACACAGCCCTGTTTCCATACCTGCTTTGGGAAAGTGATCCTTTGGAGCTGGAAGGAGGGAGATTGGGCACATAGTAATTTCCAGGAATGGGAGTTATACTTAGTTTAGCTCAGCTGTAGTAATGCCTGCCACTCAGATACAAACATGTTTCTAGCTATCTACTTAGAATGTAGTATGAGAAAACACGCTCTCAATGGCTTATGAGTGAGATGCTGTCACAAGACAATACACAGTCCTGTTTACAAACCTGCTTTGAGAAGGCGATCCTTAGCAGCTGGAAGGAAGGGAGATTGGGTACTATGTCATTTCCAGGAATGGGTGTTATACTTAGTTTAGCTCAGCTGTAGCAATTCTTGCCACTCAGATACAAACATGTTCCTAACCATCTACTTAGAATCCGCTATCATTAAGTGTGCTCTCTATGGCTTTTGAGTGAGATTGTCTCAAGGCCCTACATGGTCCTCCTTCCATAACTTCCTTGGGAAGGCGATCCTCATGTACCGGAAGGAAGGGATATTGGGCCTGAACTTCGATCCAGGAACTGTCGTTATCCATAGTTTAACTCAGCTGTAGTAGTGATGCCACTCAGATAGAAAGATGTTTCTTACCATCTACTTACGAACTGGGATAAGAAAGTTCCTTCTCTAAGGCATGTGCGTGAGATTCTCTCTCAAGGCCCTACATGGCCCTGTGCAAAACCTGCTTTGGGAAGGCGATCCTTGGGAGCTATAAGGATGACAGATTGGGCATGAAGTTACTATCAGGAATGGTTGTAATACATAGTTCAATTCAGCTGTAGTAATGAATGCCTCTCAGATACCAAGGTGTTTCATACCGTCTACATTCAAACTCGGAAAAGAAATTGTGTTCTCCAAGGCATTTGAGAGTGGTCCTGCCTCAAGTCCCTACATGGCCCTGTTTACAAGCCTGCTTTTGGAAGGAGATCTGTAGCAGCTGGAAGGAAGGGAGATTGGGCATGACGTCATGTCCATAAACAGGTGCTATACATAGGTTAGCTCAGTTGTACTAACGATTACCACTCATATAGCTGCTTGTTCCTAGACTGTTACTTACAAGGGGGTTCAGAAAGTGCCTTATCAAAGGAGTATGAGATTCGTTCTCAGGGCACAAAATGGCATTATGCTCCAAACCGGGTTCAGGTTTTTCACCATTACAAGATGGAAAGAAGAGAGGTTAGGCACAAATATATTTCCAGTGATGGGCGTTACACATACTTTTGCTAAGCTATAGGAATGATTGCCACTCATATACAAACTTGTTCATGGACTTCTTCTTAGAGGCCTGCATCAGAAATTTCCTTCTCAAAGGAATTTGAGATTAATTCTCAGGTCCAGAAATGGCATTATTTTCCAAATTATGTTCCTGGGTGAGCAAAGTGATCCTTACAACATGGGAGGAAGAGAGATTATGCACAAAGTTGTTTCAGGGATTAGGTGTTATACACCTTTTAACTCCGCTTTAATAATGATTGTCACTCATTTACAAACTTGTTCCTGCATATCTACATATAGGCTGGGATTAGAAAGTGCCTTCTCATAGGAAAGTGAGATACCTTCTCAGGGTCCGAATGCCAATATGTTCCAAAACATTTAGGTTGGTGATGCTTACGAGCTGGAAGGAAGAGAGATTGGGCACCAAGTTATTTTCAAAAATAGGTGATATATATTTCATCTCTGCTGTAGTAATGATTGCCACTCACATTCAAACTTGCTCTTAGACATTTACTTACAAGCCAGGATCAGAAATTGCCTTCTCAAAGAAATGTGAGATTCGTTCTCAATGGCCGAATTGGCATTATTTACCAAACCACGTTTTGGGTTGTGATCCTTTTGTGATTGAAGGAAGCGAGATAAGGCACAAAGTTATTTCCAGGAATGGGTGTTATACAAAATAAAACTCACCTCTACTAATGATTGAAACTCATATAGCAACGTTTTCCAAGACATCTACTTAGAAGCCAGAATTAGAAAGAGCCTTCTCAAGGGAATGTGAGTTTTGTTGTCCAGGTGCGAAATGACAGTATCTTCGAAATCTGGTTTAGGTTTGTGATCTTTATGAGATGGAAGGAAGAGAGATTAGGCACAAAGTTACTTCCAGGAATGGGTGTTATGTGAAGTTCACCTCAACTGTAGTAATGATTGCCAATCATATACAAACTTGTTCCTAGACATCTACGTAAAAGCCAGGATCAGAACATTCCTTCTGAAAGCAATGTGAGACTCCTTTTTAAGGACTGAAATGGCATTATGGTCCAAATCTGGTTTAGGTTTGTGATCCTTACGAGATGGAAGGAAGAGAAATTAGGCACAAAGTGATTTCCAGGAATGGGTGTTATACCAAGTTTGTCAGGTGTAGTAATGACAGTCACGCCTATACAAACTTGTTCCTAGATGTCTACTTAGAAGCTGGTATCAGAGAGTGTGTTCTCAAAAGAATGTGAGATTCCTTCTAAAGGCCTGAGAGGGCACTATGTTCCAAACCTGGTTGATGAAGGTGGTCCTTACGAGCTGGAATGAAGAGAGTTTGGGCATGAAGTTATTTCCAGGAATGGCTGTTATACATACTTTAGCTCCTGTCATCATGATTGCCACTCATATGCACACTTGTTCATAGAAATCTACATACAGGTCGGGAACACAAAGGTCCCTCACAAAGGAATGTGACATTCCTTCTCAGGGCCCCAAACCGCAATATGTCCCCAACCTGGCTTAGGTTTGTGATCCTTACTGGATGGAAGGAAGAGAGATTGGGCACAATGACATTTCCATGAATGAGTTTTCTACATAGATTAACTCATGTGTAGTAATGATTGCCACTCATATACAAACTTGTTCCTAGACATCTACATCACCCCAGGATCAGAAAGTGACTTCTCAAAGGAATGTGATATTCCTTCTGAAGGTCTGAAGCAATATGTTCCAAACTTGGCGAGGAAGGTGGTACTTACGAGCTGGAAGTAAGAGAGATTGAGCATGAAGTTTTTTTCCAGGAATTGACGTTATTCATAGAATAGCTCAGTTGTACTAACGATTGCCACTTATATAGAAGCTTGTTCCTGGACCTACACTTAGAAGCAGTGATCAGAAAGTGCCTTCTTAAAGGAATATGAGATTCCTTCTCAAGGCTGGAAATGGCAATATGTTCCAAACGTGGTTGAGGAAGGTGAGCCTTATGATCTGGAAGGAAGAGAGTCCGGCACGAAGTTATTTTCAGGAATAGGTGTTATTCATAGTTCAGCTCAGTTGTAGTAATGATTCCACTCATATACAAACTTGTTTCTAGGGATCTACTTAGAAGCTGGGATCAGAAAGTTCCTTCTCAAGGTAACGTGAGAATCCTTCTCAAGGCCCGACATGGTATTACATTCAAAACCTTGCTTAGGAATGTAATCCTTTAGAGCTGGAAGGAAGAGAGATCGGGTAGGAAGTTATTTTGAGGAATGGTTCTTATATATAGTTTAGCTCAGCTGTAGTAATGATTGCCGCGCATTTAGAAACTCGTTACTAGACTTTTACTTACAAGCCGGGATCAGAGAGTGCTTTCTCAAATAAGTGTGAGATTTGTTCTCAAGGGCCTGAAATGGCATTATGATCCAACCCAGATTTAGGTTTGTGATCTTTACGAGATGGAAGGAAGAGAGAAGCACAGCTCTATTAGTGATTGCCACTCACATACAAACTTGATCCTAGACGTCTACATGCAGGCTGTGATCAGAAACTGCTGTCTCAAAGGAATGTGAGATTTCTTCTCAAGGTCTGAAATGGCAATATGTTCCCCACTTGCTTGAGGAAGGTCTTCTTTACGAGCTGGAAGGAAGATAGATTGGGCATGAAGTTATTTTCAGGATTGGGTGTTAGTCAAAGAATATTTCAGTTGTAGTAACGATTGCCACTTATATAGAATCTTGTCCTGGACATCTACTTAGTAGCAGGGATCAGAAAGTGCCTTCAAAGTAGTGTGAGATTCATTCTCAAGGCCTGAAATGGCATGATGCATGAAACTTGGTTTATAATTGTGATCCTTATGAGATTGAAGGAGGAGAGATGAGGCAAAAAGTATTACCAGGAATGGTTGTTATAGACAGTTGAGCTCAGATCTAGTAATGATTAACACTCATATACATACTTATTCCTAGACATCAACATTCTGGACAGGATCAGAATGTGCCTTCTCAAAGAAATATGAGATTCCATCTCAAGGAGTGACATGGCAATATGTTTCAAACCTGGTTTAGGTTTGTGATCCTTATGAGTTGGAAGGAAGAGAGATGAGGCACAAAGTTATTTTCAGGAATGGGTATTATACACAGCTTAGTTCAGCTGTCATAACGCTTGCCACTCATATGCAAATTGTTCCTAGACCACTCTGGGATCAGAAAGTGCCTTCTCAAAGGAATGCGAGAATCCTTCTCAGGGCCCAACAAGGCAATATGGACCAAAATTAGTTTAGTTTAGTGATGCTTAGTGCTAGAAGGAAGAGAGTTTTTACATGAAGTTATTTTGAGGAATGTGTATTATAAATCATTTTATTCAGCTGTAGTACTGATTGATGATCCAATATAAACTTGTTCCTAGACATCTACTTACAAGAAGTTATCAGTAAGTGTCTTCACAGAGCAATGTGAGATTTGCTCTCAACGACCAAAATAGCATTATGTTCTAAAACTGGTTTAGGAAGGTGATTCTCACGAGCTGAAAGGAAGAGTGAGTGAGCACAAAGATACTTCCAGGGATGGGTATTCTATACAGATGTGCTCAGCTGTAGTGATGATTGCCACTCAAATACTAACTTGTTCCTGGACATCTATTTACATGCTGGGACGAGACATTGCCTTCTCAAGGGAATGTGATATTCCCTCCTAAGGCTTGAAACAGCAATATATTCAAAACCTGTTTTAGGAATGTAAACCTTCAGAGCTGGAAGGAAGAGAGATTGGGCATAAAGATATTTCCAGAAATGGGTGTTAGCCGTAGATTAGCTCAGCTGTATTAATGATTGTCGCTCATATACAAAGTCGTTTCTAGACATTTGCATAGAAGCCTGGGTCAGAAAGTGCCCTCTCAAAGGAATATGAGATTCAATCTTAAGGCCTGAAACTGCATTCTGTTATATACCTATTTTAGGTTTCTGATCTTTACGAGATGGAAGGAAGAGATAGTGGGCATGAAGTTATTTCCAACAATGGGTCTTATACATAGTTCAGCTAAGTTCCAGTAATCATTAAAATTCAATTACTAACTTGTTCCTAGAGCTCTACTTAGAACCCGGGATCAGAAATTGCCTTCTCAAAGGAATGTGATATTCCTTCTCAAAGACTGAAATGGCAATATGTCCCCAACCTGGTTAAGAAAGTTGGACCTCATTTGCTGGAAGGAAGAGAGACAGGGCACGAAGTTCTTTCCTTAGTTGTTACTGGCAAAAGTGCTTGAGCAGTGGTATTTTGTCTTTCCATTGAGAAGGCAACCTCAGTGCAGGCAACGAACCAAAAGGAAGAAAAGACACTTTCCATTGTGACCCTCAAAAACTAAATGGAAATGTTTTTCTCCACAGACTATGTTCATTAGATGGATACTATAGATATTCTCTCCCAGCTGCAGTGGAAAGTTTAAAAGCTCTCAGGGGTAGATGCTCCTTAAACGTACTTGCAAGCCGAATTAAGCAAGAACTTGCTGGCATTACATGGGAGAGAATTCTTTTTTGTGTGTGAGGAAGATAAGCCCTGAGGTAACATCCGATGCTGATCCTCCTCTTTTTTGCTGAGGAAGTTTGGCCCTGAGATAACATCTGTGCCCATCTTCCTCTACTTTATATGGGACGTCACCACAACATGTCCTGTCAAGCAGTGGGTTGGTGCGTGCCCAGGGTTGGGAAACTGAAAACCCCAGGCCACCAAAGTGGATCATGCACACGAAACTGTTGGCGCTACCGGGCAGGCCCCAGGGAGAAAATTCTTAAGTAAATGTCATTAACAGCAATGTTGGGAGAGGCAATTTTCAGGATAGTCCTCTACAGATGCAAGCAAGAATTTTGCTCCACACTGGCCTTTCCTTTTACAGATGCTATAGATACAATCTCCCAGGTGTACTGAAATTTTTAAACCTCTCGTATGAAGATGTTATTTACACTTATTTGGTACTTGTGTTAAACAAAAGTTTTCGTCATGATACGCTAGTGAGACCCTGAATGTAGTTTGAAATGCAGTGTATTCAAATTCTCAAGATGATCCTAAACAGCTACAAGGAGGAGTTTCTCTGAAGACTCAGCTGTCATTGAATGGATGGTAAGGATAATCTGCACCACCTGTAGTGATAGCTCTCCTAGTAAGATGATCCTGAAAACTACTGGTAAACTTGGTTGCTTAGTGGTGTTTTGTCATTCCATTGGGAAGACAGCCTCAATGCAGGCAATGAATGGCAAAGAGGATAAGGTACTGAACCACATCGTCCAAAAATCTACATGGAAGAGTGTTTTTGCACAGCGTAACTTCATGTACTGGATGTTATGGATATTGTGTCCCAGCTGCGGTGGAAAGTTTAAAAGTTCTCAGAGGCAGATCCTGCGGAAAGCTACTTGCAATCTGAGTTCAGCAAGGACTTTCTTTCATTAAATAGGGAGAGAATTACCAAGTGAATGTTTTTAACTGCAAGGATGTAAAGGAAATTTTCAGGATAGTCCTATACAGATATTAGCAAGAAATTTTCTCTACAATGAACTGTCATTTTATGGATGTTATAGATACTCCCATCTGTACTGAAACTTTAAAACCTCTCATATGAAGGTATATCTAACAAATATTTGCAACCTGTGTTAAACAATAGTGTTGATATGCTAGGGAGACCCTGAAGGTAGACAGAAGTACAATGTTTTTAATGTCACTCATGAATATGATTCTAAACAACGACAAGTAAAGATATTCTTCACACGGTACTTTTGTTGAATGGATGTGATAGAGTTTCTTTCCCGGTTGTGGTGACAATTTTAACATCTCATAGGAATGTGCTCCTAGCATCAACTGGCAAAGTAGGTTTACAGTGGTGTTTTGTCTTTACGTTGGGGAGGAGGCCTGAGTGCAGGCAGTGAACTGCAGAGATGAAAAGGCACTTTGCAAGATGATCTTAAAAAGCTAAAATGATGTGTGTTCCTCCACAGAGTACTTACATGGAATGTATGGTATAGATATTCTGTCCCAGCTGCAGTGGAAAGTTTAAAAGTTCACAGAGGTGGATCTGCTGAAAGCCAATTGCCATCTGAGTTCAGCAAGATCTTTCTTGCCTTACCTGGGAGAGAATTCCTAAGTGCAGGTCGTTAACTGCAATGGTGGAAAAGGCAATTTTCAGGAAAATTCTATACAGATACAACCAAGAGCTTTTCTCCACACTGAACTCTCATTTTATGGATGTTATAGATACTCTCTCCAGCTGTAATGAAAATTTAAAACCTCTCATATGAAGATGTTACTAACAGATATTGGAAACCTGTGTTAAACAATATTGTTCATCATGATATGCTAAAGATACCCTAAATGCAGTCTGAACTGCAGTGCGTTTAAAGTCATTCATGAAGATAATCCTAAGCAGGTACAAGAAGAGGTCTTCTTCACGGTATACTTTCATTGAATGGATTTAATAGATCTTCTTTCCGAGGTGTGTGGATAAGTTGAAACTCTCATAAGAAGGTGTTCCTAACAGCTACTGGCAGAGTAGGTTTAGCAGCAGTGTTTTCTCTTTAAATCAGGGAGGAAACGTGAGTGCAGGCAATGAAATGCAAAGATGAAAATGCAATTGACAATATGATCTGATGAAGCTAAAAGCAAGTGTTTTCCTCCACATCGTACTTACATGGAATGGATATTATAGATAAGTTCTCCCAGCTGCAGTGGAAATTTTAAAAGCTCTCAGAGGAAGATCATTCTTAAGGGACCTTGCAAGCTGACTTCAACAAACGTTTTCTTGCTTTACTTTAGAAGGAGAGCTGAGTGAAGGCCATTAAACTCAATGAGGGAAAAGGCAATTTGCATGATAAACCTACACATACACGAATGAGATTTTTACCAAACTTGTCTTTCATATTATGGATGTTATAGATACTCTATCCCAGCAGTACTGAAGTTTTAAAACCTCGAAGATAAAGATGTTGCTTTCAGATATTGGCCACCTGTCTTAAACAATATAGTTCATCATGATATGCTAGTGGGACCCTGACAAGAGTTTGAACTGCAGTCTATTAAAAGTCTCTTCTGAAGATGACCCTTAACAGGCACAAGCTGGAGTTTCTCTGAAGCGTCAACTTTCTTTGAGTTGATCATAACAATAATCTGCACCACCTATAGTGATCGTTCAAACGCTCTCCTAAGAAAATGCTCTGATGGCTACTGGCAAAGGTCATTGAGCAGGAGTGTTTTGTATATCCATCGGGAAGGGAGGCTCAATGCAGGCAATGAACGACAAAGAGGAAAAGGCACTTTACCATATGATCCTAAAAAGCTAAAAGGAAGAATTTTTCTCCACAGGGTACATTCCTGAAATGGATGTTATTGATATTCGTTCCCCGCTGCAGTGAACAGTTTAAAAGCTCTCAGAGGGAGAGCCTCTTTAAAGATACTTCCAAGCTGAGTTCAGCAAACGTTTATTACCTGACTTGGGAGAAAGAGCACGGATGAAGGTTATTTACTGCAATGTTGGAAAAGGCAATTTTCAGAATAGACCTATACAGATACACGCAAAAGATTTCTCCTCACCTGAATTTCAAATGATAGATGTTATAGATACCCTTTGCCAGCTGTACTGACATTTGAAAACCACTCATATGAAGATGTTACTTACAGATATTGGCCAACTGTGATAAGCAATAGTGTTCATCATGATACGTTACTGAGAACCTGAAGGCAGACTGAACTGCAGTGTAGTCCAAGTCTCTTCTCAAGATGATCCCAAACAGCTGTAAGCAGAGTTTCTCTGAAGAGTCCGCTTTCATTGAAAGTAGGGTAATGATAATCTGCACCACATGTAGTGATAGTTTGAAAGCTCTCCTAGGAGTGTTTCAAAGAGTTAATGGTAAACATCGTTGAGCAGTGGTATTCTGTCTTTCCTGTGGGAAGGAAGCCTCAGTGCAAGACATGAACTACAAAGAGGAAAAGACACTTTACTATGTGATCCAAAAAACTAAAAGAAAGACTTTTCCACCACAGAGTATGTTCATGGAATGGATGTTATAGATATTCTCTCCCAGCTACAATGGAAATTTTAAAAGCTCTCAGAGGAAGGTGCTCTTTAAAGATACTTGCAAGCAAGTTCAGCAAGGACTTTCTGGCATTACAAGGAGAGAATTCCTATGTGTAGGTCGTTAACAGCAATGATGTAAAAGGCAATTTTTAGGATAATCCTACACAGATATAAACAAGAGATTGTCTCCAAAGTGGAATTTAATTTTATGGATGTTACATATATTGTCTCCCAGCCGTACTGAAATTTTAAAACCTCTCCAATGAGGATGTTACTAACAGATATTCGTCACCTGTGTTGAGCAATAGTGTTCGTCATGACATATTAGTGAGACCCTGAACGCAGATTGAACTGCAGTGTATTTGAAGTCACTTATGAAGATGACCCTAAACAGTTATAAGCAGAAGTTATCTTCACGGTGTACTTTCATTCAATGGATGTGATAGAGCTTTTTCCTGAGCTGTGGTGAAAAATGTATACTCTCATGGGAGGGTGTTCCTAATCGCTACTGGCAGAGTAGGTTTAGCAGTGGTGTTTTTTCTTTGCATCGGCGGGGAAGCCTGAGGGCAGGCAATGAAACTCAAAGATTAGAATGCAATTGACAATATGATCCAAAGAAGTTAAAAGCAAGTGTTTTCCTCCACAGAGTATTTACATGGAATGGATGTAATGAATAGGTTCTCCTAGCTGCAGTGAAAAGTTTACAAGCTCTCAGAGGAAGATCTTCCTTAAAGATTCCTGCAAGGCGAGTTAAGAAACACTTTCTTGCATTACATGGGATAGAGAGCCTGAGCGAAGGTCGTTAACTGCAGTGATCTAAAGGCAATATGCAGGCTGATCCCATAAAGAGACAAGCCACAGATTTTCTGCATATTCCACTTTCATTTTATGGATGTTATAGATACCCTCTCCCAGCTGTACCGAAATTTTAAAACATCTCAGATGAAGATGTTACTTACAGATATAGGCCACATGTGTTAAGCTATAATGTTTGTCATGATATGTTCATGAGAGCCTGAAAGTGGATTGAACTGTAGTGTATTAAATATCTCTTCTCAAGATGATCCTAAACAGCTACTATCAAGAGTTTCTCTGAAGATTCAACTTGAGTGGAATGGATGTTAAATATAATCAGCAAAACCTGTAGTAATACTTTGAAATCTCTCATACGAAGATGTTCCTTATAGCTACTGGCAAAATTGGTTGAGCAGTGGTGTTTTGTCTCTATATAGTGAGGGAAACATCATTGCTGGCAATGAACAGCAAAGAGGAAAAGGCAATTTAACATATGATCCTAATACCTAAAAGGAGGACTTTTTCTGCACAGAGTATGTTCACGGAATGCATGTTGGAGATAGTCTCTCCCAGATGCAGTGAAATGTTTAATAGATCTCAGAGGAAAATCCTCCTCAGAGATACTTGCATGCTGAGTTCAGCAAACATTTTCTTGCATGTCTTGGGAAAGAGAGCCTGAGTGAAGGTCGTTAACTGTAAAGAAGGAAATGGCCATTTGCAAGAAGATTCTATATAGATGCAAGGATGAGACTTTCTCCACACTTGACTTTCATTTTATGGTTGTTATAGATACTCTCCTCTAGCTGCAGTGAAACTGAAAAACCTCACATATGAAGATGTAACCTATGATATTGGCCACCTGTGTTAATCAATAGTGTTCATCATAATATGCTACTCAGACCCCGAATGCAGATTGAACTGCAGTAATTAAAAGACTCTTCTCAAGATGATCCTAAACACCTACAAGCAGGAGTTGCTCTGAACAGTCAACTTTTATTGAATGGATGGTAATGATCATCTGCACCACCTGTAGTGATAGTTGGAAAGCTGTCATAGGATGTTGTTCCTAACCGCTACTTTCAAACTTGTTTGAGCAGTGGTGATTGGTCTTTCAGTTGGAAAGGGAGCCTCAGTGCAGGCAATGAGCGACAAAGAGGAAAAGGCACTTTAACATATCCTAAAATGCTAACTTTAAGAGTTGCTCACCACAGAGTAGGTTCATGGAATGGATGTTAGAGTAATACTCGCCCCACTGCAGTGGAAAGTTTAAAGGCTCTCAGAGGCAGATCCTCCTGTAAAGTACTTGGAAGAAGATGTCAGCAAGAACTTTCTTGCTTTACATGGGGAAGAATTCCTGATTGAAGGTGGTTAACTGCAATGTTGATAAAGGCAATTATCAGGATAGTCGTATACAGATAGAAGCAAGAAATTTTATAGATACTGGACTTTCGTTTTATGGATGTTATAGATACACTCTCCCAGTGGTAATGAAATTTTAAATCCTGTCATATGAAGATGTTACTATCAGATACTGGCAAGCTGTGATAAGCAATAATGGTCATCATGATATGCTAGTGAGACCCTGAATACAGATTGAACTGCAGTGTAGTTAAAGCCACTTAAGAACACGAGCATAAACACTTACAAGAGGAGGTTTTCTTCATGGCATACTTTCATTGAATGGATGTGATACAGCTTCTTTCCGAGCTGTGGTGAAAAGTGGAAACTCTCCAAGGAAGGTGTTCCCAACAGCCACTGGCAAAGTAGGTTTAGCAGGGGTGTTTTCTTTTATATCAGGAAGGAAGCCTGAGTGCATACAATCAACTGCAAAGATGAAAGGCACTTTACAATATGATCCTAAAAAGCTAAAAGGAAGTGTTTTCCTCCACAGAGATCTTACATGGAATGGATGTTACAGATATTCTCTTGCAGCTGCAGTGCAAGTTTACAAGCTCTCAGAGGAGGACCCTGCTTAAAGCTCCTTGCCAGCTGAGTTCAGCAAGAAGTTTCTTGCAGTACGTAGGAGAGAGAGCCAGAGTGACGGTCGTTAACTACAATGATGGAAAAGGCAATTTGCAGGAGGATCCTATAGACATACTAGCCAGAGATTTTCTGCACACTTGACTTTCACTTTATGGATGTTACAGATACTTTCTCCCAGGTGTAGTGACAAGTTTAAAAGCCCTCAAGGAAAAGCAGACTTACAGCTACAGGGCTGTTGGGTTCAGAACGGGTTTTCTTTCATTATATTTGAGGGAAAGACTGAGTGCAGGACATGAAGATCAATGATTGAAAAGTTCACTCATCAAGATGATCCTCAACAACTAAAATAAGTTTTTTTCCACCATGTATGTTATTTCAATGGATGTTATAGGCACTTTCTCCCAGCAGTAGTGAAATGGATCAAAGCTGTCATGGGAAGATCTTACTTACAGCTGATGGCAACCTTTGCTCAGTAACTACATGCTCTCCTATAATGTGAGAGAGAGCCTGAGTAAATGTCGTGAGCTGCAATGTTTGAAAAAATACTTTTCAGTGCAGATGCTAAAAAGGTACAAGCAAGAGTTTTTCTCCACACCGTGCATTTCATAAATAGATATTAGAGATATTCTCTTCCTTGTGTAGTGAAAAGTTTAAGCCCTCTCATAGGAAGATGCTCCCTAACAGCTACTGGCAAACCAAGCTCAACAAGCACATTCTTTCGTTCCATGTAAGAGAAAGCCGAAATGAAAAACACAAACTGCAACCTTTGAAAAGGGACTTTTCATGACGATCATAAAGAGATAAAAAAAGGAGTTTTTCTTCATACTGTACTTTCATTGAATGGATGTTACAGATAAGCTGTACCAGTTGTAGTGAAAAGTATAAAATATCTCATTAGAGTATTTTCCCTACAGCTATTGGCAAGCTGAGTTCAGCAGAAGTGCTCTTTCAATACATTGGATAGAAACCTGAGTGTAGACTATTAACAGCATATTTGTGATATCAGTCATGTGTCCTTAGTGAGATTACTCATATATTTATGTGTGACACCACTCCCACTGCTATCTGTGACATCAGTGACATGTAACTTGTAACATCACACCCATTGTGTTCTTGTGATATCGCACCCGATGTTATGCGTCATGTGACACACTTGTTTATGGGTGACATCATACCCCTTGTATGTGTGACAACATCCTCCTTGCGTGTCACATCTCATCAATGGTAAGTGACATCAACCTTCTCATATGATATCAAACCATTAGTATGTGTGGTGTCACTCCCAGTATTATGTATGACATCACACCAATTTAGTGTGGCGTCACTCTGATAGTGTTTGACATCACTCCAACGGTGTGTTTCATGGCTAAGATTTTGTGTCTGACATCACTCCAATCGTTATGTGTGACATCACACCCATTTTGGGACATCACATACTTTGAGCAGGATAAAACTAGGTTAGCTTGTCACATCTCTCAAATTGTGTGATATCACTCCCTTTGTGTGAGGGCAATCATATTGTTAACTTTGATATGACATCCACAGTTTTGTATGAAATCACTCCCAGATTTCTGTGAAGTCTCGCACATTTTACTCTGACTTATATCTCTACTCTGTGTTTTATGTAACTCTCATTGTTATGTATGAATTCACACTCATTTTCCTTAGAGATACCACTCCAAATGTCCATGACAGCACCAGGTTGGTGTGTGCTTTCACACACTTTGTGTGTCTGACCTCGCTCAATGTCTGTATGACATCACGCCAATGGTGTTTGTGTGATAGTGCTCACATTTGTATGTGAAAATACACACATTGTTATGTCTGACACCATTCACATTTTTGTGACATAATTCACATTTTTATGTATGACATCACACCTATTTTGTGTATGACAACATTCACATGTTGACATCACACCGATTGTGTGTGATATCACTCGAATTTACCATAAGAAATGGCTATTGTTAAGTGTCATGTCACTCCCAATATTCTGTGTGATGTCACATTAATTCTCGAGGACATCACTCTACTAGTGTTGTGACATCACTCCCATAGTGTTTCTGTGACTTCACTCATATATTTTGGGTGACATCTTTCTGTTATGTGTGATATCACGCCTGTTGTGTTGTATGACATCAGACAAATAGTGTGACATCACTCCCACATATGTGTGACGTCAGTCACATGTCCTTTGTGATATTACTCACATGTTTATGTGTGACCTCAGTCTCATTATGTGTGACATCACATCAACAGTGTGACGTTACACCCGCTATGTGTGACATCAGTCACATGTCCCTAGTGACATAATTCACATTTTAAAGTGTGACATCACTCCCATTGTGTGCATGTGATATCACTCCCACTATTTTGCGTGGCGTGACCACATGCTTCTTGGTGACATCACATTAATTGTTTGAGTTTGACAACATCATCATTGTGTGTCACACCACAACATTTGTATGTGACATTAACCTTAATTCCCGTATGCTATATCAACCATTATTATGTGTGGTGTCACTCCCAGTATTATGAATGACATCATACCAATTGAGTGTGGCATCACTCTGATAGTGTTGAAAGCATTCAAATTGAGTGTGACGTGGTTCACATTTTGTGTCTGACATCATTCCAATCGTTATATGGGACATCACACCCATTTTGGGACATCGCACAACATGAGTGTGCTAACACTAGCATAGACGGTCACATCTCTCAAATTGTGTAATATTACTCCCATTGTGTGTGATGACAGTCATATTCTTAACTGTGATGTGACACCCACTGTTATGTATGATGTTACTTCCAGGTTTCTGTGAAGTCTCTCAAATTTTACTCTGACATATCGTACTGGTGTGTTTTGTGTAACTCTCATTGCTATGTGTGAATATTCACTCATTTTCCTTAGAGACACCACTCCCGTTTTCTGTGACATCACCAGGTCGGTGTGAGCTTTCACACACATTGTGTGTCTGACATCACACCAATGGTGTACTTGTGACAGGGCTCACATTTGTGATTGAAAACATATCCAATGATATGTTTGACACCATTCACTTTTGTGTGACATAAGACAAGACACTTTTTATGTATGACATCACACCTATTATAAGCGTGACAACATTCTCAGATGTTGACATCACACAATTCATGTGACATGAATGCAATTTAGCATATGAAATCGCTATTGTTACGTGTGATGTTACTCCTAATATTCTGTGTGACGTCACACTAATTCTTGAGGACATCACTCTACTACTGTTGTGCCATCACTCTCATGGTGTTTCTGTGACATCATTCATATATTTGAAGTGACATCTCTCTGTTATTTGAGACAACATTCCTGTTGTTTTTATGACATCACACCAATAGTGTGACATCATTGACACACATGTGTGACGTCAATCACGATTCCTCTGCTGTATTACTCACCTGTTTCTGTGTGACATCATATGAATTGTGTGACAACACTCTCACTGCTATGTGTGACATCATCGTGTCCATTTTGACACAACTCACCTTTTATAGTGTGACATCAATCCCACTGTGTGCATGGGATATCACTCCCATTGTTATGCGTGACATGACACACGGTTATGTGTGACACCACACCTCTTGTGTGTGTGACAACATTCTCATCCTGTGTCACATCACATCAATTGTGTGTGACACCAACCTTAATTAGGATATGATATCCCAACTGTTGTTATGTTGTTGTCACTCCCAGTATTATGTATGATATCACACCAATTGAGTGTGGCATCACTCTGATAGTGTGTTTGACATCACTCCAACGTTGTGCTTGCGACATCATTCACATTTTGTGTGCGACATCACTGAAATTGTTATGTGTGACATCACTCCCTTTTTTGGACATCACAAACCTTAATTGTGGTAACACTAGGATAGCCAGTCACATCTCACAAATTGTGTGATATCACTCCCATTACATGTGACGGCAGTCATATTGTTCAGTGTGATGTGACATCCACTCTTATGTACGAAATATCACCTAGGTGTCTGTGAAATCTCTCACATTTTACTCTGACTTAAATCCCACATGTGTGTATTGTGTAACTCTCATTATATGTGAATTCACACTCATTTTCCTGAGAGACACCACCCCCATTGTCTGTGACTTCACCAGGTTGGTGTGTGTCTTCACACACATTGTGTGTCTGACATCACTCACTGTGTGTGTGACAGCACACCAATGGTGTATGTGTGACAAGACTCACATTTGTGTGTGGAAACACACCCATTGATATGTGTGACACCATTCACCTTTTTTGTGACATAATTCACATTTTTATGTATGACATCACACCTATTGTGTGTGACAACTTTCACATATGTTGAAATCAAACCAATTGTGTGTGGGTTAGGGTTAGTGTTAGCATTAGCTTTAGAGTTTTGGTTAGGGTTAAGGTTAGGGATAGGGCTAAGGTTAGAGTTAGGGCAAGGGCTGGGTCTAAGGCTAGGGTTAGGTTTAGCACTAGGTTTATTAACCCTAGGGATAGTGTTAGGGTTATGGCTAGGGTTAGGTTTGCAGGTAGGGTTAGGTCTAGGGCTATATTTAGGTTTAGGGCTAAGGCTAGGGTGAGGGCTAAGTTTAGGGTTATTGCCAAGGTTACAGATAGGTCTAGGGTCTGGGTTGGGGCTATTATTATGTTTAGGTTTAGTGTTAGGTTTAGGGCTAGGGTTAGTGTTAGGGTTAGGGCTAGGGTTAGGGTGAGGGTGACGGTTAGAGTTAGGGTTATTGCTAGGGCTAGGCTTATGGCTATGTTTAGTGTTATGGTTAGGATTAGTGTTAGGGTTAGGGTAAGGGTTATGGCTGGGGTTATGTCCAGGGCTAAGATTAGGATTAGGTTTAGTGCTAGGTTTAGGGCTAGGGTTACTGTTAGCTCTAGACTTAGAGTTAGGGCTAGTCTAGGGCTAGTGTTAGGTCTAGAGCCAAGTTTATGCCTAGTGTTCTGGCTAGGGTTAGCCTTAAGTTTGCAGTTATGTTTAGGGCTTGGTCTAGGTCTAGGTCTAGGGCTAGCATTAGGGCTAGGGTTAGGGTTAGGTTGAGGGCTGTGGTTAAGTTTATGTTTAGGGTTAGTCCTAGTGTTGGGGTCAAGTTTAGGGTTCTTGTTAGTGTTCAGATTCAGGTTTGTGTTCGGGTAAGGGTTTGGGTTCGTGTTTGGGTTCTGGTTCGGTGAGGTTTAGGGTTAGGCTTATGGGCTAAGATCAGTTTTAGGGTTAGAGTGAGGGTTAAAATCAGGATTAGGATTAAGTCTGTGTTATGCTTAGGGTTAGGTTACAGATTAGGGTTAGGTTTAGTCTTAGCTTTAAGGTTATGTTAGTGATAGCGTTAGGTCTAGGGTTAGGGTTAGATTTATGGATAGGATATGGGTTAGCGTTAGGATTAATACTCTGTTTAGGGTTAAGGTTACACATAGTGGTAGGTGTTGGCTTTGGGCTACAGTTCGTTTTAGTGTTGATGTTAAGGCTAGGGCTAGATTGAGCATTAGGGTTAGTGCCATGGTTCAGGTTAGGGCTAGGGTTTGGGTTAGAGTTAGGTCTAGGTCTAGCGTTATGGTTAGGGCTATTGCTAGGATCATGGTTCAGTTTAGGGTCAGGGTTTGTGTTAGACTTAGTGGCAGGTGTACTGTTAGGTTTAGGCTTAACGGTTGGGCTCTTGGCTGGGAATGGGAGAGATCGGTTTAGGGTCGTGGTTAGGGTTAGGATTAACATTAGTGTTGTGGCTACGGTTAGGGATAAGGTTAGGGGTAGGTCCAGGGCTCGGGGTTAGGACTGGGGTTATACTTAGGGCTTGTGATAGTCTGTTTGTAGGGTAGGTCTTAGGGCTAGTGTAAGGGTCCGGTTTAGGGCTGGGTTAGAATTAGGTTTAGGACAAGTGTTAAGGTTAACGTTACACTTAAGGTTAGGATTTGGCATAGGCTTAGGTTTAGGCTTAGGGTTGTTTTAGGCTTAGGTTTGGGATATGGGTAGCAGTTTTGGTTGGGGTTGGGGATAGGGTTACTCTTAGGGCTTGGGGTTGGGTTAGGAACAGAGTTCTGGTTAGTCTTAGTGTTAGGCTTAAGGCTAGGGCTAGGGTTAGGGTTAGGGTTACGCTTGGGATAGGTTTAGTGTTTGGGTGAGGGTCAGGTGTATGGTTAGCATTAGGATTAGGTTTTGGGAAAGGCTTAGGTTTAGGTCAAGGGTTAGAGCTAAGCTTAGGTTTAGGGTTAGAGTTCAGTTAGGTTTATGGCTATGGTTAGCCTTAGGGCTAGTTTTAGTGCTGGGATGCTTGTTAGGCCTAGGGCTGGGGCTGGCTTTAGGCTTAAGGCTATGGCTAGGATTAGGGTTAGTGTTAAGTTTAAAGTTGCGTGCATTAGAGTTTGGGTTCTGGGTAGGCTCGGGGTTAACTTTAGGGTTATGTGTAAGGTTAGGTTTATATTTAGGGTAAGCGTGGGTCCGGCCCCATGGCTTAGTGGTTAAGTGCACGGGATCCGCTGTTGGCGACCCAGCTTTGCATCCCAGGTGCACACCGACACACCGCATTTCCGGCCATGCTGAGGCTGCATCCCATATACAGCAACTAGAAGGATGTGCAGCTATAACATACAACTATCTACTGTGGCTTTGGGGGAAAAAATAAGGTAAGTGTTAAGGTGACGGGTAGGAGTAGTGGTAGAGTTAGGGGTAAGGTTAGAGTTGGGTTAGAGTTAGGGTTATGGTTGGGGTAGGGTTAGGGTTTGGGTTAGGGCTACTGTTAGTGTTAGCATTAAGGTTAAGGCTAGGGCTAGGGTTATGGCTAGATTTAGGCTTAGAGTTAGGGTTAACATTAGTGTTAAGGCTAGTGTTAGGCATAGGGTTAGGGGTAGGGTTAAGGTTAGCACTAGGTCTAGGGATAAGGCTAGGATTAGTGTTAGTTCTAGGGCTAGGTCTAGGGTTACTGTTAGGGTTACAGTATGGGTTAGGGTTAGGCTTAGGGTTAGGGTGAGGGTTAGGGTTAAGACTATGTTTAGAGTTAGGCTTAGGTTTAGAGCTAGATTTATATCCGTGGTTAGGGTTAGAGTTAGGACTAAGGCTTGTGTTGGGGTTAGGGCTAGGGCTATGATTAGGTCATGGTTAGCATTAGGGTTAGGGCTACTGTTGGGTTAGAGTTAGGGTTAGGGTTGTGGTTAGGGTCAGGTCTACGGCTAGGGTAGAAGTTAAGCCTATGACTAAGGTTATGGTTAGTTTTATGGTTACAGTTACGGTTATGGTTAGAGGTACGTCTCGGGTTAGGCTCAGGTCTCTGTCTAGTTTTTGGGTTAGCCTTAGGTCTATGGCTAGGTTTATGGTCAGGTTTAGGTTTAGGGTTAGTACTAGAGCTACTTTTAGGTTTACGTTTAGGGGAAGGGTTAGAGTTACAGCTAGGTTTAGGGTAGGGTTAGAGTTAGGGCTAGGGTTAGGGTTCGAGCTATGGTTATGGTTAAGGTTATGGTTGTGTTAGTTTTAGATTTAGTGCTAGATTTACGGGGAGGTCTAGTGTTAAGGTTACTGTTAGGACAAGTGTTAGGGTTAGGGCTGGGTTTAGGCCTTGTCTTAGCCTTAGGTTTAAGCTTAGGGTTTGGGTTAGGTTTATAGCTACAGTTAGGGTTAGGTCTAGAGTTAGTGCTACAGTTAGGATTAGGGCTAGGGCTGGTCTTCGGTTTAGCGTTAGGGTTAGGGCTAGGGTTCGGGTTAGTTTTGGGCTAGGGTTAGGACTAGAGCTAGAGCTAGGGCTATCATTAGGGTTACAACTAAGTTAGGGATAGTGTTAGGGCTAGGGCTATGGTAAGGAAAAAGGCTAGGTTTAGGATTAATGTTATGTTTATGGTTAGGGATTGTTTCTGTTTTCAGTTAAAGGTAGGGGTAGGGGTAGGTTAAGGGTTAAGCCAGGATTAAGTCTAGTATAGCGGTAAGAGTTGGGTTAGGGTTAGAGTTAGAGGAGTGATAGGCTTAGGGGTAGGGTGAGGGTTGGGTTCGGGTTAACATTACGATGATTGTTAGGGCTGGTTGTAGCATGAGAGTTAGCGTTAGGACTAGAGTTAGGCTTAGGGCTAGGATTATGCTGAGGGCTAGGGTTGAGCCTAACATTAGGAGTAGGGTTAAGAGTAGGGCTAGGATTAGGGTTATGGTTAGCATTATGGGTAGGGGCAATTTTAGGGCTACAGCTAGGGCTAGTGGTAGGTTAGGGTTATATTTAGGGTCAGAGTTTGGGTTACGTATAGACTTATGGTTAGTTTCAGGTTTAGGGCTAGTATCATGGTTAGGAGTAGTATTAGGACTAGGGTTAGGGTTTGGGATTGGACATGGGCTAGTGTTGGCATTAGGGTTAGGGCTAGGATTAGGACAGAGTTAACATTAGTGGTAGGGTTAGTGTTGGGTTATGATTAGTGTTGGGTGATGGTTAGTGTTAGCGTTAGGGTCACCTCTAGGCTAGGGTTGGGTTTAGGCCTAGAGCTAGAGTTAGAGTTAGGATAAGTTTTAGGTTTAGGGTTAGTCCTAGAGCTAGGGTTAGTTTTACTTTTAATGGTAGAATTATTGTTATAGGTAAGTTTAGTTTAGGGGCAGGGCTAGGGCAATTGCTGGGGCTTGGTTTTTGTTAGGGACAGAGTTACGGTTAGTGTTAGTGATCAAACTAAGGTTAGGCCTGTGGCTTAGACTAGGGTAAGTGTTAGGGTCAAGGTTAGCCTAGGCCTGAGTTAGAGTTAGGGTTAATGTTAGGCTTAGTGGTAGTTTTAGGGTTAAGGTTAGTGATAGGGCTAGTGTTAGGGTTACGGTTAGATCCAGGGCTATGGACACGGTTAGGGTTAGTGTTAGTGCTAAGACTAGGCCTAGATATATGATTTGGGTTTGTGTTAGGGTTAGACCCAGGGTTAGTGTTAGGTTTCGAGTTATGGCTAGGGTTAGGGCTAAGTTTAAGGTCACATCTAGGGCTAGGATTTGTGTTGGGTTAGGGCTAGCTTTGAGGGTTAGTGTTAGAGATATGGTTAGGGTTAGAGTCAGGTGTAAGCGTAGAGTTTGGCATAGGGTAGTGTTAGGGTTTGTGTTAGGGTTAGGACTAGTGTTAGTCTTAAAGGTAGGGCTAGGGCTAAGGATAGAGTTAAGGTTAGTGTTAGGGTTAGTGTTAGGACTAGCACTAGCGTGTGGGTAGGGCTAGGGCTAGAATTAAGGTAAGATTAGGAGTTATGGTAAGGTAAGGATTTGGTTTATGGTTGGGTGTAGTGCAGGGTCACGATTAGGGCTAGTTTTAGGGTTAAGGGTAGGGTTAGTGTTAGGAGTATAGTGATGGGTTTATAGTGGGGAATAGAGATGGCTTTTTACTGTTTGGTTAGGTTCAGGGTTAGCATTAGTGTTTGTGCTAGGGTTATGGATAGTGTTAATATTAGGGTTAAGGTCAGGGCCATGGCTAGGGTTAAGGATAGGTCTAGATTTACGGCTAGGGCTAGGCCTTGGTTTAGGGTTAGGACTAGGACTATGGTTAATTTCATGTGTAGGGCTGGTTTAGTGTTAGGTCTAGGACAATGGTTAACGTTAACGTTACAGATGGGCTTAGTGTTTGGGTTAGGGTTACGGCTAGGGTTATGGCTACTGTGAGCGATAGTGCTAGGGTTAGGGTTAGGTTTAGGGTTGAGGTTGGGTTGCGGTTGGGTTAGGGTGAGAGTTAGGGCTCAGGGTGGCGATGGAGTTTTAGTGCAATGGTTAGGGTAGGACTATGGTTAGTGCTAAGTTTAGTGT
This sequence comes from Diceros bicornis minor, assembly GCF_020826845.1. Classification (NCBI taxonomy): domain Eukaryota; kingdom Metazoa; phylum Chordata; class Mammalia; order Perissodactyla; family Rhinocerotidae; genus Diceros; species Diceros bicornis. The sequence continues at coordinate 1,108,392 of NW_026691667.1, forward strand.
TAGGTTTAAGGCTAGGGTTAGTGCTAGGTCAGGTTTAGGGCTAGGGCTGTTGTTGGTTTTATGTTTAGGGCTATGGCTAGGATTAAGGAAGGGGTACGAATGGGTGAGGGTTAACGTTAGGGGTAGCATTAGGGGTAGAGCTGGGTTAGAGTTCGCGTTAGCTTTAGGGGTAAGGGTAGTGGTGGGGGGGTTAGGGGTCAGTTTGGATTAGGGTTAGGTTTAGAGTTAATATTAGGTGTAGGTGAAGGACTTGGATTAGGGTTAGGGTAAGGTTTAGGGTTAAGGTTAGGTTTGGTACAGAGTTAATGTTAGTTTTATGGTTAACGTTAGGGTCATGTTTGGGGTTAAGCTTGCGTTAGGGTTAGGTTTAAGCTTAGGGTTGGGGTAGGGTTTGGATTAGGATTAGGGGAGGTGTAGGTGTATGGGTAGAGTTAGGCTTAGGGTTAGGGTTTGTGTTAGTGCTAGGACTGGGGTTAAGGTTAGTGTTAGTCTTGACTTAAGGTTAGGTTTAGCAGAGCATTATGTGTAGGGATATTGGTAGGGTTAATGTTAGTGTTAGGGTTAGGGGTAAGTTTAGGGCTAGGGCTAGGTTTAGGGTTAGGGCTGGGCCAAGGATAGGATTATGACTAGTGTTAGGAATAGTGTTATTATTAGGGATGGAGTTGGGGTTAAGTTTGGTATAGTGTTAGGGTTTTAGAGTTAGTGGTAGGGTTGGGGTTAGGGTTGCATTCGAGTTTGGCCTATGGTTATGGAGGGGTTAGGGTTTCGATTAGGGTTATGGTTAGGGGAGGAGTAGGTGTAGAGATAGGTTTAGGGTTAGTGTTCGGGTTAAGGTCAGTGGTAGTTTTAGGGATTGGGTTATGGTTAGTTTTAGGGTTAGGGTTAGATTTAGTTTTACGGCTAGTGTTAGAGTTGGCATTAGGGTCTAGAGCCACTGTTAGGGTTAAGTGTAGGTTTATGGTTAGGGGTAGGTCTGGGGTACAATTAAGGTTAGGGTTTGGGTTTGCCTTAGGTTTAGGGTTAGGGTTAAGGCTGGGTCAATGGCTGGCTTTAGGGTTAGGGCTAGGGTTAGTGTTAGGGTTAGTGCTAGGTTTAGAGCAAGGGTTTGGGTTAGGGTTAATGCTAGGATTAGTGTTGGGGTTAGGTTTGTGGTTGGATTAAATAGTTAATGTTAAGGTTCAGGGTAGTATCAGGTGTAGGCATAGGGATAGTGTTAGGGTTAGCGTTAGAGTTAGGGAGAGAGTTAGACTTAGGAGTAGGAGTTAGCTAAGATTTGGCATTATGGTTACAGTTAGGCATAGGTTTAGAGTTAGATGTAGGGGTAGGTTTAAGATTATGATTATGCTTAATATTAGTGTTAGTGTTATCACTAGGGATTGGGTTATTGTTAGGCTTAAGGTAGGGTTAGGGTTACAGTTAGGTTGGGGTTTAGGGTTGGGTTAGTGTTAGGGTTCATGTTACCTTAAGTCTTAGGGTCTGGGTAAAGAGTGTTTTAGGGATAAGGTTAGGGTTACAGTTAAGGTTAGGGGTAGTGATACGGTTAGCTGTGGGAATTGCATTAAGATTAACATTAGGGCTAGGGCTAGAGTTAGGGCTGAGGTTAAGTTTATGGCTAAGACTTGGTCTAGGGCTTAGACTAGCGTTAGGTTTAGTGTTACTGTTAAGTTTAGTGTCAGATTTAGGACTAGGTATAGGGCTGCACTAGTGTTAGTGTTCGGGGTTGAGTTAAGTTTTAGGCCCAGTTTTAGGGTTAGGGTTACAGTTAAAGTTAGGTCTAGGGCTGGGGCTCGTTTTAGGATTATGGATAACATTAGGGTTAGTGTTAAGGCTAGGGACAGTGTTAGGGGTCAGGTGAGGACAAGGATTAGGGTTAGGGTTGGGGCTGGATTTAAGACTAGGGTTAGTTCAAGACTTGGGTCAAGGTTAGAGTTAGCTTAATGGTTAGAAGTAGATTTAGGTTTAGGGTAAGTGTTATGGTTAGGGTTAGGGTTAGTGCTAGGGTTAGGTTTATGGCTATGGCGAGGGTTAGGACTAGGTTTAGTGTTAGTTTTAGATTTATGGCTATGGTTAGCTTTAGAGCTACACATTTGTTTAGGGTTCGTCACAGTGGTAGGGTTAGGGTTAAGTTTAGGGTTACATAAAAGGGTACAGTTACAGTTAGCATAAGTTTTAACATTAGAGGCAGGCATAAGGATAGGGGTGGGGTTGGATTAGGGTTATGGTTATGGTTAGGTTTGGGGTTAGGGTTAGGGTTCATGTAGTGGTGAAGGTTAGGGCTAGGGACAGGTTTAGGTTTAAAGTTATGACTAGTGTTATGTTTAGTGTTAGAACTAGGGCCCTGGTTAGGATTAGAACTTAGGCTAAGATTAGTGTTAGAGTTAGCACTAGGGTTGGGTTATGCTTGGTGTTACGGATATTGTTGGCGTAGGGGTAGGTGTTTGGTTAGGTTTAGGTTTAGGGGAGGGTTGGGGGTAGGGGTAGGGTTAGAGTTAGGGTTGCATTAGGGGTAGGGTTAAAGATAAGGTTAAGCCTAGAGCTAGGGTGAGAATTAAGGTTCAGATTAGGGTTAGGGTTCAAGCTAGAGTTAGGTTTGGTTAGGGTTAGGGGTAGGGTTAGGGTTAGTGTTGGGTTAGGTTTAGGGGTGGGGTAGTAGTAGGTGTAGGTGTTGGATTAGTGTTTTGCTTAGGGTTAGGGTCAGGGTTAGGGTTAGGGTTATGGTCAGAGTTAGGGCTAGGTTTAGTGTTAGAGTTAGCATTAGGGCTAGAATTCAGGTTAGGGCAAGGGTTAGGGTTAGGGTTGATAACAGGCCTAGATTTATGGATAGGTCTAGGACTAGGGTTAGGGTGGGTTAGTAGAAGGGTTTGGGTTAGGGTACTTTTAGATCTATGGTTAAGGTTAGTGCTGCGTTAGAGTTATAGTTAAGCTTATTGTTTGGTTTAGGGCTAGGGGTTGTGTTAAGGCTAGTCTTATGTCGAGGCTTAGTGTTAGGGTTAGGAGTAGGGCTAGTGTTGGGTTTAGGGCTATAGTTAAGGTTAGCCTTAGTGTTAGTACTAAGTTTAGGGATAGTGCTAGTGTTAGAGTTAGCGTTAGGGCCAGGGCTATGGAAATGGCTAGGGTTATCATTAGGGCTAAGCCTAGGTCTATAGTTTTGGTTAGATTTAGAATTTGGCCTAGGGCTAGGGTTAGGCTTAGGGATATGGTCATGTCTGGGGCTAAGTTTAGGGTCAGGTCTGGGGCTTGGCTTTGTGTTAGGGTTAGGGATTGTGCGGAGTGCTACGGTTAGGTGTAGGGTTAAGTCTAGTGCTAGGGTTAGGTTTATGGTTAGTGCTAGCTTTAGGGTTAGTGTATGTGTAGTGCTAGCATTTTGGTTAAGCCTAGTGTTAGACTTAGCAATTGGGTTAGGCTTAGGGCTGATATTAGGGTTAGGTTTAAGAGTAGGTTTAGTGTTCAGGTTACCATTATGTTTAGTGTTTAGGTTTGGCTTAGGGTTAGGAATAGGCTTAGGGTTAGAAAAAGAGTTTGTGTTAGGAGTCTGTCCAGGATTACGGTTAGAGTTACTATTGGGTTAGACTAAGTGTTAGTGTTAGGGTTAGGTTTAGGGCTATGACTAGGGTCTGGGGTAGTGGTAAGTGTTGGCTTAGGGATAGGGTTAGGGTTTGGGTTAGGGTAGGGCTAGGGTTTGTGTTAGGTTTAGGGTTAAGTTTAGGGATAGGGCTTGGGCTAGAGCCAGGTTTAGGGTTAGGGCTAGCATTAGGTCTAGGTTAAGCATTATTTTAAGGCTATGGGTAACATTAGAGTAAGATTAGGGGTAGGGCTATGGGTAAGAGTAGGCTAAGTGTTTGAGTTAAGAGTAGGGGTAAGGATAAGGTGACGGTTAGGGTTAGGTTTAGGGTTAAAGTTAGGGGTAATTTTAGGGGTGGGTGGTGTCTAGTCTTAGTGTTATGGTTAATATTAGTGTTTGTGTTAGCGTTAGGGTTCTGCATATGATTAGTGTTAGGGGTAGGGGTAGGCTTAGGCTTCGGATTGGATTAGGGTTAGGGTTAGGGTTTGGGTAGGGTTAGAGTTAGTTTATGGAGAGAAGGAGGGGTAGGGTTGGGGTTAAGGCTGCGTTCAGTTTAGGGTTAGGATTAGGGTTCAGGTTCTGGTTAGGGTTAGGGTTAAGGTTAGGCTTAGGGTTCAGATTAGGGTTTGTGTACTGTTTTGGTTTAAGATTCCAAACAGCAATCTATGCCAAAGGTTTTTGAGATATTATGTGATCCTTCCTAGCTGGAAGGAAGGGAGATGGGGTATGAATTTATTTCCAAGAATGGGTGCTAGACATGATTTCGCTCAGCTCTCCTCTGGATTCCCTGTCCTATACAAACCTCTTCCCAGGTTTAATGACAGGGTTAGGGTTAGGTTTTGGTTACGGTTAGAGTTAGTTTTATAGAGAGAAGGAGGGGTAGGGTTGGAGTTAGGGTTGCGTTAGGCTTGTATTTAAGATTAGGGATAAGGATAAGGTTTCGGTTAGAGTTACGGTGAAGGTTAGGGTTAGGGTTAGGGTTAGGGTGGTATTAGTGTTTGGGTTATTGTTAGGATTAAATTTAAGTTTAGTATTAACCTTAATGTTTAGAGTTAGTGCCCTAGAGTTAGCATAGTTTTAGGGTTAGGGTTAAGATTTGGGCAAGGGCTAGGTTTAGACATAGAGTTAGGGTTATGGCTAGTGTAAGGTCTGGGTTTTAGGTCTAGGGCTAGGATTAGTTTCAGCTGTAAGTTGGGTTAGGTCTAGATCTAGGGCAAGTGTTAGGGTTAGGATTACAGTTAGGGTTAGTTTTAGGGCTAGGGCTAGTGCCAGGGCTAAGGTTAAGTTTAGGACTATAGTTAGTGTTAGAGATAGGGCTAGGATTAGGCTTAGTGCTAATTCTTCAATTATTGTTATTGTTAATGTTAGTGTTTGGGTTGGAGTTGTGTTGCGGTAAGGGTCAGGTATAGGGTTAGTGGTAACCGTAGGTTTAGTGTAGGCGTAATTGTAGGTTTAGATTTAGGGTTAGGGTTAGGGATAAGGTTATGTCTAAGGCTATGGTTAGGGTTAGGTTTGGGCTATGATGAGAATTAGGCTTCACGTTCGGATTAATGTTAACATTAGTTTTAGGGCTAAGGTTGGGGTTTGTATCATGAACACTAACTAAACTTTAACTCTAACCCTAAACCTAGTCCAAGCCCTAAAACTCCCCCTAGCCCTAACATTATTCATATGCAAACCCACTGTAACTGTAACCCTAAGCCAACTCTAACCCTAAATTAAAACCTAGTCCTAGCCTTAGCCCTAACAGTAACCCTAACACTAGCATAACCCTAACTCTTACCCTAGTGTTAACCCAAACAAAAACCCTATGCCTATTCCTACACTTTCCGTTGTCCACACCCTAAGGCACACAAGACACTAACGTCAAAACTAACCCTGATCATACCCATAGCCCTAACATCAAAACCTGCCCCGTCCCAAACCATAAAAATGAACCTAGTTATAAACCTAAAGAGAATCCTAACTCTACATGTAATAACTAAACTTAGCCCTAAGCCCAGCCCTAACGATAACTATTGCCATAACACTAACACTATCACTACACCTACTCCTAACTCTCACCATAACCCTACATGTAATCCAACACTAACCCTATCCGTAGCCCTTCCTGTAGCCCTAAACCAGTCCTAACACAAAGACTAGCCCTATTCCTAATCATATCCCTACTGCTAAACCTAACCTTAACTGAAACACAAACCACTCCATCTAACTCTAAGAATAACCATAACATTAATCCAAGCCCTAGCCCTAAACATAACCCAGCCCTAGCCTTAACCCTAACCCTAACCCTACCCCTACCCCTACCCCTAACCCTAATCTGAACACTAACTCTAAGACTAAACATAACCCTAACCCTAAGATGAACACTAACCCTAACCCTAACCCAACCCAACCCTAACCTTAAAGCTACCCTAAGAATAAGCCGAACCCTAACCAAAACCCTAAATCGGGCCCCAAATTTAACCCTAACCGGAAGCCTAATCCGACGCTAAACATAAACCTAATCTTATCCTGACCCGAAACCTAAACCTTACCCTAATCAGAAAACAAACCTCAAAATAAAGCTAAGCCTAAACTTCAAAATAACCCTAATCTTAATCCTAACATGAACACGAATCGGACCCTAACCATAAATAGAACCCTAGACCTAAACCGAACCAGAACGCAACCCTATCCATAAAACTAACCCTAAACCTAAGGTGAACACTAACCCTAACCTGAACCCGAATCCAAACCCTAACACGCAAACGCTAACACGAACCCTAAGACTAAACCTAACGTGATACTGACACCAAACACTAACTATAACCCTAAACCAAACACTAACCCTAACACTAAAACTAACGCTAACCCTAACCCTAACCCGAACCAAAACATAACCTAACTTGAACTCTAAGCCAAAATCTAACCCTAACCCTAACAATAACCCTAACCCAAACACTAACCGTAACCATAACGCTAAGTCTAACACAAAAAATAACCCTAACCATATCCCGAATCTGAATCCTAAACCTAACCCTAACTCGAACCCAAACCCAACCTGAACCCAATCCTATCCCTTATCCAAAACTAACCCAAACCCCAGCCCTAACCCTAAGCCTAAAGCTAACCCGAACTCTAACAATAACCTGAACCCCAAACTTAGCCCAGACTCTAACCCAAACCATAAAACTAACACAAACACAAAGCCGAAGCCGACCCTGACACTAACACCATCAAGAACCAAAACATTAACTCTAATCCTAATCCAAACACTAACCTCACCCTAAACCTTAACATAACCTTAACAGTAACCCTAATCCTAACCGTCCCAACAAAGCAGAACATAACCCTAACCCTAACCAGATAATGAACTCGAACCCTAGCCATAACCTTAACCCAAAAACAACCCTGACCTTAAACCTAACCCTAAACTTAGCATGAAAATTAACCGTGACCATATCAGAAATCTTAGCCTGAACTGTAACCCTAACAGTAAACCTAATCTTAGCCCGACTCTAACCCTAACCCTAACCAGAACACGAACCTGAAGCATAAGCCTAACCCTGACTCAAACACTAGCCCTAACACTAAAACTAAACATTACCCTAACCCAAACCCTATTGCTAAGCCTAACCATAACCTGAACTCTAAACATATTTCTAACCCTAATGCTAACCTTAACCCTAATCCAAACCCAACGCTAACCCTAAATCTAACTCTAACCCTAGACCTATATCGAATCCTAATGCTAACCATAACCCTAATCGGAAATCAAAACGTAAACCTAACCCTAAACATAACCCAAACCCAACCCTAACCCTAGCCCTAACCCTAACTCTAACCCTAACAAGAAACGTAAAGCTAAAACTCAGCATTTTTCGAACCTGAAACCTAATAATAACCCTAATCCGAATATTAACCCTAACCTCAGCCTAACCCAAATCCTAACACTAACCTGAACGCTAACCTGAATCCTAACCCTAACAAGAACCCGAACCCGAACCCGCACCCTAACCTTACCACAACCTTAAGCCTAAACTGATATCAAAACCAAGCCATGACCCTAACATTAACCCGAAAACTAACACTAACACTACACCTAACCCTAACCCTAAATCTAACTTGAACCCTAACACTAACCCCAACGCTAAACTGAACCTGACCACTGACCCTAACCCTAAGCTTAATCCTAAACTCTAAAACTAATCCTACACGTAAAACAAATCTGTACCAAACCCAAACCCTAACACTAAACAGAACCACAACCCTAATGCTAACCGTAACCCTAACCCCAATAGTAACAGAAACCCTAACACTTACACTAACCAGATGATAACCCTATGCTAACTGAACCCTAAACATAACCTGAAATCTAACCCAAACCTGGCAATCAACCATAACACTAACCTCAACCCTAACCTTAACACTAACCTAAACTCAAACATACCATTAACGCAAATCATGAACCTATCCCTAATCAGAACCATAAACCTAACCCTAACCAGAAACATATACCTAAATATAAACCTAACACTAACCCGAAAACTAAACCAAACCCTAAAACTGACAGTAACCGGAAACCAAACATAACACTAACGTAACACTAAGAGTACCCTAGGAAATGGCTTTGGGGAGAAAAGCATGACGAAGGACATGTGTGACGCCTTCTGTTTGAGTGCAGATGTGCCAGGCAGAGGGTGACAGGATGGCTGGATCGGCTCACCTGCTTTCTCCAAAGGAGGCGGGACAACCAGCCAAACATCCTACCTGGGCCAGGCCACTTCCAGAGGGGACAAGGTCAAGAGGACATAGCCCTGGGGATGGCCGCCAAGTCTGATGGGGCATGTGCTGGGCCCCGTCAGAGGAGAAATCAGCCTGGCAACAGGTGTGCCAGAGGTGAGATCAGGAGACCTCTCACACCCGGGTCCCTGTCCTGCCCAGGCCTCATCAGGGAGGACGAGGGTCGTGGCAGGGGCGAGTGGGGTGGGGTTGCCGGCTAGCCTGCCCCAGGATGTCCCGGGAGAGGGTGCCTGGGGATGGGCTGCCCCTGGAGAGGTCTGAGGGACCGATCCAGCTGGAGGCAGTCGGGGGCAGAGAGAGAATCCCACTCCGCCCTTTCCCTTAAGTTTCTTATAGCTTGCCAAACCGTTAACAAGAGAGGTTCACAAGAGAAAATCATACAGAACTGAAGAATATGAGTGCATGGCAGAAACCCAGGAAAATGAGTCTCTCCACACAAAGGCAGAGATTCTCATCTTGCATCCTCTCCTGAGCTTATGAGAAAGGAGGATGTTGGGGGAGGACATGTGGAAGTCAAGACTGGAAGAAGAAAATTGTCATGCAGAGGGACATGTAATGACTTGTAGGAACCGCTTCCCCCGCACCGGGGTCAGGTCCAGAAGGGACAGCACGGAGGTGACCAGCAACCCGCCTCTCTGTGGTGGCGCTGGCCCTGGGGCGGGCGTGGGGGTGGTAGGTGAAAGTGAGATGGCGTGAGAGTTGGTACCAGTGGTGGAGGCAGCGATTCAGAGGTCAGGGATCTCTCTTTCTCTCTCTCTCAATATTTCTGTGTCTCTCTCTCTTCTCTCCCTCAGAGACCTGAGGGGAGAAAGGTGGGGCGCCCTACCCACCTCGCCTACATATCCCATGGTCCCTTCTTTCTCTGGCAGCTCTCGGAACCATGCAGGCTTGGATTCAAGACCCTCAGGCCAAGGGTGCATGCTTGGCCACCCGGGTCTAGGGCTGGCCTCGGAGGTCCTCAGTGAAGGCCCCATCCTACCGCCAGGATCTGACTGGCTGGGGCATCCCTCGGTGACTACCAGCTGCAGCTGAAGGAACCCTGCCCTTCTTGACTTGGCTGCAGTTAATGTCTCCCTCACCTCTCCCAATTCCTCAGAGATCGCAGGCTACATGTCTTCCTTGGAAGGGTGGATCTGCCCAGGGTGGCCACAGTCAGACTGAGGTACGAGCTCAAGGTTCTTCCTAGGCCAGTTGCTTTGTCCCGGGGCTCATTTCATTCTGGAAAGACAAAGCCGTGGCCTCACCCCACGCCTAGACTTGGCGACTGCAGCCAGGTGGAGGAAAGGCTCTGTGGAGACAAAAGGGCTGAGACAGGCATATGGCAAAGAAGGAAGTGCGGCACCAGCAGCCCATAGGCGTTTGGGAGCCTTTGCCACACTGGGCAAGCCCTTCCGGGGACAGTTCCCAGCCTCATCTCTGGCGTCGGGAAGGCCTGGCCTTCCTAGTGCCCAGGCCATGGTTCTGGGGAGAAATCCGAGATGGAGGACACCCATGAGGTCCTCTGCCTGACGTCTCCGGTGTCATGCCCAGGGCCACTGCATGCCTGGCTCGGCTTGCCTGCTTTCTCCAAAGCAGTCTGGCCAAACAGCTGAACCTGGCACCTGGGCCAGGCCCCTTCCGAGGGGACAAATTCTGGAGGTTATAGCCCTGGGGACGTCTGCCAAGTTTCCTGGGGCGTGTGCTGGGCCCCGTCAGAGGAGGAAGCAGCCCGGGAAGTGGTGTGCCAGACCAGCAATCAGGTGGCCTCCCACACCCAGGTCCCTGTCCTGCCCAGGAATCCAAAGGGAGGACGATGGTCTTGGCAGTGGCGAGAGGGGTGGGGCGTGTGCTGAGCCTGCACTTGGATGCCCCGGGAGAGGGCACCGGGGGATGGGCTGTCCCAGGCCAGGTCTGAGGGACCAACCCAGATAGGGGCTGTTGGGGGCAGAGAGAGAATCCCCCTCCGCCATTTCCCTTCAGGTTCTCATGGCTGGCCAAATCATTAACAAGACAGGTTCGCTGGTGAAAATCAGACCTAGCTGAAGAACATGTGTCCATGGGAGAAACGCAGGAAACTGAGTTTCTCCACACAATGGCAGAGATTCTCATCTTGCATCCTCTCCTGAGCTAATGACAAAAGTGGATGTCATGGGTGGGCCAGTGGGATGGGAGAGGGGAGGGAGACGATTGTCATGGAGAGGGACATGTAAAGGCTTGTCTCAACAGTTTCCCCTGCACTGGGGTCAGGAACGGAAGGGAAGGCATGGAGGTGTCCAGCAACTGGCCTCTCTGTGGTGAGGATGACGTCTGGGCAGTCGTGGGGGTGGTGGGTGTAATGGGATGGCTTGTGAGTAGGCACCAGCCAGTGGTGGAGGCAGCGACTCAGAGGTCATGGATCTCTCACTCTCTCCCTCTCTCTCTCCCCCTTGGGGACCTGAGGAAAGGAAGGTCGTGCGCCCTGCCCTCCTCATCTACCTCCCCCATGGGCCCTTCTTTCTCTGGCAGCTCCGGGACCCCTGAGAGCTTGGGTTCAGGCCGCCACACCCCCGCACAGGCCAAGGGGGCATGCGCGACTGCTGGGGCCTAGGGCTTGCCGCGTGGGTCCTCAGTGAAGACACCACCCAGCCGCCATGCTCTGACTGGTGGGGGCGGACCCCTGGTGCCACCCCGCTGCAGCTGTTCCATCGCTGCTCTTCTGTACTTGGCTTCAGCTGTTGTCTCCCTCCTCTCCCCGACTCCCACTCACCTGGAAGACCGCTTCCCTTCCTTGGAAGCATTGCTCTGTGCCTGATGGCAACAGGCATACTGTGCTTCAAGCTCAAGTCTCTGCCTGGGCCAGCTGCATCGTCCAGGGGCTCATTTCTTCCTGGCAAGACAAAGCCATGGCCTCATCCCACGCCTGCACTTTGCGACTGCAGCCAGGCCATGTGTAGGAAAGGTTCTGTGGAGTCAGAAGGGCTGAGACAGGCAGATGGCACCGCAGCTCTAGGGAGCCAGGGGCAAACTGGGTGAGCTTTTCCGGCGACAATTCCCAGCCTCCTCCCTGGAGTTGGGAAGCCCTGGCCTTCCTGGTGTCCAGGCCACAGCTCCGGGGAGAAATCCACAATGGAGGGCACATGTGAGGTCCTCTGCCTGAGGTCGCAGGTGTCACGTCCAAGGCCACTCCAAGCCTGGCTCGGCTTGCCTGCTTTCTCCCAAGGAGGCTGGCCAACCAGCCGAACCTGGAACCTGGGCCAGGCCCCTTCCAAGGTGACGAGTTCTGGAGGACATAGCACTGGGGACGGCTGCCAAGTCTCCTGGGGCCTGTGCTGGGCCCCAGACAGAGGAAGAAGCAGCCTGGCAAACGGTGTGCCTGACCTGAGATCTGGCGGCCTCCCAGACCTGGGACCCTGTCCTGTCCAGGCCTCCCGAGGGAGGACGATAGTCATGGCAGTGGCGACAGGGGTGGGGCTGGTGCCGAGCCTGCCCTTGGATGCTCCAGGAGAGGGCGCCGGGGGATGGGTTGCTGCTGGCCCAGTCTGAGGGACCGACCCAGCTCGGGGCTGCCAGGGGCAGAGCAAGAATTCCCCTCCGTCCTTTCCCTGCAGGTTCTTAGGGCTGGTCAAATCCTTAACAAGACAGGTTGGCTGGAGAAAATCAGACCCAGGTGAAGAACATGTGTCCATGGGAGAAAACTGGGAAACTGAGTCTCTTGCCACAATGGCAGAGATTCTCATCTTGCATCCTCTCCTGAGCTAATGACAAAGGTGGATGTCGTGGGTGGGCCTGTGGGATGGGAGAGGAGATCAAGATGATTGTCATGCAGAGAGACATGTAAAGGATTGTCCGGCCCATTGCCCATGTACTGGGGTCAGGTCCAGAAGAAAAGGCATGGAGGTGACCAGGAACCGGCCTCTCTGTGGTGGGGCTGGACCTGGGGTGGGCGTGGGGGTGGTGGGTGCAAGTGGGATGGCATGTGAGTTGGCACCAGCTAGTGGTGGAGGCAGCGACTCAGACGTCATGGATCTCTCTCTCTCTCCCTCTCTCCCTCTCTCTCTTTTTCTCTCTGTCTCTTCCTCTCTCTCTCTCTCTCTCGCTCTCTCTCTCCCTCTGGGACCTGAGAGGAGGAAGGTGGCGTGCCATGACCACCTCGCCCTACCTCCCCCATAGAGCCTTCTTTCTCTGGACGCTTCGGTAGCCCTGTGGGCTTGGGTTCAACCCCCCAAACCCCCGCACAGGCCAAGTGTGCATGCGCGACTCCTGGGCCTAGGGCTGGCCTCGGGGGTCCTCAATGAAGACCCCGCCCTCCCGCCAAGTTCTGACTGGCTCCCTCCCCTCCCCCACTCCCACTCAGCTTGAAGGCCGCTTCCCTTCCTTGGAAGCATTGCTCTGGCCCTGATGGCCACAGGTGTACTGGGCTTCAACCTCAAGGATCTGCTTGGACCAGCTGCTTTGTCCAGGGGCTCATTTATTCCTGGAAAGACAAAGCCATGACCTCACCCCATGCCTGCACTTTGCGACTGCAGCCAGACCAGGTGTAGGAAAGGCCCTGTGGATTCAGAAGGGCCAAGACAGGCAGATGGCAGCACAGGGCTATGTAGCCAGGGCCAAACTGGGCAAACCCTTCTGGCGACAGGTCCCAGCACCCTCCCTGGAGTTGGGAAGGCCTGGCCTTCCTGGTTCCTAGACCACGGCTCCGGGGAGAAATCCACCATGGAGGGCACGGGTGAGGCCCTCAGCCTGAGGTCGCAGGTGTCACGTCCATGGCCATTGAAAGTGTGGCTCGGCTTGCCTGCTTTCTCCAAAGGAGGCTGGCCAAACAGCCGAACCTGGCACCTGGACCAGGCCCCTTCCAAGGGGACGAACTCTGGAGGACATAGCCCTGGGTATGGCTGCCAAGTCTCCTGGGGTGTGTGCTGGGCCCCCGTCAAAGGAGGAAGCAGCCTGGCAAGCGGTGTGTCAGACCTGAGATCTGGCGGCCTCCCACACCCAGGTCCTTGTCCTTCCCAGGCCTCCCAAGAGAGGACAATGGTGGTGGCAGTGGATAGTGGGGTGGGGCTGGCGCAGAGTCTGCCTTTGGAGGCTCCAGCAGAGGGCACCAGGGGATGAGCTGCCCCTGGCCAGGTCTGAGGGACCAACCAAGCTCGGGGCTGCTGGGGACCAACCACAGCATGTCCACAGCACTCTCTGCAGATCCAGGCACCAGGTGAGCACCTGCCATGGCTGATCCCATGATTCCCTACAAGATCACCATGAAATTTATCCCCCCCCCCACTTTTCAGAAGAGCAAACTGAGGCTCAGAGAGATGCGGGGATTTGCCCAAGGTACACAGCTGGCAGAGTACAGAGTCACCACTGTGCTGAGGAGGGAGTGGCTACTCACCTAGTAAACAGCTGGTCCAGGACCCGGTGGGATGTGTCTGAGGCTGAGTAGTTGATCATGAAGGTGGTGAAACTCTAGATGTCCCTACTCATGAAAGCTGGTGCAATGGACTAGGTCACCCTCTCCATCATGCCTGCCTGGAAGCCACGCATCCTGCAGTCTTCATTTAAATTCACAGTGGACTCATCCTGACACGGAGGGAGAGGAGGAGGAACATATAGTCAGTGACATCATGATGAACCACCAGGAGGACTGAGGTGACTTTCTACCCTCCTGTGTAGCTTGTGGGGAGGAGTGGAGGCCCAGATTCCTTTGGGAGTGGGACTTCGGGGCACTGTAGTGAGAAAATTCTGGGGCAGCGGGTCCCAGGGGAATCTCATATTTGAGTCTGGGTTCTAGTACTGCCTTGATCATCTCAGGTTCCTGGGTGTGATGACCCCTCTGCACCCACACTCACCTCAGACCAGCCCTGGTCATTGATGGACTGGTGCACCTGTGTCCACTCCAGGGAGATGGAAAACTGGAAAGCATCCACCAGCTCCTTGACCATCTCCTGGGTGCAGCTCTGCAGTGACAGTGTGCAGCAGTCAGGCCAGTAGGGATCAGGTGCCTGCCTGGACTTTGCCACAGTGGGAAAACCCACCACAGATCAGGCACAGAGGGCCATCTGCATACACTCCACCAGGGAAGGAATGTGAGGACAACTTTAGGACCCAGCATTCACATGCGGATAGAGGAGCATGGTCCCGAGCACTCACCTTCCTCTCCTGCAGCCAAGATCTTGAGCATGAACATGACACACTGCTGAGTCCCACCATCAGGCTTCCTGCTCCTGCTCAGGCTGGACCCTCCTCATCCCCAGCTTCCCTCACTCCACCTTCCCCCCCACACACACAATGAGGGTCAAGGGGTGTGAGGCTGTCCTTTTGGGATCACAGTTCTGGCCTGACCTAGAGTGTCCTGCCCTGGCCTACACTGTTACCTGATGGTTCCTCCTGCCAAAAGGCCACACACATTCGAGGTGAGGGCTGAGACAATGTCTAAAGCGACTTAACATGCTCTCATTATGGGCTTTCTGGGGGCCAGAGCCTTGGAAAGTCACGGGACAACACGAGAACATCCTGCTATGTCTAGTGTCTCCACTCAAATGAACTGGACAAGAGGCTGTGATTACAATGTGGGTGCCTGGTAACCAGAGTTCTAAGTTCTGTTGGGCGCTGTCACCAAGAAAGTGAGGTCACTTCTTCAAGCTTCTATTACTTAGCCCTTTCCTTCAATGAGAGCCACCCAACCCCCCCCCACTAGGCTGTTGGCTGCTCTCCCTCCTTGCCCGTGTCATCTCTATCACTGTAGACACATACCCATCACCACCGTCCCCACAGATCCTTGGGAGTGGATCCAGGGCCCAGCATTGAGGAGACACAGCTGAGGTCAGACCTCTTTTTTCCTACCAGTTCTGTGTCCTGGGAAAGCTGTTGTGCCTCTCAAGATCTCCCCAGTCTCCCAAGCTGCACAATGAGGGTTGGGCTAAAAGCAGCTCCCTAGAGACCTCTTCAGGTGTATATGTAATAATACATACAACGCCTGTGAGCTGGTGTCACATGTGTCTAATGAACACACTTAGAGATGGAGGAAGTACAAAGAGTAGGACATCACATAGAATACCAGTCAGAACTTCTCTAGGTCCCAGATTTGTGAACTTTGGTAAGTGACTGCTGCTCTGAGCCTCATTTTCAGGTCTGCATCCTCAAGGGGTTGAAATTAGAGGAAATTCAGACATTGTGATCCACTGGCATTAAGCCTTCCACGATCCCGTGTTTTACTCAGAATGAGTCCCAAGAGCCGCATGTTGGCCTATGTGGTGGGATCCTCCACAATGGTCCCATTGCTCCCTGCCTCCTTGAGTACACATACTTATGTCACCACTAAGTGGTCAGTATCTGACTTCTGAACAACAGAACACAGCCAAGGTTACGGGATATCATTTCCAAGTTTTAATTACAAAACGTCTGTCACTTCCCAATTACTGGTTTACTTATGTTCCATACTTACCTCCCTCCTACTGTTTCCATCTCTCTCTCTCTCTCTCTCACTTGCTCTTACTCTCACTCTTGCTCTCACTCTCGCTCTTGCTCTCTATCAAATTACCAGAACTGCAAGAGCAAGTGCTGATGTTTTCAGTTGCACTATGTAGAGGCTCCATGGGAGAGAACTGAGGGAGTGTCCAGCCAACAGACAGACAGGAGCTCAGACTCTCAGTCCAAATGGATCCTGACAAAACCCATGTGAGTGATCTTGGGTGGGAATCCTCCCCCATTGGAACCCTGTTGAGACCACAGCCCCTTCTTCACAGAGACTTTGAGGCAGAGGCACCCAGCTAAGCCATGTCTGATGCTTGGCTAAAAGAAATTGTGAGATGTTAAATATTTGTACTTTATAGGTGGCAGGTTTTGGAGTAAAGTTGTCACAGAGGAATAGAAAGTAACAGTCTACCATGTCCCAGGATCCAGCCTGATCACCCTCCTCTCTCCACTCCTCTCTCTTCTCAGGCTCCCTCCAGTCACACAAGCCACATTTCTGACCTTCTCTGGTCAAATTCGCTTTTTCCTGTGAGTCTCTGCACCAGGGAGCCTTCTCCTTGACACACTAACTCTTCCCAGACATAAGCAGGGGTGCTTACACTTGTCATTCTGGTCACAGCAAAGGTCTGAAATGCCTCAGGGCAGCCTTTCAGAACCTCCTAGCACAGTCTCTACCATCACAGATCTCACATCTAGAAGAGCATTATATGATTTCCTCCTCCTTCCTCCCATTGAGATAAAATGAGTGCATGAGGAAGGGCTGTCTGCTTTGGCTGAAGCAGAGGCGACTCCTTCTGGTTATACCAAGGACACGACTGTCTCTTCCAGGCCAAATTTTTCCCACCACGAGTCCATTGTTTAAGGAAACCGTCATTCCCTCTCTTACATGGGTCTTGTTTCCCCAAGAACACAGTGAACCATCCCCACTCCCTGTGCTGCATCACCATAAACCCACAGCCAGAAGATAAGCACCAGGTTAAAACACCACCAGATCCTGAATTCAGTCACTGCTGAGACCCTCCCATCAATGTTGTCATTCAGTGGTGACTCCTGAGGACACCTTTCCCCTGAGATCCACTCCCAGCCTGTCCTCAGCTTCTTATAGCAACACTGAGATTTCCTCAGAGTCCTCCCAACCTGGGCAAGAAACATTCTGAAATGTTCTCTGTATTAATTTTCAGGGACTGGAGACACAGGTAGATGTAATTTAAGCGTGTATGTGCAGTAGTTTCTACGCATGTACTCTATTTTTCAGACAGATAGAATAGTGTGGCTACTCAATGCAACAAGAAAATGGATAACTGCTCAAATTTTTTCATGATGTGAAGTCTTTAGAGAGTAAATGTCATGGTTAGGAACACAAGTTATGGAGCTAACTCCTCATGTCCAAATTGCAGCTCAATCCCTTATTAGATATTTGTATTTACTGAGTTATTTACCTGATTGGTGCCTCAGTTTCTTCATCTGACAGTTGGCAATAATGATCAGCATACCTACTTTGTAGGTTTATGGAGAGTATTAAAGGAGTTAATATTTGAAAAATGCTTGGAACACCTAGTGTATTACCAGTGGTGTACCTATATATTAGAAATATAATTTAGAAATTCTTCTGACACTGCCTGTGAGCCCCAGAGGGTGAGACTGTTGCCTGGACGTATGTAGAAAGCACTCCATGACATACGATGAATAAATGAGTGAACAACATTGGCAAAAGCATTACCAATGTCACTTATATCACCCTACAGGCATACCCAAGCCGAACCACACACAGACATTCCTGCTCTGTCCTGCATCATGTTCCCTGGAGGAATCACTGGGGCTTCTTGGACCCTGGTAACCGTGTCCACTAAAGGTTCTTTTCTGTCAGCAAACCCCAGTCTTTTTCCAAATGCTGAAGCTCACAGGGTCTGCGCTGTGATCTTTGTCTTCACTAGAGGGAGAAGTGCCAGCCACAGAGCTGGGCACACACAGAGCCTGAGCCTTGGAGAAAATGATTCCCTGGCCCTGGGGCAGGTAAAAGAGTGCAGGGACAGTGTGGGATTTGGGGAAAATCCTCCAGGTGTTGTCAGAAGGGTTGGAGGCAGGGGATGTGTCAGCAAGGACTGGTCTGGTTGGTGGGCCTTGGTGGTTAAATAGTAGGGGGGCTGGGATGTTTCATAAGTTCTAGCATAATACAATCAATATGACGATCATGAAATCAGAATCAGCCTAATTAAGGCCAAATTAACCCAATGTCAGCTGTTCCATGACTCTCTAATCCAGTAGTGACTTATAATAAGGGTATTCGTGTTCTATCATCTCCTTTTCATTGATTGGCTAGAGTAATTATTCTTTACATAGCCTGTCTATTTTTACATAGTAAAGAAAAAGTGAGTTTTAAAAAAAGCCTCCTTGGAAAACTCTCCCTAACATATTGAATTAATAACAGAAGGCAGGACAGGAAATTCACCACATATCTGGAGCTTTAGTCTCTGGTTTTAGATCTTCCTAACTGGTAATTTACCTACACTTCTGCCTTCTTTCTTGAGATTAGTCCACTTAGGATTAAGTAAGAGTGCAACCTCATACCGTGTGAGAAGTGGTGGGAATCTAGGAAGAGGTTTGTTTCATTCTGTCAGTGTGTGTGTGTGCACGTGTGTGTGTGGGGGTGTATGAGACTTTTTGCTGCATCTGGCAGTGTGGGCCACTGTAGACTCCTTTTCTAGGGAAAAAATATCCCTAATCACTTTCTCTGGACTTGCTTTTCACTGATGGCTTCACCAGCACTGTCCAATAGTAGCATTAAGCACTCTATATTATCGAATTTAAATATATTTTAGTAGCCAGATTTTAAAAAATGAAAACAAACAGGAGACACTAACTTTAATAGTATATTTTAACCCACTATAGCCAAGATATTATCAATGTGGGTGCAGTCTATACAAAACTTAATAATGAGAGAGTTTACATTTTGTTTCTGTGTTTCATAAATCCAGTGTGTACTTCCCACTTACAGTACAATCTCCATTTGTAAGTCGAGTTTTTTCAGACATACATTCTCTGCATTGAGATTTAATGTTCACAATTGTCAAATAGGAGTCACTAGGAGTGGGGTGGATGATAATTTCACTACTGATTTAAGCTCTAAGGGAGCTATGAACACCAACTGGTCAATGGGTTAATCAAATGAATAGTCATATAGTATAGAAGAATGGTATGATTTGGGATTTAGAAAAAGACAGGGGACTGTGTGTCCTGACAGGGAGCACCAAGGAATTTGTTGTTGAGAGAGACAAGGACAAAAAGAGAATGAAGTCATACACATAAATGTCTAACAACATGGGGGAGAAGAAATGACCTGCTGTAGTCCTGAGTTTTGACCTCGTAGTTTCCTTTCTTGACCCAAATCTCTTTGATGATGTCCCAGGACAAAGGTCAGATTAACCCCCACAGGGAGAGAGGGAGGGTAGAAGTACAAGGCATCTGACATAATTGTCCTGGGAAGGTAGGCTTCATTTATAACTCTGATCCACTTTCAAAATTTATTTTTATAGGGTAAGAGGAGAAGAAGTATGATGGTCAAATCATCACAGAGGAAGTGAAATGATTGTGGAAATCAATCTAAACCAAAGCCTGGTTTGAGCATATCCATCCCTTTGAGGATGTCCAGTTACATATTCAAGAGGACAGTTACTAGAATCACATCTTATCCTGGCAATCAGGTCAGATGCCAGCAAAGGGAGGAAACCTTGGAGCAGCCCCAACAACTCTGCTGGCAGAAGAGACTGCAAGGTCTCCAGGCCTGCAGAGTGCAGGAGAACTGTTAAGTGCTTTGGAACTTGCCAAAGCCCTGCTGAATCTTGCACCTAGTTTCACAGGTGTATCCCTGCCAGGTGAGCTCGCAGGTGGTCTGAACTCCAGTCCCATGCCCACCCCTGCCTGGTCTTCAGATTCGGCAGAGATGATGCCAGGAGCTGGTCTGTACATCCCACAGCTCCTTTGCAAACGTCTTCTGGTGACTGAGGAAGATATCAGGAAACATGAAGGGAAAGTGCAGACGGCAAGAGACAGACTGGCGGTAGCACTGATGCAGACACACTCGCTAGCGAGGCAGGGAGAGTGAGGGGCCAAGGACGACATCCCGACAAACACGATGAAGAAAACAGACGACGGCGCAGATGACATGGAGCTCACACTACATTAATGCCTCTGCAGGGGTCCTGATGATTACTTTCTTTGAGCTCTTGAAACTTTAATATATACCAATAATTTCCTTTTCTTTGACAACTTTGCATGACAGAGAAGATACAGACAGTGATCCTTCTGAGGTGGGAGATTGGGTTTCAGGTGAGGAGAGAAAGGAGATCTTTCCTTCTCATTTTGTTCTCTCATTTTACCTACTGAGCGTTATCTATTTGTATTTTAAGACGAAGAGTTATCACAGTCAGGGGATTCTTTAGAGTTTTGCCCTCACAGTCACAGAGAAAACATACCTAGTCAAAATGGATTGTCCTTTTTGTGTAATATTCCAATAGATTCCAACATAATATTTCACGAAAGAGCTGTTATATCTGTCTTCTCAAAAAAGACACCTACTTCTGGGTCTCTATTTTTCTGGTATTTGTTGCATGTTGAATCACAGTTGCATATAATGAAATACTGGATTTTCCCTTTTTTTAGATTCATATGTGATGGAAATTTGATTCATGAAAATTGATATGCCATTGTGGTATCCTCTTGTCAGGAGAACGACTGTTTTCAGCATCACAAGTCTCTCAATAAGCCAGTGTGTTGGGATTTGTCTATTTTCCTGATCGAGTATGTTGCACTCTTCAAATCCTCTTTATCATTACTTACTTTTGTCCCACAGATTTATCAGTTTCTGAGAGCAATGTGTTAAACAATAATAGAGTATCTTAGTATTTATATCTTCCCCAAAAAATGAGTTATTTTTTAGCTAAATCTTCTCTTCTCTATTCTTCCATGTGGTAATCATCTGGAATTTTGGTTCAAATGTGTTTTTCATGTCTTGTTTTAAAACTAATACTAAATTAGACAGACGTTTTTTCCTTTCCTCATGACTCCTGTTATGTTTTCCTGGGTTCACATTTGTTCTTCCTGATGTACATTCTTTACAGCTTCTTTCACTGCGGGCCTGTGGGAGGTCAACTTGTAGTCTGTTTGTAGGTCAGATAAGTCTTTCTTTTTTTGACACAAAGTTTGAATAGGTGTTTAATTTAGCTTTGTAGTAATTTTTTTCCTTCTTTGTCAAGTTATTTAATATTTCTGGGCCTCCACATCTTTAGGTTAAAATGGGAATAAATCCCTAAAATTGCGACTATAACTGAGATAATACATGCAGAGCTTTCCAGACATGTTGCTTAGAAGAAATTATTCAATAATGATAACTATTATCAATCATTATAATGATATTATAATAATTAATATATAATAATATATTAATGTAGAATAATGATTATATATTAATTTATAATTATAATGTACACTATATAATGTATAATGTATGCAATGTATAATAATAATATATTAATATTATTAATCATTAGAATCTTCATAGTGTACATTCTCGGAGAATCACTGCTTCAGATTGAGAATGTGAAGCTCATACACAAAAAGTCTGAGAGAGTGCCATGACTGTGACTTTAATTCTCAGCCCTTGGGTATCTTCAGCTGTGGTCGTCTGCACAGTGTGTACAGATAATGTAATCTGTTCCAACAGACCCACTGCAGAAGAGTGCAGCCTGCTTCATGCCTGGGATGCTCTGGGCTGCTTGTTGGGGAGCCTCTGCTGTGAGGCTAGTTGGACTCTGTACAGAGAAAGATGAAAAAATACTCTTTCTTTTACCTCAGATTTCTCCCACCGAGTATTATTCACTTTTACATCCAGAGTAGACACTCTCTTCCCAGAGCCTTGGTGTTTCTCTGGGATTCAGGCTTCCCAGACACCTAGTCATTTCAGCTCCCAAGGTCCAAGGGTACTGCAGAATCATGTCTCACCCACTCCTCCCGTCATGGCCTGTTTCCCGTTACGGAGGACCCATGAGTGGGGAGAGGAGCGATCAAGGGAGATTGATCTGGAAGTCCTGGTGAATCTGAGCTTCAGAGAATGAAGCAGAAAAGAGGAACCTGATACTGCCAGGCCTTCAGAGGGGGAGGAATCGAGAGGGGTGTGATGGCTGCACAGAGTGAAGGGAAGGGATGTTCCAAAGTTTCCTAAGAAGGGAAGACTTTCACTGAAGTGGGGATTAGATTTTACATGATGGCAACGTCTGTGCTGCTTTCACCAATTCTGGTGTCCCTGAGGGATGAACTGGTGTGACACCACAGGACAGAAGTTGCAATCACTTTCAGGACTTAAGGAAGGTGAAACCTTTCAGCTTAGTCCCCTGTGAGCCAGTCAGGGGCCAATTCTAGAAAGGCTCAGAACATGCATCCATCCAGTGTGGTTTCGTTCTGTTCCAGTCAAGCTCCTCTGGACCCCTGCTGGGCAAAAGGGACCTCAGATCTAGTCAGATCTAGTCATCACAGCTTCCGTAGGTCACCATGAGACAGGTAATAGCCCAGTCGTTGTCACTGGACCTCATAGTTGCTCTCCTTCTTCCGTCAGCAGACAGTGACTTGTGAGGTGAGGAGAGCACATCAGAATGGTCCAGTCAGCTGCCCAGTATGGGAGACTCCAGGGGAAGGAGATGCCAAAGCCACAGAGAACCAATGCCTCCTGTGTCTCCCTCTTCCTTTTGTCCACTTAATTTTCACCCTCAGTCCTTCTTTTCCTTCCCTTTTCCCTCGTTCGGCTCTCTCTCTCTCTCTCTTTCCCCTACATGTTCTAGCTTAATTGAGGTAGTCACGACATACAGAAAACTGCATATATTTAAAGTGAAAAATTTGATACATTTTGATTATAACTTATTGAACCATCACCACAAATAAAGAAAATGAATGCTATCTTCCCCAAATTTCCTCATGCTCATTTTAATTCCTCCTTCCCTGCCATTTGCAAACACATTCTCATTCCCAGGCAACGAGTGATCTGGTATATGTCCCTATAGATTTTCCTGTATTTGACAAAAATGTTTATAAATGGGATCTTATACTATGTACTCATTTTTTACTGGCTTCTTTCACTCAGCATAATTATTTTGACATTTATGCTTGTCATTGCATGTACTATGAATTCATTCCTATCACAACCCTTCCCTGGCAGCACTGTGCACACGCCAGAGCACTTCCCATGTTGGTGTGAGAGCCAATAGAAATACTGCATCCCCAAAAGTAGGAATGCGCCTTGGTGCAAATCTGGGAGGGGTTGGTGGCAGCCCTGGACCTGCAAATGAATGCTTTCCTGGATGGTTGGAAAGCGCACCATGTCACTGTAGTTCCAATGATTGGCCAATGCTCAGAACCCATGAAGAAGCCCCACCCACCAAACACAGAGACTGGCATGAGCATAAGAAAAAGCAGCAGCAGATATATGAGCACATATCTGCTTTCACAGGTGGCACAAATACCCATAGTAGTTCTGAGGTCTCACAACTGTGTACGTGCCTCCATGTGGCGGCAGCTCTGATCCCAGTGGGAATGCTTTCCCAGCGAGTGGAACACCCACTGTACCCACGCAACTTCCAGCATATGGGGTGGGATCAGAAACACAGCTCATGTTTTCCCCACAGCGGTAGCAGGTGGAATCTGCGTCTTGATACTACCACAAGTACACAGGCAAAAGTTTAGTTCATCAAACAGCATAAGAAACTACAGTAACAATTCAGAGCAGAAGGAAATGACAAATCTCCAGAAACGAAACTTGTAGTCACAGAAATTTACAATATAAATGACAGAATTCAAAATAACTTTCATAAAGAAACTCACCAAATTACAAGAGTGTTCAAACAGTTCGATGAATTCAAGAGTAAAATTAATGAGGAAAAGGAACACTTCATCAAAGAGACTGAAACTATTTAAAAAAACAAGCAGAAATTCTGGATATGAATAACATAATTAAAAAGATAAAAAATAATCTAGAATCCTTAAAAAATAGAGCTGATATTATGGATGCAAGAATTAGTGATTTAGAGGATCGAAAAATAGAAATACTTACAGTGGACCAGGAGAGAGAACTCTAATTTTTTAAAAAGGTAGGAATTCTTGTAGAAATATATGACTCAATTATAAAAGCAACATAAGAATTATACGTATTCCAGAGGGAGAAAAGAGAGAGAAAAGAGCAGAGAGCTTGTTCAAAGAAATAATAGCTGAGAACTTCCAAAACCTGGGAAGAACCGGACTTACAAGAACATGAAGCCAACAGAATGCCTAATAACATCAATGCTAAAAGACCTTCTCCAAGGCATATAATAGTAAAATTGGTAAAAGCCAATGACAAAGAAAAAATATTAAGGGAAGCAAGACAGAAGAAAATAACCTACAAAGGAACCCCTATCAGGCTTTCAGCATATTTCTTGGCAGAAACTTTACAGGCAAGGAAAGAATGGAATGATATATTACAAATACTGTATCAGCCAAGAATACGCTATCCAGTGAAATGATCCTTATGATACAATGAAGAAATAGAAGTTTTCCCAAATAAACAAAGTCTGAGGGAGTTCAACACCACTAGATCTCCCATACAAGCAATGATCAAGAACGTCCTCATACTAGAAATAAACAGATGGCAAATGTATACAAAGCTTTGAGCAAAAAGATAAATAGACAGACAAAATCAGAAAGCTACAGCTTTGTTTCACAACAGGGTAGCAAATAATTAATTATAACTTAAAAGAAGAAGGGAAGGAAAGCATCAAAAGTAACTATAAACACTTCAACTTAGTCACAAACACACAACACAAAAATGAATAACTTGTGACAACAATAACTCAGAAGGAGAAGAGGAAAGGAATGGAACCTGCTTAGACCAATGGAGATAAGAGCCTATCAGAAGATGGACTATCTCATCTATGAGATCTTCATACAAACCTCACAGTAACCAGCAAAGAAAAAGTCAGAACACAGCCATAGATCATAAAAAAAGAGAAAACCTCCACAGAAAACCCCCAAAGTGAAATGGTAGTCAGAATCACAAAGGAAGAGAAACAATGGAAATATAGATTAGGTGGGATTAAGCCCTCATGTATCAATAATCACTCTAAATGTAAATCGATTGAATTCTCCAATCAACAGACACAGAGTGGTGGGGTGGATTAGAAAACAAGACCCAACAATATGCTGCCTCCAGGAAACACATCTCAGCTCTAAAAACAAACAGGCTCAGAATGAAGGGATGGGAGACAACACTCCAAGCAAATGGCACATAAAAGAAAGTATGTGTAGCCATACTAATATCAGACAAAACAGACTTCAAGATAAAAAAGACTATTAGAGACAAAGAGGGTCGGTATATAATGACAAAGGGGACTTTACAGCAAGAGGACATAAAACTTATAAAGATGTATGCACCTAACACAGCAACACAAAAGAATATAAAGCAACTATTAATAGACACACAGGGAAAAATTAACAGCAACACAATAATAGCAGGGTACCTGAACTCCCCACTTATATCCATGGATAGATCATGCAGAGAAAGGCAACAAGTCAATAGTGGAATTAAATGAAACATATGATCAGATGAACTTAATCGATATACATAGAGCATACCCTCCCAAAGCAGCAGAATACACATTCTTCTTAAGTGCACATGGGACCTTCTCAAAGATAGACCATATGTTGTGAAACAAGGCAAGCCTGAATAAATTTAAGATTGAAATCATAACAAGCTTCTTTTCTGACCACGATGATATGACACTTGAAATCAACTACAAGAAAAAAGATAGGGAAGTCACAAATATCTGGAGACTAAAGAACACAAGACTGAAGAACCATTGGATCAATGAACAAATCAAAGGAGAAAACAAAAAAATACCTGAAGACAAAGAAAAATGAAAAGACAACAAAACAACTCTTATGGGATGCAGCAAAAGCAGTTCTAAAAAGGAAATTCATAGCAATACAAGCACAGGTCAACAAACAAGAAAAATACCAAATAAGTAACCTTAAACTACACCTAATAGAACCAGAAAATGAAGAATAAATGAAGCCCAAAGTCAGCAGAATGAGGGAAATAATAAAAATTAGAGCAGAAATAAATGAAATAGAGACTAGTACAACAGTAGAAAGGATCAATGAAACAAAGAGCTGGTTCTTTGAGAAGACTGAAACAACATTGACAGACCCTTAACCAGACTCACTAAGAAAAAAAGAGAGAAGGCTCAAAGACATAAAATTAGAAATGAAAGAGGAGAAATTACAACAGATACCACAGAAATCCAAAGGACAATAAGAGAATACACTGAACAACTTACATACCACCAAAGTGGATAACCTAAAAGAAATAGATAAATTCTTAGATTCACACAACCTCCCAAAACTGAATCAAGAAGAAATATAGAAAATGAACAGACCAATCACAAGTAAAGAGAATGAAATGGTCATCAAAAACCTCCCAAATAACAAAAGTCCAGGACCAGATGTCTTCTCTGGAGAATTCTACCAAATATTCAAACAAGATTTAATACCTATTCTTCTCAAACTATTCCAAACAGTTGAAGAAGATGGAACACTTCCTAATTCATTCTATGAGGCCAACATCACCATGACAGCAAAAGCAGGCAAGGATAGCACAAAGAAGGAATATTACAGGCCAATATCGCTGATGAACACAGATGCAAAAATCCTCAGCTAAATATCAACAAATCGAACACAGCAATATATTAAAAGGATCATATACCATGATCAAGTGGAATTTATACCAGGGATACAGGGATGGTTCAACATCTGCAAATCAATCAATGTGATACACCACATTAACAAAATGAGGAATAAAAATCATATGATCCTATCCACAGATGTAAAGAAAGGATTTGACAAGATCCAACATCCATTTATGATTAAACTCTCAACAAAATGGGTATAGAAGGAACGTATCTCAACAGAATAAAGGCCATATATCACAAACCCACAGCCAACATCATACTTAATGGTGAAAAACTTAAAGCCATTCCTCTGAGAACAAGAAGAAGACAAAGGTGCCCACTCTCGCCACTTGCATTCAACACAGTACTGGAGGTTTTGGACGGAGCAATTAGCCTGGAAAAATAAATAAAAGAAATTCAAATTGGAAAGGATGAAATGAAACTCTTTCTGTTTGCAGATGACATGATTGTAAATATAGAAAACCCTAAAGAATCCATCAGAAAACTATTAGAAATAATCAACAACTACAGCAAAGTTGCAGTGTACAAAATCAACTTACAAAAATCAGTTGCATTTCTATACTCTAATAATGAACTAACAGAAAGAGAACTCAAGAATACGATCCCATTTACAATTGCAACAAAAAGAAAAAAGTGTCTAGGGATAAATTTAACCGAAGAGGTTAAAGACCTATACAATGAAAACTATAAGACATGATTGAAAGAAATCAGTGATGACCTGAAGTAATGGGAAGATATTCCATGCACATGGATTGGAAGAATAAACACAGTTAAAATGTCCATATTACCTAAAGTAATCTACAGATTCAATGCAATCCCAATCAGAATCCCAATGACATTCTTCATAGAAATAGAACACAGAATCCTAAAATGCATATGGAATAACAAAAGACCTTGAACAGACAAAGCAATCCTGAGAAGAAAGAACAAAGCAGAAGGCATCACAATCCTAACTTGAAAATATATTACATAGCTATAGTAATCAAAATGGCATGGTTTTGGCACAAAAGCAGACTCATAGATCAATGAAACAGAACTGAAAGCCCAGAAAGAAAACCACACTTTTGTGGAGAGTTAATCTCTCACAAAGGAGCCAAGATCATACAATAAAGAAAGGAATGTCTCTTCAATAAATGCTGTTGGGAAAACGGGACGGCCACATGCAAAAGAGTGAAAGTAGATCATTATCTTCCACCGTACACAAAAATTAACTTGAAATGGATAAAAGACTTGACTCTAACACTTGAAACCATAAAACTCCTAGAAGAAAATATACACAGTACAGTTTTTGACATCAGTCTTAGTAGCATCTTTTACAATGCCATGTCTACTCAGGCAAGGGAAAGAAAAGAAAAAATATACAAATGGGACTACATGAGACTAAAAGGCTTCTGCAAGGCAAAGCAAACGATGAACAAAACAAAAAGCCAGTGCCGGCCCCGTGGCTTAGTGGTTAAGTGCACGCGAACCGGTACTGTCTGCCCAGGTTCGGATCCCAAATGCGCACAGACACACCGCTTGTTCGGCCATGCTGTGTCTGCGTCCCACATACAGCAACTAGAAGGATGTGTAACTATGACATACAACTATCAACTGGAACTTTGGAGGGAAAAAAAAAAAGAGGAAGATTGGCAATTGATGTTAGCTCAGAGCCGGTCTTCCTCAGAAAAAAAGAGGAGGATTAGCACAGATGTTAGCTCAGGGCTGATCTTCCTCACAAAAAAAACAAAACGAAAAGACAGCCCACTAACTGGGAGAAAATATTTGCAAATCATATATCTGAAAAGGGGTTAATATTCAAAAAATATAAACAAGTCATACAACCCAACAACAAAAAAACAGATAATCCAATCTAAAAATGGGCAGAGGATATGAACAGACATTTTTCCAAAGAAGATATACAGAAGGCCAACAGACACATGAAAAGATATATATCATCACTAATTATTAGAGATATTCAAATCAAAACTACAATGAGAGATCACCTTACACCTGTCAGAATGGCTATAAATCCCAAGACAAAAAAGAACAAATGTTGGAGAGGATAAGGAGAAAAGGTCACCCTCACACACTGCTGGTGGGAATGCAAACTGGTGCAACAACCAGGGAAAACAGTATGGAGATTTCTCAAAAAATTAAAAATAGAAATATCATACCTTCCAGCTATCCCACTACTGGGTATTTATCCAAAGAAATTGAAATCAACAATTCAAAGAGATTTATGCACCCCTGTGTTCACTGCGGCATTATTCACAATAGCCAAGACATCTAAGCAATCCAAGTGCCCTGCTACAGACGAACAGATAAAGAAAATTTAGTATGTATTATATACAATGGAATACTACCCAGCCAGAAAAGAAGAGAAGATCGTCCTGTTTGCAACAACCTGGATGGACCTTGAGGGTATGATGATAAACGAAATAAGCCAGACAAAGACAAATAACATTATTTCACTCATACGTAGAAGATAAACATACACAGGGATAAAGAGAACAGATTAGTGGTTACCAGAGGGGAATGGGGCTGGGTGTTGAGTGAAAGAGTTAAAGGTGATAGATAAAAGTTAGACTACCGCTGGTAAGCACGATGCAGTCTATACAGAAATTCTCAAATAATAATGAACACCCGAAATTACACAATGTTAAAACCCTTTATAATTTCAATAGAATAATTAAAAAAGAAAAAAAAAATTCATTCCTCTTTATGGTTGAATAGTATCTCACTTTGAGGATAAACCACACTTTGTGTATCCGTTCACCAGTAGATGGACATTTGGGTTGTTTTCCATTTTTATCTACTATAAATAGGTTGTTATCAACATGTGTGTACAAGTCTGTGTATAGACATATGTGTTTATTTCCCTTGGATGGATTCCTAGGAGAGGAATGGCTGGGTAGACGTATGTAATTTTTAAAGACGGATCCAAGCTATTTTTCACCAGCACTCGATGAGAGTTTCAGTGACTTGACATCTTCAACAACACTTGTTATAGTCAGTCTTGTTAATTTTAGCCATTCTCAAGTGTGGTGGAATCGCATGATGACTGTCACTTACATTTCCCCAATGACTCATGTGGTGAAGGAGAAGGCAAACCACGCACAGATTGGGAGAAAACATCTGCAAAACATATCCCTAGAAAAGGACATGTATTTATAATATATAAAGAGCTCTTACAACCCGATAGTAAGAAGACAAGCAACACATCATGGCTTACCAGGACACAGCAGATCAGGTTTGTGATGAGCACCAGGAGTTCCTCCAAGCAGATGAGGATGAAAGCCCAGAAGGGGAGGTCTGGGGAGACATGTGGTGGGATGAGTCACATCCTGTCATCGCCCCAGGGCTCCTGGTGACCCCACTGTGCCTCAACCCTCCTTGACAAGGGTTGGCCAACTTTCCTCATCATCCAAGACCCTGTGCACATGGTTCTCTTCGATGAGGCACAGCATCAAGATACACTCCCCTTAGCATGGGCTGAGGCTTCCTGCAGGTTTACCTGGCTTCTCAGTCAAGGCATCATCTCTGTTGGGAGAATATTCTGGAAGTGAATGAAATGGAGAATGCATGTGAGTGTGTTTCACTCTTTTTAATAAAACTTTTTAGACACAGAAAAATAAAGGGAACAGTCTCATAAACATACATCATCTAGATTTAACAATGTATATTCCAACTAATTAAAACAATATTGCATCAATGTATAAATTATTAACACTTGCCACCCTTGATTCATCCCATGTTTTCAATGAAATATTAAAGTCAAGTAGACATCATCATGTTTCACATCATTTTAGTTTCCATCTCTAAAAAGTGAACACACTTTGCTACAAAATCCAAGACCATTATCACAGAACAAAAGTGTAATAAATTAAACCAAATTCATACCTCTGGGCACAGAGGACTGAATTTGGGATGGACTTTCTTATGACAGCTGGGGGCAGAATGGGTCATCACAGTTGGCAAGCCTACGGGATCTCTCTAAATTTGTAAAATCCAACTCAAAAGTGTTCTTCCGTGCCTAGAAACACATCATCCCCTTCTCCTTTATCTATTTGCTTAATATTCATTTTCTAGGATTAACCTACAATGAAATTTCCTGCAGGAAGTCTTCTCTGATTTCCGCCTGCAAGTATGAGTTTGTTCACATCAAATAATTGATAAGTTTCAATTCTCTATTCCTGTTATTCCCTGTTACAAGATAAACTCCAGGAGGGTAGGACACACAGCACCCAGTGGGCATGGGGGGAGGGGTGCAGGTCCCCCTACTTGTAGCTCACAGACCTTGGGGCAAGGGAGACCTGACTTCAAATCCTGGCTCTGCCCCTAACTCACTGTGTTACCCTAGGAACAATACTCCCCTTTCTGAGCTTCAGTTTAACCATGTGAGAAATGGACAAGGCAGCTATGACATCACCTCTGGACACTAAGAGAACCCAGACACACAGGGAAAGTGAAGGGTTGAAACAATCGTGTAACAGATGTAAGTCAGGCAGAGGAATGACGCGGCCTTCAGGACAAAGAGATACGGGAGAGGGGAGACTCCACATGTTCCTGGGTGTCTCTCGGCTGTGTGGTGTACTCTGAGGATGTGGGCTCCAGGTTGCTGAGGTTCCCGACGATGATGCGGAAATGTAGCTGGTGCTCTCTGTGGATGGATAAACTCTGGGCTGCAGAGCCTGGAGACACCGAGAGGAAGAGCAGACAGGTGGAGACTCTCCGCTACAAGCACAGAGGCATGGTGGCCCACGGTATTAGGGTGGTGGGTGCAGACGGCGTCACACTGGTGGCTGCCCCATCCTTCTCAGGCCTGGGGAGAGAGGGATGTGGGGACTCTAGAGAGAGGTCCTGAAACCTCTGGGGGTGGGGGCCAGAACTGGAAGGAGGAAATGGGAGGATAGTGGGGAGACAAGGAGGGGTGGTCACAAAAGTGGTCATAAGGGGCAAATGCTCAGGGGAGGGTCGCACCTGAGGGAGACCAGTCTGCAACTCGAGTAGAGTGGGCCCAGTCTGCTCTTCTGAACAAGGATCCAGCTGGGGAGGAAGGAGGAGGAGGATGAGCAGGAGGGACAGGGGTTGGGGGAAGGGCTGGGTGGGATTTAACCCACCAGGAGCTGCTGGGACCAGGGCCTCACCAGGCTCTGCAGGACACTCTCAGTGGAGTTGAACGTGGCTGAGCTGTTGCTCCTGTCTGTTGAATACTGGAGGGTGGAGATGGTGATGTTGACTCTGAGGGACTTCAGGTTGTGCCCCAAAGCTGCAAGATGAGATGGAGAGCGATGGCCATCACTGAGAGCTGGCCTGAGACCAGACCAGAGTCCTGCACTCATTATCATCTGTCGTCTTCTGTCCCACTGACACCACCATCCACTAATGTGGTCACCCAATTCAGAACCAGCATATCTGCTCAGCTCCTCCTTCCTCCCAGTAACAACAATTCCAGTTGCACACTGGTCCTCACATACACTCCATCCCTGTCACAGCTCAGGTCTTAACTTCCTTCAGCCGGACCAACACCCCAGCAGGCTCACTGGATACTCTATCTAAAGGATGTTCTACATGGACCACTAGAAGAACTTTCTGAAATGAATACTTCACTAAGGCCACCACTGCTCTAGTACCACCCCTGGCTCCCTATGGCCTTCAGTGTTTATTTCAACCTTCTTGACCTGGGACTGAAGGCTCTACTCAATCTGGCTCCTGCTGACCTTTCAGTATCATTTTATCCATCTACTGCGGGTTAAACTTCATGCTTCACGCAAGGCAAATTCATTTCAATTCTCCCTTATGGCATGTTGTTTCTGTCTGGAGCCTTTGCTCATGGAATCCCCTCTGCCAGGAAAACCCTTCATCCTCTATTTACCAGGGTCCCTCCTACACATTCTTAAAGACTCTATTCTCGTGAAACTTACTCTAGCAAGCTATTCCACTCCAAATTATGCCAGGTGCCTCTCCTCGAAACATCCCACATTGTATTATAATGGTGTGTTAATTTCAAAACACTAGGGGCTCTCTGAGGGCTGGCCTTAGACTGAATCGTTGGTATAATATTTGTGATCAGAATGATTGCCCTAAAACCAGAATTTCACATCCTGGCTTCCCAGCTCCTGGATCACAACTGGCTGGTGGCGGAGTGGGGCTGGAGAACTTCTCTTGGGAAGGAAAAGGGGCCCCCGATACCTGTGGTGGCTTCTGGTAGCACAGGTGATGATCAAGTATGCAGGGACGTGGTGGCTGGCTCGGGAGCTGTGGCGAGGGCTCTCTTCAGGGAGGGATAGAGTGGGAGGAGCCCCCAGGTTCACACGGGCTCCAGCAGTGACTGTCCCATTACCACCATTCACAGATGAAGCATAAATGAGAGTGACGGGACGGGTGACTGTGTGAGTAGAGGGATGAGCAAGCCTGTGGTTGAGAGGAGCCCAAGAGATAGAGATAGGTGAACAAAAGAGACTGAACACAGAGGAGAGACAGATGGATGGGCAGAAAACTGGACAGATGGATGGGATACGTGGAAAAGGAGGACCAAGGGCGGCGCTTTAGCAGAATTAAAGTGAAAATCACATGGGCTCAGAATGTGGTGGAGAACATGTCTCTGTCTAAGGCTTTCTCACCCTGGGCTGGGACTCTCCACCAGAACCCAGGAGGGAGAGAAGGGATGATTTAGGGCCTTTCCAGGTCCTTCCCTCACCAAGGACAGAAGGTGTAGGAGAACATGTGCTCCTCAACCCCAAATGCGGACGGGACCCAGGAGATAAGGGCCAGAAATACTCACTGGTTGTAGTCGGGGCCACGGCTCCATAGGTGTAACCTGTGGCGAGAAGGCGAGAGGAGCTGAGCAAGAGTTGGGGTGATCATAAAGGATTAAGGAGAGGGAGGATGTAGGGACCTTTGTGTGAAAAGCAGAGGGGAAAGCAGAGGGGAAGAGGGGAGGGGTGTTCAGGGGGGAGGCAACGAGATGGAAGGTGGCTGGACCCAGTGATCACACAGTGATGACATGACTGAACCCAGACTGGGAAGATAGAGAGATGGATCACAGCTCACTGAAGAGCAAAGGAGGCAACACCGAACTCCGACTGGGAGAGACAGCATGGCTGTATCACAGCCCCTCACCACTGAACGTAGAGGCTGTCCCCGTCCAGGGTGAAGGAACCCAGGTGGGAGAAGCCCTGTGTCTCATGGCTCAACTCCCAGTAGAGTCACTCTCTGTCCAGCCCCGGACCTGCGCGTGTCAGAGTGGAAGGAGCAGATGATGTCCACCGCAGTGGCCGCCCCACCCTTCTCAAGTCTGGGGGAGTAAGCTCATGGGGATGTGGAATACTGAGCAGGGGTCCTTCTGGGTGTGGAAGGCGAGAGAGGGGAAGGGAGGAGGCTGAGGGAGATACTGAAGGGGCTGCTCTGATGCCTGCAGGGGCTCTCCTAGGTGTCTCCCCTGTGAGACAACCCCCTCACAAGTAAGGCCTGACCTCCTTTAGGATGTGGAGGGGGGCATGTGAGTGGCAAAGAGGGGTGAATACACAGACCTGGGCGAGGGGACACCTGCAGGTCTGCACGGAGAGCAACAAGGAGCACAGTCAGTGCCCTGTGTCATCTGACACATGCAGGCAAGAAAGTACCGTTACGTTCACTCGGTACTACACTCTAAGGTCTTTTCTTTCTACTTATTTCCTACTCCACAGCCCTCAGACAGGCGTAGGGAACAATCATCTTATTCCTAATCTTATTCCCAGCACCTCCCATCATGCCTCTTAAGTCTTCATTCTTAACCATGAAGTCCATTTTAACCCCGGTGTTTAGACCAAACGTTAATTACATCATCCTTCTACTCGCATCTCTCCAGAGTCTTCCCACTGGTCTTAGAACAGAGTCCCAATTCATCCCTGATCTGGTCCAGCCTGTTTCCCCCTCACCGGTGTGGCTCACACCCCTCCCCCTGTGTTGACTCGTCTCAGCCATCCCTCTTCTCAGTTCATGGACACACCAGGCTCTCTGCTTCGAGGTGTCCTCATGAGGGTCCCTCTGCCCGAAACGCTCTCTTGAACACACTCACACACCCTCATCCAGTCTAACCCTCCAACTAGCTAAATCCAGTTCCAACTCTAGCTAAATATCAGTCCTTCTCAAGAGGACTTCCCTGGCCCCTCAGGTTGATTCCCCTTGTGACAAACTCCCACATCACTCTCATCATTAACTGTCTAAAATCCAAATTCCCAAATACAATATAAATTCCATGGAGGTGGGACAAGTTCTCTCTGGTTCTGCAGGTCTTCATGCATGTGGCCCAGGGCCTGGCTCATGAGATGAGGAACCATCCCGGTTTGTCTAGGACTGCCCTGGTTTGAAGACTAAACGTCCAGTGTCCTGGAAAACCCCTCTTTCCTGAATAAACGAGGATGGTTGGTCACCATAAATTATACACTCAGAGACTATCTATTGCATGACAAGCACACATTCCCCTCAAGAATGTCACAAGAAAGTTAGAATGAAAAAGGCACACACACACAGAATTAGTAGAAGCCAACGTCTAAATACAAAATTATTTAACAAGATTCTCTGCAACGTGAATCACCAGATCGTTATTTTAGAAAAGTTTCAAGAAACAAAGTTAATTTCCGTTTAGAAGGCAAGGTAGTGAGGACAGTCTTTTTGGAGACTAGTGCCCTTCCCTTCAATCTACAGTGTTGCTTACTATTCTTCTAAATGATTTGAAATGTCATAAAGAAAAAAATGGTCAAAATAAATCTGGCTACTGGCAAATTCACTTTTAAATTTGTTATAAATACAAAGAAGTTCCAATCATCTTTTTCCCTGAATGCTCCTATATTTCAAATTTTTGTGTAGCATTTATAGGACTTTAGAAGTCAAAATGAATGGTTCTAAGGAATGTTGCTGAGTATCCCTGGTAATATTTAATGGGATGTCTTCTAATACTACATACAAATGCAAAACATTTCTGTATTTATAATATATATTAATCCTGACTTTTGAGTATTATGCAATGCAAGTAAATCTATATTTTCTACTATAATACACATTTGCAGTTATTTAAGTTTGTTTCATATGTTCCTATTTGCATATAACCATATTTACTGAAATATTTACCACACAGAACCACACAGTTTACCATCTTTCCCTTGAATATAATCCATCAAACATCAATAATTTTTCTCAAGATACCCTCACTCTCAGTGACTCCATGTGGTGACAAGCCGAGCCCAGGAAACTCCAGTGACAGGTCTTCTGCACAGCGGAGGCTGCTGGAACCTCTTGGTACCTGGTCCACAGGGTAGTCACCTGGTCACACAGAAATCCATGGATCAGCGAAGACAGGTGGACCCTGAGACTGATTTCACCTCAAACTTGAGCTCCACGGATGCTTTTCGTGTCTGAGGGGGGAAAAAAAAGGGCAAACAAACTTTTGAGGCCTTTTATAGGGTGTTGGATGGAAAGGCCACACCATTCACTCTTCTTTTTTTGTGTTTACTGATTTAACTGTAACTGTAGGCTGTGACTGGATTTTCCCAATTCCTATCCAGCCACCTGCTCCCCAAGATGGGAGAAAGCAGCTTCGTGCTGTGTGCACTTGAGTTGCTCAACTCACTTGGCTGGACAGAGACTTTTTGATGACTCTGGACCCTTTAAACAAGCTTGTGATTTAGGGACCCTGTTAGTGACTCGCTGACTTGTCAACAATTTTCACACTTCATTCAGGGCTCAGGAGATTTACAGGCCCTGGAGCAGGTCTTTCAACCTTGGCACCACAGACATTTGGGGACGGATAAATCTCCGTCGGGCTGTCCTGGGCCCTGGAGGATGCTGAGCAGCATTCCTGCCTCCCCCTCTAGAAGCCAGGAGCGCCCCAATTTGTAACAACCCAAACACTGCCTGCAGACGCGGATAAGCCCCCTGGGGACAAAATCACACGGAGGATGGTGACGGGGACTCTGAGGAGGGGAAGGCGGCACCTGGAGCATGGAGGAACAGCAGCCTCGGGGGCCCTGAGAGAACAGCCCGGGGGAAACGGAGCTGCGGGGGGACGGAGGGACGCTGGTCCCTGACGGGGCTTCCTGCAGCCCGGGCCCCTCCCTGGACCCCTACCCGAGCCGGGACCGCCCACCGCTCACTGCACCCCCGCCCCTGAGACCGAACGTCCAAGAGAAACTGATCTATGCCTAGAAGACGGAACACACCGCGATGTCCCCCGCTCGATCCACTGCGCCGCCCACGCTTCCGCTTCTGGTCTCAGGGGAGCATTCGGGGAGGACGGAAGTTCGGGGAGGAGAGACGTTTGTGGACTTCGGGTTGAGGCAGCTTGTGGGGCGGGGCGGGGCCACGCACCCCAGCCTCGGGGGAGATGTCTAGTTTCTAGAGTGAGTTAAAGGCCGGGTCGTGGGCTGGGTCAGCACCAGGGACAGGGGCCAGGTCTAGGGGCGGGGCTGTGGGTGGAAACCAGCTCTAGTGACGGGGCTGTGGGTGGGGACAAGGGTGTGGGCGGAGACCAGGATGTGGGCGGAGCCAGGCCCAAACGTTGTGGGCGGAGACCAGTTCCAGGGGCGGGAAGAGGCAGGGGTGGGGCTGGAATAAGTCAGGCCAACTTCACAGGGAGAGGAAATGAGCTCCAGGGGCAGTGCTGGAGGTGCGGCTTTCCCTGGAACCCTAGACTGTACAGGTAGCTGGATGTTGAACAGCTTTTCTTCATTCCCTTCCCCACCTTTACACAGACTCATAGAATGATGTGCCCATATTTAAAATTATAAATTTTTTGTGCGGGTTTGCTTTTCTTAACTTCGTTTAAAAATTGGATCATATATTCACATTTCTCTACAATTTGCTGTCCCAAGCCAGTAGATCAGGATATAACGCTATTTTAATTTTAAAAATCTGGGGGGATGGAGACCACTACGTCGTAGATACACGTATAGGAAAACTTCAAAGAGTGGTGCAAAGTCAGTAAAATAGTCTCACTCTACCACAGTCTCCCAGTCCTTTTGCACAGAGATAAGCATCCTTTTCTCCTCTATCTTTACAGACATACTGTGCATATGTGGGCCTGTGTATATGTTGAAGCCCAAGAGGGATGTCCCCAAGCAAAACCTAAACCCATGAATTGTCTCATGCATCAGAAGTTGTTGGAAAGAGATTTAAATTTCCGGTGGAAGGAGATGAACCAGTGATGAATCCAGAGGAAGACAACAAAGAAACAAGAGAATTTTCCCATTTAAAAGGTCAAAGGAAAAAGTGAGAAAGAAAATGTATTCAAAACATCTGACGTAGCACATCTCTGGATAAGATTCATATGCTATAAAATGGCAAACACTTATAAAACAGTAGACATTGAATTTTGATTTATCCTAATTCATTAAATAGTTATATTGGGCAAGGGGAATTATGTTTTTAACATATGTAAGAACTCTGCATGCTGATTGTTTCAGAGAAGAACGAAAGAATAAATAGTCAAAAGCTGAAAAATGAAAATGCTGTATGAGTAGCTAATTTAGAAATATAGATTTTCAAACAGAAAATTAAAGAAGTTGTTTTTGGAACCAGAGTCAAGAGTGGGGAAGGTAGCTTTTCATTATAAGGCTTGAAGTATTATTTGAGAGATGTGCGTATAGACACACACACACAGGACCCTGAATTTGTATTCCAAAGGGATCATCTAACTCTAGAAAGAGTTTGTAAAAAGGATTCACTTTACAACAGTAGAACATATTTTGAAAACTACAGACTTCAAGCGTAAAAAAAGCTGTCATCATACAGGCGGAAAAATGAATGGGGCATCACTTTCCCACCAACATGGTGATAAGAATATTACGTACATTACTCTTGAGTATTTTCACAGCAACCCATAAGGAAGATGGTATTATCTATCTCCATTTTGCAGATGAGGAAATTGGTGACAGCACATTGCTAAAATTTTCATATAAGTTCTCAATAGATCTTGTTTTATGTTAAAATTGTTTATTGAATTTTCTTTTCATTAATAAAATGATATGTGCCATTCTTACAAATAAGCAAAGGGTGTGTACAAACAATTTAACAAAGCGACAGTTTTATATCCTTTTGATATTATTAAATATAACTATCATTTTTATTATTTTTCTGCTCTCTGTCTCACATCTAGGAAGACACTTCCTATCCTAAAGGCTTACTAGAAAACTCTACTAAAAATCAAGAATCAGGGAATACCCATATTATGCCAGGTTCCTGAATACATGAAAAAAAAGCTATTATAACAAATTTTTGTCCAAAAATCTTAGATCATTCATGAACTGATAACAACACAAATCATGATTAGGCAAGATATTTCTGTAGAATGACAAATATTTAAACTTTAGACATTTAGAAAGGTAGTTCATTACAGTAACTAATGTGTATAAGAAGAATTTTTTCAAACTCTCTAAGTGCCAGGAAATCGTCTGACAAAATGCACTGCAATATTATTCACAATAGCCAAGAGATGGAAACTACCTAATTGTGAATCCGTGGGTGAAAGGATGAAGAAAATCTGGGGCATCTATACAATGGAATATTATTCAGCTTTAAAAAGGAAGGAAATCCTGTATTCAGAATTTCTTGCCTGGATCATTTCAGTGGCCATGTGCTTTCTTGCTTAGTTCCCTCTGGTCTATTGGCCAAAGAGATACCAGGGTGAACCTTTTACGATGTAGGCGCCATGAACTCTAGTGGATCTCTAAATGAGAGTTTGGAGGTGGACTGCCTGGGTTCCAGCTGTGTGACCTTGGACAATTATATAACCTCTAATATTCCTCAACCATACAATAGAGGTTAATAGTATTGTCGTCATAGCTTTGATGTGAGGATTAAATGATTGAATACATGTCAGATGCCTAGAATGTTCCTGGCACGTGGTAAGGCAACATGAAAAATTTAACTGTAATTATAACCAAATTAAATATTGTGATGCCCTATTAATTAAGTTGAACCATATGAAATTTCTAATAGTCAACTATTTTGAACTATTATTATTGTTGAATAAATGATAAAAGTCTAGGCAGGTTGTGTAGAGTCAAAAAGGATTGGATA
The DNA here is from genome assembly GCF_020826845.1 of Diceros bicornis minor. Lineage (NCBI taxonomy): Eukaryota > Metazoa > Chordata > Mammalia > Perissodactyla > Rhinocerotidae > Diceros > Diceros bicornis. The sequence continues at coordinate 1,147,965 of NW_026691667.1, forward strand.
AATGAAAATATTGGTAGAAAAAATAAGCTTAAATAGATTGCTTTGCAATTTACAAAGCAGTTTCTCATAATTTGTTTCATTTAATGTCTATAGAATGCTTTTCAGGGTATTATTACCACTGTCTCTGAAGGAGTTACAGACTTGCCCCAAATCACACCACATTATATAAAACAATTAGAGAGGACACGTCATTTGGAGTATAAATTCAATATGATATTTTGTTTTCCCTTCATAATATCATCTGTCATCTCAAGAAGGTGATGAAATAATGCTGATTCATAGGAACTTAGTCTTAAAGAGACATACACTCAGATGATAAACACTACGTCTTTGAAACAGGGGTGTTGTGAGAAGAAACTTGGGACCAATGCTTTCTGGGTTTTCAAGTCCATGCTTAGAGTTCTGGGAAACAGTCAAAGAAGGGAAAGGGTGAAAAATAGTCCAGAATGAAAAAAGTTTGACGTATATGTAACTTTATTGATCACCTCAAGATTCTCTTTTTATTTATGGTCTGTGTCAACCTACTAGAATGTAAATGTTCTTAGGGTAGATCACTGCTATCTTGCAGCAAGTGGTAGGCGCTGAGTAAATATTTATTAAAGGAATGAAAGTGGCCTTGAATACATCTGCTCTTTACTCACCAGAGAACAGCCCATAGCAGACAAATGGCATCATTAACAAAATTTTAAAAATCATATCCTTATTAGCTCGTAACCATGGATTCAAGGCTCCCATTTATTTCATACTTTCTAAGTACAGAAGAATTCTGGTGTATTAGGGAATGTTTCCACAGCCTCATTGTAAAATAAAGCAAGCTTTTTTTGGCCCATTGATTGCTGGTTCCAGCAGGGCCCATCTCTATACTTACCTCTAAACAATTAACTATAGATTTGTTATCCCAATGAACAGCGATTAGGTATGGAACCTGTTTTATCAGTGTCATGCAAAAGTAGACATTTGATATGTCTTTAAGTGGTGATATGGATAATAATGTTGATGCGGAAGAAAACTAAAAACTCTCTCTGGTCATTGTCAAGTGCATGTGGGTAAAGGGTATCTTGTTGTCACTGGATTTCAGAACTCAAAAAGACTCGTCCTACTCTTCATGTTACAGGTGAAGAAAATGAGGTCTAAAGAGGTTGAGCGATTTGACCAAGACTAATTACTGAGACTAGAGAGAGATCCTCTGATTCTCAGCTGGCCACGTTGTCATAAGATCTCCAGCTCCAAACAGCCAAGAGAAGCAAGTCTGTTGATTTCCAGCTAGAAATGATTCCCCTTCACATTTATACTTTCTCTCTGTTAGATGCCTGGTCTGCCCTGACAAGGAAATTATCTGAGGTTTACGCTACACTTAAGAAGAGAAAATGCTCCTGGCAAACACTAGTGTGATTCAGTGTGGCACTGGAAAGCACAGTCATGAAAAAAATGAGAATCAAAAGAATAACAGGTAAATAATATTATAGAAGAAGAGAAAATCTATTATTTTAGTGGGACATAACTTATAAAGTTTAGAATTGGTAAATAAGTGGAGTAATGTGAAAGGAAGCTAGATTCCTATATGAAATATCAAAAATACTGTTATATGAGCAAGAATTAGTTTGAACATGTAAATAATTATTCCACTCATAAGAGTAATGAATTCTTTAAGATAAGTAGTTAAAATAATTGGAACTACACATTAGTTATATGAAGAAGATTATAAAGAGATACAAAGCTTTTAAATCTCTGATTAAATGGAGAGATATACTATAGTTGTGACTGAAAACAGTGTTTCAAAGATATCAGTTTTCCAAACATTATTCAGTATCCATATACTTCAAATCAACTTTTAAAATGATGCAATTTTTTTTATAAACTAAATGATATCCATATGTAAAATAAAACACTGGAACATCAACTAACATTATTCACGAGTAAATCATTCCAAATGGATTATAGGGCTACAATTAAAATAAACCCCCACGTATAACAGTGGTGGATGAGAATATAGAAGAAAATCCATAATCTTAAAATTAGTGAAGATAATCTTAATATATATGCTTAAAGATGTCTGGTTGAAAAGAGGAAAGAGAAAAAGTAAAATGGAACATGATGTGGTCTCTGATTTTCTTTCAGAGACTTTAGAGAACAATATTCCAGTCTACGATATTAGATAAAGAAATAGACATCTGTGATAATTACACAAATAATGAGAGGACATATTTAAATGGTAGCAGAATGTATCAGTTAGTTTCTGATGTGTAACAAACCATCCTAAAATTTGGTGACTTCAAATAAGAACAGTTTATTTTTTCTCAAGATTCTGTGGGTTAACTGGGCAGTTATTTTGATCTGGACCTATTGGTGGCTCAGCTGGGATTGGATGGTCTAGGTCGGCCTTACTCACATACCTGATTGTTGACTTGAAGCCACCTGGAGTGAGGGAGATGTGTAGTCTATCTAGACTCATTCACATATTGATGGCCTCAGGCTTCCCAAGGGCAGCCAGAGAAGGACAAGTACCAATAACGAGCAAGTGTTTGTCAAGCCTTTGCTCATGTCATTGACTAATATCCCATTGGCCAAAGCAAGTTACAATGCCAATTCTACCCAGAGTCAACGTGGGATGCTATGACCAAAAAGACAGAGGGAGAGGACTAATGTGTGGCCATTTTTGCAATCTCTCACACATAATTTTAGAGGAGAATTAGTATGAATGTTGGTGTATTGGTTCATTTGAATGCCCGAGGAAAATTGTACAAAGCCAAAAGAAACGTAAAGCAAATTGTTAACTGGAGAGGTAAGGTAAGTTAATTGGTACTTAAATTGGGTCTGGAAAAATGTGATAGTTTATTTTTCAAGTGTATGCAAGTTCTTGTGACCTATGAAAATAACTTACATTTCGATTATTTTCTCCCTGAATATGTTTTATTCCTTAACACTTTTGCTGTGTTTCTCTCTGGCTTTAGGAAAATAACGTAGCACTTGGGAGCAAAGATGCAGCCTAATAGACCCACATTGGAGACCAAGATGGAGCAGACCTCCACGGCCACCGTGACCTTGTCCTTGGTACTGTGGTAGATGGGCAGGAAGGTGACCAAGAAACTGCAGAACACCAGCATGCTGAACGTCAGGAACTTGGCTTCATTAAAGGTGTCAGGCAGGTTCCGGGCCAGGAAAGCCACAGTGAATCTGCCTAGGGCCAAGGAATCCAGGTGTCCCAGGACACAGTAGAAGGTAGTGACCTAGCCCTTGTTGCACACGATTATGATGTGGCCGTCTTCAGAGTGTGCATCTGTGTCAATGAAGGGAGGAGAGGTTCCCAGCCAGATCCCACAGAGACTCAGCTGGATAAAGAAGCAGATGTGAATGATGAAGTTAGGTGCCCCCGACACCAATCACTGCCACATCCTTCTCCCTGGTGTGCTGACCTGGAAGGCCACAACCACAATCATATTTTTGGCCAAGACAGTGGAAACAGCCACAGTAAAAACAACTCCAAACGTGATCTGTTGAAGAATGCAGGTGGCTGTGTTGGCACGACCAATGAAGAGAAGGAGCATAGGGTGAGGGAGAGGAGCAGGATGTAGCTGAGAGTCCAATTATTTGTCTTGACTATGGGAGTTTCTTGGTGCTTCACAAAGACACCCAGGACCACAGCTGTTATGACAGAAAAGCACAGAGCTGTGCAGGCCAGGGCCATCCCCAAGGGGTCCTCGTAAGCCAGAACGGTCACAGCTTTTTGGAGGCAGCAATCTCGGTCTCTATTGGCGTTCTGATGATCTGGACACTTCACACACTGATCCATGCCTGGGGAGAGATGTAAAGTGTCCTCAGCCCAGGTTCAGTTACTCTCACTTATTCGCATGCTCCCAAAGAAGGCATTGGGTAAGTTTAGCCAATTGTCTTCCATTGTTGCTCCAGGCACCAAATAACAGAATGCTCTGCAGAGCACCGTTACCAGTTAATACTGCCCATCTTCTTTATACTTAAGTAAACAAAGCTATTATCCTTCTCAGTATTGATTTTGCATATTCATGAAAGCACTTTTTCTCAGAAAAAAACAAAAGTCATCCCTGTCTCTCTGAGCTATACCACTGTAAGCTATGGCCTAGATTTATTCATTCAATGAGCAAGCAGTAATTGGAAAACTTCCACGAGACAGATAATATGCTACATTCTAGGGAAACAGAGATGACCAAGTCATAGACCTCACTCCCAGGAAGGTTCAAAATGAGACCCTTTCTACCATCTAAAATGATCTCCAGTACATTTCATCTTGATTTCACTTCCACCAGTTCTGTTAAGATTTTAGTCTATTTTTCCTATGTTATCACAAGAACTTTCTACTCTGGTTCCCTGCCCTTGTCCTGCATCACAAGTGATAGTTCTACATGTAAGTGGAATCATGTTTATCCTCCATTAAAAAATCTCACAGACCCTTGGGAAGACCAAAAAGACTGTATAACCTTGGTCTTGCCTACCTCTACTACCTCTGCTCTGATTTTTAAGATTCCCAAATCTTCATGTGGTTCTGAAACTGTTCCGTGCCCACTCATCCCTGCAGGTATCGATACACGCTTTTTCCTTCTACAGGGACATTGCTCCTTCCTCTTTAAGTCCCTTTAAAATGTCTAACTTTTCACGTTTAGAACTACAATCTGCCTGATAATGATTTCTGTGGATGGTGTGAGTTAGGGTTGGCGAGTCATTGTCTTCTCCATGAAGACAGCCAATTTACCCAACATGGTTTATTGAAAAGGCTTTCATTTTCCCACTCCACCTCAGTGTTTCCTTGTAAATCAGTCGTCTATACATGAGTCCCTATATAAGCAGTCTGTATCTGAACTTACCATTTGGTTCCATTGATTTTCTTGTTTATCCTCTTGACGAACCTCCTCTATTGTGATGCTACCATACTTGATATAAGGTAGAGTAAGTCCTCCCACTCTATTCTTTGTCTTCCAGATTTTCTTAGCTAAGTTTCTCCTTTATAATTTCCATAAGAATTTTATCAATTGTAATTTCCACAGAACAGGTCAGCATTTTAACTGCAATTTTGTGGAAGCTGTAGATTAATTTGGACAGTTTTCATATCTGTAGAATTTTAAGTCTGTTCAGTCATGAACTTGGTTTATCCTTCCACTTCTTTCAGTCTTCCTCTATTTTTGTAAATGCCATTCTATAACTTTATGGACAGAAATCTTTTGAAACTCTCATTAAAGTTATTTCTATGTCCTTCATACTTTAAATATGTTGTAAATGTCATTTTTTAAAATTAAACATTGGAATGCCTTATGAGTGGTAGATGGAAGCAAAAGGTTGTATATTAACCTTGTATTCAGCCACCACTAAACTGAGTTAATGCATTAATTTATATGGAGTTTACTTTTATACCCTAATATCATCTGAAGATAAAATAAACTTTTTAATTCTTCCATTGAAGTGTCCTGAATTACATTGCATGAACTTAATTTGGTCATGATATGTCCTTCTTATAAAATATGGCTAGATTTTGAAGGTTGATTTGATTTGATTTTTTTTTTAGGATAAATGAATTTAATCAAAGAAAGAGAGTGGCCTGTAATTTCCTGTCCTGCAATGAATTTGTTAGATTTTGGTACCAATGTTAAGCTAGTCTCTCAAAGTGAGTTAAAAAGTTTTCTGTTTTTCCTATTCTCTGAAAGAGTTTGAGTAGATGTGTATTATTTCTTTCTTGAATATTTGGTAGAATTCATCAGTTTTGTACCAAATAAATAGCCTACAATAATATTTTGTAGGAATGTTTTAAAGTATGGGCTCAATTTCTCTAATAGATATGACATTATTCAGATTTTTCAATTTTTCTTGAGACAGTTTGGTAACTTTTATTTGCCTGGAAATTTGTGAATTTCCTCTAAATTTTCATTGTATCATCATGATGTTATTTATGTTTTCTTCATGTTAAAAATTTTCCATATGATCTGCACAGATTACTCCCTTTTAAGCCTTCGTATTTCTTTTTGTTGCGATTTTTCTCTTTTTTTGAACACTAGTACTAGGATTTTATTGAGTATATTTGTCATTTATTAGAATCTAATTTAGTTTTATTTATCCTTTCGATGTTTGTCTTTTATTTTGTGAAATCTTCCTCTAATATTTATCATTTTGTGTGTTCTATTTTCTTTGTGTTTAATTTTCTGCTCTTTTCTAGCTTGTGATGAATGCTTAGAACTGAGAACTTCAACCTTTCTATATTATACACAGTAATATATAAATATATATAATCTAGGATTATACATTTCTCTCTAAGAATAGTTTTAATTCCACCCCATAAGATTTAATGAATAGTATTTTTAATTGGAAATACATTCTAATTTCCATTGTAGTTTACTCATTAATCATGGGTTGTTTACAAATGTATTTGTTAACCTCCAAGCATGTAGATATTGAAGTTAGTGGACTTAGTGTTCTTTAGATGGGCATATGGAACACATTCCCAAAATTACCATGTGCCAAATGTGCACATGGAAGCTATATCCAAATTGACTATATGCCAGACTATATCATCAATCTCAGTACATTTCAAAAAAAAATTGAAATGATACAAAAGATGTTGTGAAATTAAGCTTCATATCAATCACAAAAATAAAATGAGAAAAATGCCACCATTGTGGGGATACCAGCATTGCACCATTTAATATCATAAAATATGAGTAATACCAAGATGTTAATTATGATATGAAAAATCTTCAGTGTTGGTTTTCTGTCCCTCTTCTACTTCATGACCCAACTCCCAAACCCACATTGTCTGGGTTCTAGTCATGTTGAACCTTTTCTCAGCTTCCTAGAATATTTAATGCAGAACTAATTTGCCATTTTTTGCCATGTCTAAGAATTCTACCAAGAATTTATTCCACCTTCATTAGTCTGATATAATACTAATGCTACTGACTCTATGAAGAAGTCCATGACACTTCCCTACCCACAAACATATATACTATCACTTATTTCATCCCATGGGGCTCTGTGTACCTATATTGCAGCCCTATGTCACCACCTTGAATTCTCCTCACTGCCTGTTGTCTCCCCTACTCACCTGTGAACTCTAGGACATCAGAGACCAAGATGTATGTACTCATTGAAGGAAGCTGTACCGTAAGCACATTGCATACCATGAAAATACTTACTTCTTAAATCAAACACAACCTTTCTGAGCTCCTGCTTTGTGCCAAGAACAGCACCAGACACTGGAAAAATAAGGATTTGTTCAATGTGATCTAAACGTAGCTTTAAAGAAGCTGAAAAGTAAGGACTTACAATACCATGTGTTAGAATCCATGCGAGAGATTTAAGTTAGGTTACTGTAGAGTGGTCAGAAAGGGTTTCCTTGAGATGATAATGCCTGCAATGATCCTAAAATGAGTCAAGCAAGGTAGTTCAAGGTAGAGAGAGAGTGTATCATTTTGGGTGGAAGTGATAAAAAAGTGAGCTTTTTTGGCTATAAAAGTTAAATTACTAAATGGAGGAAGGAAACATTTGGACTCTGCAGTCCTCATCCAGAGCTTTTCCGTTTCTTTGGGAGAACGGTGCATACAAAACAGAGGTGGAGAGCCAGCCCTGATTGCCTAGTGGTGAAAGTTCAGTGCTCACCGCTTCGGTGGCACAGGTTGGTTTCCTGGTCATGGAACCACACCATCTCTTTGTGAATTGCCATGTTGTTGTGGTAGCTCACATAGAAGAACTAGAATGATTTACAACTAGGATATACAACTATGTACTAGAGTTTTGGGGACAATAATAAAAGAGGAAGATTGGCAACAGATGTTAGTTAGCTCAGGACAAATGATTCACTTCAAAAAAAAATAGAAGTGGAGAAAATCACTGCAAGGCATATACTCCCCTATCTCATTGGAAATCTCATTCTGTGGACAGGGAATGCAGTCAAAACAACAGGCAGCCTTGCTCTCCTGAGGGCTCTACCTGAATCCCAGACTGCAACTCTCACTGCATACAGAGTGTGGAGTCTGGAGAAAATCAGATAACACTTGGTAACAGCTATGACTTTTACCTAATTTTCCAGTAACTAGAGAGTTTTAGAGTATTGGGCCTGAACAAACTGGAGATTGAAATATCTAAATCCAATTCTTTGGTTGGATGCCATGCTTACTGTATGATATAAAACACTGGTAATCCTCAGACGTATTGTGGGTTTGTTTCCAGAGCATCGCAAAAAATCAAATATTGCAATAAAGCGCGTCACAACAATGTTTTTGATTTCCTAGTGCATAAAGAAGTTATGTTTACACTATACTGTAGTGTACTAAATGTGCAAAACATTATCTCTAAAAAACATGTACAAAACTTAATTTTTAAAAAAAAAATTATTCCTAAAAATTACTAACAACCTTCTGAACCTTCAGCAACTTGCAATCTTTTTTCTTGTGAAGGTCTTGCTTCGATCTTGGATTATATGTAAAAGAAAAAATTACTTCAGTTGGAAGTGAATTGTTAAATTCCCATATGTGGCCCTTTATGAAGCTCTGAGGGGACACAAAATCCCAACAAGATTTTGGTTATTCATGTGTGGTGTGAGTAATTGTGATTGGGTTCAACACATCTGAGTAATTCCTGTGCCCCACTCAATCACCTCCTCAGATAAAGACAATTCCTGACCGCGTGGAGCACGTGGGGAATATTCTCCTCCTTTCACCTTCAGTCCAAGACCTTCTGGAAAATTCCAAAAGTTGAGAAGGTTGTACTCTGAATCTGATTTTCCTTCTTTGGCCAAATTCACTGAGTCACCAGCAAGGTTGTTAAATTCTATGTTCCTCAGAAAGGGGTGCCGCTAAAAGAGACACATCATCCTGTGGTGAAGTGGGCCCGGGTGTTAAAGAGAAAAACCCTGAAATGGGGAAAGCCTTTCATTGTCTGTAATCCTTGTTTCATAATGTATCTTTATTACAAGTATCCAATGAAGTAAAGCAAATGAAAGCATATGGAGAACTACAATATCATAATGTTTCTAATATATCAGTTAGTTTCAAGAGAAAATGCCCAAGGACAAGAATATCAAGATGATCAGTGGTGATAGGATTCAGACAAATCTCAAGTACAAAGTCCAATCTAGCCAAGCTCATGCACTCTCTGAATTTTCCCAGACCATCAATCTGCAAAATGATGTTAGCAATACCTAAAGTGGTTGCAGAATTAAATGAGATCACTTACATAAAGTATTCACCATGATGTTCAGCACCAGATAGGCACGGAAAGGACAAGTTGTCTTCTTGTCATTAAGGAGCTGCATGGGAGAAGGCTGGATAATCCCTATTGAAACATTAGGCATGCAGGATGTTGGGATCCTTTGTAACACAAAGCATTGATATTGACTCATAGCCCACTTCCTCCTTGCCACTAGAACCTTCTTGTTGATGACTTACAACACAAGACTAGATTTACCTCCTAGGGAGTGAAACAAGTACAGAATCTCCTGTGCTTTTCTTGGAGAAAGAATCCTAACTGCTTGGTATGAACACCTGTGGAGCCCCATAAGAACGTCACTTTTACGAGTGTACATGCTTTTATGCAGAAGAGACTTTACCTGCCAGGTGGAAATCACCAGATCTTACCCGCTTCCCATTGGCTGAATTTCTGCACGTTGAAGAAGCATCTCATGAAGGCTCCAGGCCACAGCATACACAGCATTGTACACATTGTAACTCCATTCAGTCATGATCGTGTCAAAAATCTGCCAAGGCCACCATCCCAAGGCGGCATCAGGTGGTCAATTCTCCAGTGTTTTACAGTCAGGGTCAGAAATGGTGCAAGGAATAAAGGGGTACAACAACCTAGTGAGGTAAATGTCTTTTGGATATTTGGAAGGCTTAACTGTCTGGATAAAATATTCAAAGCCAGGAACCTCACTAGGGTGGTGTCAAAAAATGAGAGTCCCATGGAATGAGTCAAGGATGAAATCTCTCTCACTGTGGATAAAATCCCACTGTGATGTCGTGACCCAGACTATCCATATCACTAAATACTCCCAAGTAGACAAGCTCAAGCTTACGAGAGAGTCGGTTTCTCCGTAAATGATAACCACATTCACTTCTGTTTCCTCTACTTGCAAATCATATGGCCAGGTCCTTGAGGAATATGACCTTTCAGCGACAGGGATCATTTCCACAAAGGCTGCACAGATTCCATTCCGGTCCATCTCTCCTCTCAATTCTGAGAGAAACTCAACACCTTTCTTGTCTTCCGAGATGACCAGCCCCACCCAGGTCCAACTGAAATGAAGCAGCAAAGAGACCATGCCAATGGCTAGAGATGTGTCCCTGGGGGCCAACTGATAGAGAGATGGAAACTGCTCATAATCATTCAGGATAAGATCAAAAGGACCATACGTAAGCTAAAATGAAAGACAATTGGAAGCAATATGAGGACGAGGATTGGCAAAAACCACACTCTCAGTCCTGAAGGCTGTTCAGCAACACCTGGAAGTGGTAGAAGGGGACAATAGCTCATTTCATTTTCTAATCATTTTCCACTCCCTGAAAGATTTCTAGAAAATAAGATCAGTAGATTTCCAGGAAACTGTTTTGTCTCCATGCCCCTCAACCTACTCTCTACTCCAAAGAAAGGAAATGTCATACCCCACCAAGGTCCTGTACACGTACCCTTTGAGATCATATCCTTTGAGACATGCACAAACCCAGTCTCCTCCTCTCCTCCTATTTAGACACCTGAGAATGGCACCAAAGGAGACATGGTTTTATCTCTCCCCATCCCACCCAGCCTTACCTGTGGAAATTTGTACAGTTCCAACACTGTTCCAATCTGGACAGAAATTGTCAATGTGGTTCCTGTAAGGACCTCTAGAGACTTGCTCTCTCTCCTGCAGTCTTAATTAGGGATGTCCTTGCCCAACCCTGAGAGCCAAATCAGGGAATTCTCCAATGTCCTCTGTTCACTGGGCAGGGCATTATAGCGATCAAATCCCACAGACATGTTGGGCAAAATATGAGTGTTCCTGTTGATTTCCTCAATGGCAAAATCCAAGGCCAGAATATACTGGTAGTTCTTGTACTGAAACATGCATAGAGTGGTAGGGATCCTTAGGGAAAATACTCAAAATGATTTCCTTAAAATGCAATACAATGACTTCATTAAAAGGAATTTGCTATTGACTCGAACGTCTGTGAAAATTAATGGCTTTCCTGAAGCCTTATAATTTATAACTAAAGAAAATAACCTGACTCTAGCTGTGGAAGGTCCTTAGTGAATTCCACACTCATGAAGGAAGCTGGTTAAGTACACAAAAGTAAGTACAATGAATGGAAAAACAGATCACATTCAGAGTAGATTTGTAAATGGCTCTTTGGTTCTGGAGGCAAAATGTTTGTTTTTATGAGCACACTATTAACTCCTTCTTAGAAGGGCAACAATATTAGCATGAGATTGGAGTTAGCCCTGGGGAGGAAGAGTAATTGCAACTGAAATACACGTGACAGGCATAGACGCATGACATGTGCAGGTTGAGAATGGTGCAACAGAAAGCTGTCAATCAAATTGCCTAAGCCTCCGCCCCCTCAAACCTGTGCATCTGCCGCCATCAAAAACCAGGAAACTAAGGTGAACTTCAAAGATCCAATGAAGGAGGAATCATCAACAGGCAGGAACAATTGAAAGAATCTAGATGGACTCAAAGGACTAGAAACACTTAGGAATCTAAGAGACACAGCATTGCAAAGTTTAGAAAGCTTTTCATTCATTTCTTATTTAAAAAATATTAAATTAAAATTAATCATTAACATCTTTAACGGTACCTATTCTTGATAGCCCATATTGTCTTCATCTTTTCTACAGACTTTCTACACACAAATAACTCCTATGAGTAAGAAAATTCTTTGCATTTCTATTGCCTGGGATCTGTAAGACCATCAAGAATAAATGAAGCAGTCACTTGTACTTATTTCAAGTGTTCTATTATTTGAGGATTGATCAGTACCCTAGTTCATGCTCACTGTTTGTTAATGCTCCCCGTGTGCTTGTGAAGAATAGGTGTTCTTCACTTGTAGGGTATAGGGTTCGATGTGTATCCACTAAATCAAACTTGCTAATTTGTTTTTCAAATACTCTATTTATAGATATATGTTATTCGTTGTCTCAGAGGAAAGTTGAAATTCTTCACTATGAATATATATTATTTCTACTTCTCCCCTTCCTCTGCCTCCTTCTCCTATACTTACCCCTCCACCTCCTTCTTTTTCTTCTTGTCTTCTCCTCCATCTCCTTCTCTTCCTCTTACTTCTCCTCCTTCCTTTCCTAGTTGAGGCTATATTATCTTCTCATGGCATCACGTGTAGTATAACAACGGCTATATCTTCATGATCAGTTGAACTTACATACCAGTGAGAATTAAACACTTAATTCCTAATGATGCTTTTTTCCTCATCTGTTTTATCTCATTTTATTATAGCGACCCTGCGTTGATTTTTGATTGGTATTTTCCCAGCATATCTTTATATCTTCTATTCTATTTTGAATTTCTAGTTTTCCATGTTTTTTAGTTTTCACAAGTCCTGTAAACATGACACAGCTACATTAGTCATTATCCCATCAAATTTAACAATCTGTATTTAACAAGAGAATTTATTCCATTTACATTTATTGTGATTATTTATATCCTTGTTTTGCCCCCACTATCTATATGTTTTCCTTCTATTTTTTCCACAAGTTTTATTATGTTATTTCCGTTAAAATTTATTGATTTATACTTGTTTTCCATATTCTATTGTATCTCCTCTATTTGGGTGAGAGTTATATTCTCTACTTCTATTTTACCACCAGCTCAGATTGCCTGAAGTGGATATAATTGCTCATATCCTGAGAAATTTATAGACCCGTTAACTTTCAGTTTTACTCTCATGACTCGTTTTTGTTGCACAATATTTTATGTCTCCTTTTTCTTTACTCTCTCTCATCATCTCCATATCTACCTTATCTGTCATGTTTTCTAGTTCCTTGTCTTTCTCTGCTGCATTCTGTTTCCTTCAGAATTCAATTTAGTTTTGTATTTTCTCTTCTGTTGTAGAACCTATCTATGGAGTTTCAAAACTCAACAGTTATGTCTTTTTCATCTCTAAAAGTTCTATAAAGCCCTTTGCCAAATATGTCAGATAATTACTAGAGTCTCCTGTTTGATTTTGTTATTCCAATTTTTCTGGTCCCATTTTCTATAAACAGTTTATACACAGTTATTTTATATCTTGAAGTTGGTAAATCTAATATTTGAGGTTTCACTGTTTAAATCTATTGTTTTATTTTTAATTTTCTTATGTGTTGATGACACTTATCGACAATGGCATGTATTTCATATTTGTTTGGTGAACTTTGATTATGAGCTCATTATTGTATGATTTTAATGTGTACAGAATGTAAGGCTTTAGTTTAGATCTTTTCCTCCGGAGACGAATGTCAATGATTTCGGCTCACAGTGGTGTGAGCTGACACGAAGCTAAGTGACATTTTTGTCTGACTCACAACTAATCTGTGACTCCCAGATTCATTCCCTCAAGTCACTTGTGACACAAAGACAAATCGTTTCATTAGAGGAGCGTACTGACCTTTGACCACTGGGTGAATCCAAATGTGTCTAGTGCTTACAGTTTCCTTCTTCTGTCCTTTGAGATTTGGCTTACTTCATGTGAACTCAAGAATGCAATAAAATTATATTTTATGGAAGATATTGTTATGTGGAGGGAAACCTCTTCAAGGTATCTAGTCCTCCATACTCATAGTATTTCATGCTTTTGTGTACTCCATTAGATTCCTTTCTTTTAATGGAAATTCGTTCTTTCATTTGAAAAGAAAATAAATTTTATAATCAAATGTGTGAGCTTGGGGGCATAAAAATAATTTACATGCTATGCAACAAAATAAATTTATGATATAGAAAATTTTACAGACCAGTAATGTATGTATGGATTAGGTACATTAAACTTAAACTGAGAATCTCTATTTAGAACATATTTAATCAAACTTTAGGAGAAGAATCATTGAGAGACACACTCGAGGACCATTCTGTTTCTGTGAGGTGCACACATACTATACGTATACCTGATGGTCATGTGACAAGCCATGATATGGCCAAATGTAGTTCAACTTAGTTCAGATGTGATATGATCAATTAAACTTGAAGAAGGGAGAATGTCCAGAATGTCCAAAAGCCCCATGTGTTTCCAATATTAGAGCGTTAAATGCTGAGAACAAGGAAGAATGGTGCAGGTGTTGTAAAAATACATTGCAATCTCTAAAGAGCAGAGAGCAGCATCCATATTAAACTTATTGCAGATTGTGTGACTTTTCTGAAAATAAAGCACCCCTTTCTGAGGAAAAATGAAGAACTTTCACGTGTCAGTTGGGGCCTCCAATTACTGAGGTGGAGTGAGGAGTACAAGAAGTTTATTGTGGCATAACACCTGTGAAGAATCAAAGGATTGGGGAGGGACAGCCCTCACACTGAGACACGGATTTTACTGCCTGTGAAATGAAAAAAAATAAGGAATATTATGCATGGGAGCTTCCAATCACAATTTGGAGATGCCAGTCTTTCAGCCTCACCCGAAACCTACTGAGTCAGAATATCTGGGGTGGGGTCCAGCACTCATTCTGTGTTTTAACAAGCCCTGCAGATCATTCAGATCCTTAATCAAGTTTGAGGATGACGGGTTTCAAAAAAAGGCACAACACCAAAGAATTGAACACTGAAAAAGTAAAATATTTGTCTAAGTACTTTGTGTTAATGTGATTTATAAAAAATGCAAAATACAGACAACTTTAAAGAATTTGCATAAAATTTAAAACCATCTTGACCTAATGCTTAATGTATACCTAGAGACACTGGATTTGGAGAAAAAGAAAAGAAGTAAAATACTAATTAATTTTTCATCTAACATTCAGGAGTCAGTGAGACAAGACTTCAGATTCTGGGTTCTTCTTATTTCTCAAATTAAAAATATAGTAAAATAGGGTCCAGCTTTGTGGCGTAGTGGTTAAGTTTGCATGCTCTGCTTTGGTGGCTAAAGGTTCATGGGTTCAGATCCCTGGCGTGGACCTATGTTTTGCTCATCAAGCGATGCTGTGACGGTATCCCATATAAAGTAGAGGAAGATGGGCATGGATGTTAGCCCAGGGCGAATTTTCCTCAGCAAAAAAAAAAAATCTAAAATAGAATGTGAAAAAGATCTATATATCCAACACAGTGAAGAAAAGTTTAATAAGAAAAATTACTTTAAATGGGGTATAACTAGGAAAAAAGAAAAAAAGCGAAGTACAAAAAAATAGAACCACAGAGATAATGCTACGTATATCAGTTATACTATACTGAAGTTACTTAAATCACTTTTTCAATATTGAATGTTACTCTACATTCCACGAAGACATAGGAAACTAACACTGAACATAGACGAAGAAAGAAAGGGGATTGTCAGCAATAGTCCATACACGTGCTCACAAAAGTAAAGCCACAACTAATATGAAACTTTTATATATGAATGTGTATAATGGTACACGTATCTGAAGGAAAAAGCTTTAGGGTCTAAAAGGTGGTTAGCAGTCAAAAAGTATATGTTCAATCATATATTAAAAAAAGGATTTTAAAAATATGAAGTAAAGTAAACCTAACTACAACAATAGTAAGAGTATTCAACTAACATCTCAGTCTTTGTCCAAAAACAAGTCAATATAGGAATCGTATATATTGTTAATCTTGATTTATCATTAATTATTTTTGGAGCACACACATACACATATGCCTGCATATAAATCTCTACCTTCCTACTCCGAAGAAAAGAAATAATATTATTATAAAATTAGGTCCTATCCTCGTCCACCAAGTAATTTTTACATAGCAATCATTTCCTGAAGCCACCAGAAGAGAGATACATGGCCAACCACAGAAATTCTGACTCAATAGCTCATCAGAGGAACAGGCAGATTTGAAATCCAGTTCCTTAACCAACTTGCACGCAAAAATGCTCATTAACTGCCAACATATCTTAAACAAATCAGACAATTTATAAGCCAATAATCACTCTCATGAATAACACTTTGGTGAAACAGGAAATCAAACCAATGATTAGAAAGGAGTAGCAAGGAGCCCTGGAGAGAGAGGAGAGAGAAAGGAAGAAGAGAAGAAAACTGTCTGTTCTGAGAGAAAATATTTGAGCATTAAATATCTTGAATAGTAAATAAAAATGAAAGTGAATTAAACTCTCAACTCAAAACAAAGAGAAAGGAGAAAGAAAACATAAAAAAATAATTTGGAAAAAGATACTGAAGCAGAATTAAGAGAATAAAATAAATATAAAATAAGTCCAGAGGAAAACTCATCAGTCACTCTGATTCTTTGGGAAGCTCAATAAAATAGGCATCATTCAGACACATCTGATAAAGAAAAACTATTTGAGGAAGACAAACATCAACAACATTAGGTAAGAAAATGGGACCAGGAGCGAAGTCAGAGTAAATGTTGTGCATCTGCACATGGAGATGCTTTTTGGGATCTCAGTGATAAGGCTGCTTTTTAAATGAAACTGGAATTACTCAAACTGGCTCAAATAGAAAATAGAAAGTTATACAAATGTTCTTTCTGGGTTCCAGATAGTTTTTAAGAAAGAAAACTACAAATATATGGTGGGTTGGACGTATTTACAGATGAATTGTTTCTAAAACTTAAGAATAGATATTTACTCTACCAGGAAACTCTTCCAGAATATAGAATAAGAAGGTATATCTCTATTAATTATGAAGTTAACATGAGCCTGTTACCAGCATCAAAAAGAAGATGTAAGCAAGGAATCATCTTAAACAAACTTTAGAAATTAGATAAACTTTTAATAGCCTCACATTTAATGTCCTCACTTTTATGCCAGGAAAAAAACACAATATGCTCATGAAGTATATAAAGCATTTGATAAAATTCGGGATCCACTTCTCTAAAATACATTCTTTTTGGAGGGCACTTCCTTAACATGCTTTTGTAAAAATAACTAACACCAAAACAAAAGCCCTCTCGAGTCCTTGCTTAAAACAAAGACACTAAATCACAACTACAGACGGGTGAGGGGCAGGCACACAGGATCACCCCCACCCAGGGGCTCCTCTGTACAGGCTGGGATTCTCCCCCCAACAGATCTGAATGTAGAGCACTATACAGCGGCAGATGAAGCAGAAGGAAGGGCAGAGACGGTGGAGTATGTTGGTGGAGAGTGCTGTCTCATAAGATTCCAAGCCTAAAAATTGGACACTAAAAGGAAGAAAACTGGAAAATATAAAAACACTGTTCTTCTCTTTGAAGTAAGCAACAAAGTCAGTGGGATGAGACAGAGATAATAATGGACAGTTCTGGGAAGGTGGGGATGCCGGGGAAAGACAGGACAGGTGATGCAGAGCGCCTTGGTGTATCCATCCACAGATCCCATAGGCATCATTCATCATAATAATCAAGCAGAATATAAATAAAGAGGCACTTACCACTGCAAAGTGACATCCTTGCTAGGCTTCTTGATCCCTCTGTGTAAGAAACAAGTATAAAGGGGGAAAAACCCACCAATAACCACATCTCCATCCTTGTATGCACTGTGTTACATTCTCAAAAAGCTGTCAGGATAAGCAAAATGATACACAAAGAGAGGAAACTGCAGCAACAGGAAGAAGAAAATCAAAAGGAACATCTTAGAAGCCTCTGCAAAGCCCTGTGTCTGCATGAGGTGTGAGGCAGCAGAAGCAGACGTGGAACATGCAGCCTAAGGAGATATCTACACATGTCACACACACACGCACACACATATGTGTATATGTGGTTTTTGTGGACTGAAAAAGCAATTCTAATGCCCTCTGACTCCTTTCAGCAGCCTCTTCCTCTCCCCTGGTGAGATCCAGACCCCACCCTGCCGCTGGGCTCTGCATCTGAGGTCCTGTGTCCAGTTGAAAAACACCAGTTGGAAAACATGTTTGAGGAACATACTCTCCAGCATTAGGCACTATGATTTCATCCACGTCCGTGGATAGTAAGGCTTCAGGGACCATCTCCTCTTGGGCAGATGAGGTCCCAAAATTTTGTCAACAAGCTATCCACATGAATGCCATTTGTGATGTTGCAAAATAACTGCATCAGAGGATGTGATATAAAGTGTAAGGTGAAAGGTTCAGAAAGTATCCATGTCAGTCAGGGCTCTGCCAAGAACGTTCCAGCATCTCTCCTTCCAAAGTCAAAGATAGACAGGGGCAGCTTCATACATCCAGGGTCCAAGACAGCCACAGGACATTCCATGTGGGACCCATGCAGGGCTGCACACCAATCATGAGTGCAGAAACACCACAAGCACATGAGTCCCTGCCTGGGGAAGCAATAGTCAGGCTGAATTCAGAAAATTCCAAATCCATAGCTCAAGATCAATGCAAAAATAAAGCTACATTTTTGATTCTTAAAAATCTTCCTCCTTTCCTCTTCCTCAGTTCTTTTAACCTTGTTAATCCCAGGAATCAATATGGTGTGATCATCCACTTCTACACCTTCGGCATTAGTTTCCTCCACTATTTATGCTGTTATGAGAATATGGGACTATGTGGGAAATTCCTTTATTTTTTCATCCCAAATTTGAGGATACAAGCTGGAACACACCTATGTTCCCATCACCCCAAACATCGATGACAAGGGCCACATCTATACATCTATCTGGCCTTGAAGCACAGGGCACCTTTATGGCAGGAAAATGATTATTCTGTATGATACTGTAATGGTGGACACAAGATACATTTCCCAAAACCCACAGAATGTACAAGACAAAGAGTGAACCCTAACGTAAACTATAGTTCTTAGTTAACAATAATGTATTGATGGTGCTCAGGGCAAGCTACCACAGGAGGCACCACTCTGGTATGCAGATTGTTTTGAGCTGAAGACAATAAGGGCTCAGAGAACTCAGGAAGAATATTTGAGTTTCCCCTCCCAAACTGCCTAATGTATTTAAAACGAAAGATCTGTTTCAGGAAGGAGTTATTAACATGATGGTTGTAAAGATAATGTAGGATAGAGGTTACAATAGGAAAGGCACCAAGCCTCTTTTATCAAAAACTCTGTCTCTCCCTGACCACATTATCTATACATGACCCTGAAAAGAATTGTCTTCCTGTCCTCTGAAGTCCCAGAGCACTACCCACTCCCAACACGTTCCTCACTTTTAGCTGCAATATTTAAGAGGGCAGCTTAGACAGAGGGACGAGTTGCTCATTTCTGAATTTCTCCCATGTATACATGTTATTAAACTTGGTATTATTTTCTCCTGCTAACCTGTCTTGTTAATTATTTGGCCAGCCATAAGAACCTTAAGGAAAAGGGCAGAGGGTGATTCTTCCTCTGCCCCCCGACAGTATCAATCATGGTTCCTGATTTATAGCTGATATACCACACTAATGCAAGATGTTAATAATAATGGAAACCGTGCGTGTGAGCAGGGAGGAGGAGTATATGGGGACTCTGTACTTTCATCTCAATTTTTCCGTAAATCTCAAACAGCTCCAAAAACATAACATCTATTAATTATTTTGTTTACCAATCTGGTAGCCACTGGCCATATGTCATTATTGAACATTTAAAATATGATTAGTCCAAATTGAGATATGTTATGAGTGTAAAATATGCATGGATTTTAAAAAATTTTGTATGACAAAGTGAATATAGAACATCTCAAAGATAATGTTTATACTGATTATATATTGAGATCATAATACTTCTTGACATACTGGGTTAAGTAAAATATATTATTAAGATAAAAATATTAAAGTTACATGACTACTGAGTTGGGAATTGCAAAATGCATCCAATACACACAGACATGAGACTCTGGCTGAGACAAGGGCTTCTAGATTTTGCAACCACCACATAAACTTATGACTTACCACACTGAAACCCACCTCCTCTGACTTGAGACAACGCTACTGTTATGGGTTGAGTTGGTCCCCCCAAAATGCAGAAACATGTACAGAAACATGTATAGTGAACAGAAATGCTACTGATATTTATGTTAATTTTGTATCCTTTACTGATTTCATTGATTAGATCTTAGTTTTTTGGAAAAAAACGTCATGATGTCATCTGCAAATTGAGACAATTTTAATTTTACTTTTCATATTTTGATGTCTTTTATTTTCTTTTTCTTCCCTGATTGCTTTGGTTAGCACTTCCAGTACTATGTTGAATAGGAGTGGTGAGTGTGGGCCCCTGACAGTCTGTAAGAACCTGTTTTAGCTCCAACTCCATCTACCAGTCCATCTCAGGACAGAGTTTGTCTTAGTCAACCAAACAAAAATTCACAAAGGCTAATCTTACCTCTCACATTACCATACCAGGATTGGGCACTCAGACCCATTCAAACTACAGCTTAGTGGTCCCCAGGCTTCAAAGATCCCCTCCGCTCAGTCTTTACATCAAACACACAACTCCAGTTTCCTGCCAACTGCTGGCACACACACATTCTACATTAAGATAGTACAACTTGCCACACAATTCATCCTGGTGGGTGCCATGTTCCACATCCCACTTACAAGCCTGTGTTCGCCTTCTGGTGCTGATCTTGGTCCACTTCCGGTGCACGTCTTGGTTCACTTCTGGTGCAGTCACAAGTGCTCCATTTACGGCCTGACTCTGAACCAGCAGGAAGTCCAGCATCTAGTCTGCTGAAAAGATGCCAGGACAGCGACTAACATTTTGAGATCCATGGTCTCCCTACCTATCCCCCTTGTCTGAAGTCTAGCACACTCTTACCCTTAACCTCATGATGACAAGTCAAGGGACTTTGTGGAAACCCTCCAGGTTGGGCAACAGCTGGACCTGGGACTTTTGGGTCGCTGGAATAACCCAAAGCTGATCCCTTGTTGAGTGGAGGAAGTGAGAATCTGGGCTCAGGGTTTCAATGTCTTTGAACAAGTCTAGCATAATGCTATGTATGCCGATCGAATATATAGTGGGTTTTTTTCTTCTTTGTATGTGTAGAAGTATTAGTTCTAGATGTATCATGTTGTCATGTCCTTCCTTGGCACAGCCACGTTAAGTTTCCATCTAAATATTTACATACAAAGACATATTGCAGCTAGTAACCTCTCTTTCCATTCTTGCAGACAAAATTCCCCTATGAACTATCTATTTACAAACCATAGTTAAGTGTTTCCATACATCCATTTCCTCAGACAAAAATAATGTTGGGTCCTGCTCACGTGGCGTAGTGGTCAAGTCCCCGTGTTCTGATTTCGTGGCCCGGGGTTCACTGGTTCTGATCTTGGGCACAGGCCTATGCACCACCCGACAATTAATGCACCACTCCTCAAGCCATTCTTGAGGAGTGGTGTATCCTACAGAGAAAAATTAGAGGAGACTTGGCTCAGATGTTAGCTCAGGGACATTCTTCTTCCCTAAGTGATAATGTGGATTACAATGTTGATGGAGAAGTAGATAACTGAAAATTCACTCTTGTCTTTGTCAAGTGCATCTGGGTAAAGGGTACCTTGGAATCATAGGACATTAAAACTCAAAAACACTTTTCAATCTCTTCATAATGAAGATGAAGAAAATCTAAAGAGGTTAAATTATTTGACCAAGATTAATTCCTGGAACTAGAGTGAGATCCTCTAATTCTCAGTAGGTACATTGTCATAACATCTCTAGAACTAAATAACCAAGAGAGGGAAGTCTGTTGACTTCCAGGTAGAAAAGGTTCCCCCTCACGTTTTTGTTTTCTCTCTCTTAGATGATTGCTTTGTCCTGAAAAAGAATTTTATCTGGTGGTTATGCTATACTTCAGAAGAGGAAAATGCTCCTGGCAAATATTATTGTGATTCAGTGTGGCACCAGAGAGCCCAGTCATTTAAAAATGAGAACAGAAAGAAGAAGGTAAATAATATTAGAGAAGAATAGAAAAATCTATTATTTTTGTGGGAAATAACTTATAAAATTTAGAATTTTAAATAAGTTGACTAACGTGAAAAGATACTAGATAACCATATAAAAATATCTTTATATTAGCAAGAAATATTTTAAACTTATAAGTAATTATTCTAATCTTAGGAGAAATAAAATATTTAAAGTAATTGGATTTATGCAACATGATGCCATATGTAGTTATATAATTTATAAGTTATGTAAGATAAATGAAGAAGATTATAAAGATATACCAAAGGACATAAAAGTTCTGAAGAAATGGAGAGATATATTACAATTATGAATGAAAATAATATCCATTTTTCAAGCATCATTCAGATTCACTGTATTTAAAATCAACTTTTAAAATGATACAGTAATTTTTTTTTTTTTTGTGAGGAGATCAGCCCTGAGCTAACATCCGCCAATCCTCCTCTTTTTTTGCTGAGGAAGATGGCCCTGGGCTAACATCGGTGCCTATCTTCCTCCACTTTATATGGGACGCCGCCACAGCATGGCTTAGCAAGCAGTACTTCGGTGCGCACCCGGGATCCGAACCAGCGAACCCCGGGCCGCCGCAGCGGAGCACGCGCACTTAACCACTTGCGCCACCGGGCCAGCCCCGAGTACTTGTTTTATAGACAATAAGCTATCCCTTTGCAAAATAAAACACTGGACCATCGACCAACATTATTCACAAGTAAATCACTCCAAATGGATTATAAGGGCTAAAATTAAAAGTAGAAATGATCAGTGCATAACAGTGGTGGATGACAATACAGGAGAATATCCATGATCATAAAATTAGTAAAGTTATTCTTAATATATATTCTTAAAGATGTGTTGTTGTCCTTTACTAGTGTCCAATTGAACAAAGCAATTTACAAGGCCAAGTCCACACGGAGTCAAAGTGCGAGGGTTCTACCAAAACACACAGATGGAGAGAGAGAACTGATGTGTGGGCATTTATGTAAGATACTACAGATAATTTTAGAGAAAAATTAATCTGAGGTAATATTCATATTTGTGTATTTGTGCATTTGAATGCCCGAGGATCATTGTACAAAGCCAAAAGATATATAAAGCAATAAATTAATTTGAGATGTCAGGTAAATATACTTGGTATTTTGTGTGTGTGTGTGTGTGTGTGAGGAAGATCAACCTTGAGCTAACATCCATGCTAATCCTCCTCTTTTTGCTGAGGAAGACCGGCTCTGAGCTAACATCTATTACCAATCCTCCTCCTTTTTTTCCCCAAAGCTCCAGCAGATAGTTGCATGTCATAGTTGCACATGCTTCTGGTTGCTGTATGTGGAACGCGGTCTCAGCATGGCCAAACAAGCAGTGCGTCGGTGCACACCCGGCATCCGAAACCGGGCCTCCAGTAGCGGAGTGCACGCACTTAACCGCTAAGCCAAGGGGCTGGCCCTTTACTTGGTACTTAAAGTCTGCTTGCAAAAATTTGGTAGTTTATTTTTCAGGTGTATGCAAATGCTGGTGAAAAAAATATATATATTGATTATTTTCACCTGAACCAGTTGTATTCCTTAACCCTCTTGATGGGTTTCTCTCTAGCCTTAAGAAGTTAATGGAGCACTTGAGGGCAAAGATGCAGCCTAATAGCTCCACAATGGAGAACAAGATGGACAGACTCTCCACGGCCACCATTATCTTGCCCTTGGTATAGTGGCAGACGGGGAGGAAAGTGACCCAGATGCTGCAGAACACCAGCATGCTGAACGTCAGGAACTTGGCTTCATTAAAGGTGTCAGGAAGGTTCCAGGCCAAGAAAGCCACAGTGAAGCTGCCCAGGGCCAAGGAGCACAGGTATCCCAGGACAGAGTAGAAGGCAGTGACTGACTCCTTGTTGCACACGATGATGATGTGGCCGTGTTCAGAGTGTGCATCTGTGTCAATGAAGAAGAAGAGGTTCCCAGCCAGATCCAACAGAGACTCAGCTGGATAAAGGAGCAGATGGGAATGACGAAGGTATGTGTCCCTGACACCAACCACTGCCACATCCTTCTCCCTGGTGCAGTGACCTTGAAGGTCACCACCAAAGTAATAGTTTTTGTCAAGACAGTGGAAAGAGCCACAGTAAAAACAACTCTAAATGTGATTTGTTGAGTAATGTAGGTGGTTGTGTTGGGTAGCCGGTGAAGAGTAAGGAGCAGAGGAAGCAGAGGGTGAGGGAGATGAGCAGGATGTAGCTGAGATTCCAATTCTTGGCCTTGATTACAGGAGTGTCTCAGTGCTTCACAAAGACCCCAGGGACCACTGCTGTGACAACAGAGAAACAAGGAGCTGTGCAAGCCAGAGTCTTCCTTAAAGAATCTTCAAATGCCAGAAATGTCACAACTTTTAGCAGGCTGCGATTTCTCTCATTGTTTGCATACTGGTTTCCTGGACGCCTTATACGTTGATCTCTATTTGAAAAGGAAAAGAAAGTCTTGGTGTTTCAGTCAGCCAGTCTTCCATATTCCCAAGACAAAAAACAAAATCTCATTGGCATTATAGGGCCCACAGCCTCCACCTTATTTGGTTGTGAGACACAAAGTTGCAGAGACTTATGTTAATAATATTCACATTAAACAGTCCCGTCCTATGTCAGAATGCTCTTAGCTTCAAGTAAATGATAATCCACCTCCAAAAGTTCCAAGTTTGGGTCTTGTGTTAGTTGGATGTGTCCATAAACTTGTGGGTTTAAGGGCGAATATTTTAGGTGGTGGGGATTTTGCAACACACCAGTGAGGTACTGGGAAAGTGAGGCAGGGAAAGGACGGCGGAGCATCAGGGACATCAAGTGCTTTACCACTGTGCTCACCTAGAGCTCAATTGCTCTGGGGAGCACTGTGAGACAAGAAGAACACATGGGAAAAAGTCATCTCAGCTGAGGATGAGGCAGCTGCAACACATACACAAGCATGTCCATCAGCCATCATTCAAGGGCTGCGCCCTGGGCTATGAATTTGTATTTGGCAAACTTTTACTGTAAAGTGAAAGAGGACAAATATTTTAGGCTTTGTGGGCCATAGGGTCTCTGCCACAACTACTCAACTCTGACCTCGGAGCATGAAGCAGCCATTCTTATTGTTGAAAGTGGGCATTCTTTTCTCGTCCTTATTTCTACAAATAATATTAGAACAATGCAATTACCGTAATTACAGCTTTTCTTTTTGACTCACTTTTCTATATAAATCTTGTTTTCCGATTTTTCTAACTCAATTTTTGTTTCATAAAAAATGTAGTAAAATTCTTAACTTTCAAAGTAAATTCATTTGATAAAGTGGTTTGAATTGCGTTAAAACTAAAAATTATTTAGACAACGATACAGACTTTTGTAATATTCAGACATTCCATTTGGGAAATTTAATGGCGTTAAATTTATTCATTTTCTTTTGCATTTCTCAAACACATTTTTAGCCAAAATTAAAACTATACTTCGCATAACATACAGTAACTACCTACTCAGTACACTTCCTCCATTATGCCTAGCTATTAGAACCCCAATTTTGAGTGAACTAAGCCAATTGTGACAGATCTAAGCTAATTTTTGCCAGATTGTGCTCCACCTCACTTGTGAGTTATGCGCCATGGACAGAAATCAATGACAATCTGACTGTATGGTCTCTTTCTTGCACTAAATAAAACATGCATCAAATAGGATGCTATAGCTGACTCTTCCTCTTTCTTTCCCATGTGGATGCTGTGCAGTGGCAGACACTTATAAAAATAAAATCCCACACACTAAGCATATTGAAGCAGAAGTTATATACAGCCTGAGTCTCTATTATCAAAAGGTTGATAGAAAAAAAAACTTTACATTTGTCTATTTCTGAAATTCTTGTAACATAAATAATAAATGTCATGATTTATGGCCACTATGAGTTACTCTATCACTTTCAGCTGAACACATTCTAACTAATGTACTTTGTGCATTACATTTTTGCGTTTTTGAGAGTGAGAAATGAGACTTTCATACTGCATTATCAAACACTTTACTATTGATATGTAGGAAAATCCTTATTATTGATACATTATTTTCATCTTTTGTTTAGTTAATTATTTATTGATTGATTTATTGATTGATTTATTGATTGATTGATTTATCTTTTGATTGAGGAAGATTAACCCTGAGCTATCATCTCTGCCAGTCTTCCCCTATTTTGCATGTGAGTTGTCGCCACAGCATGGCTGCCGAGTGGTGTAGGTCTATGCCTAGGATTTGAACCCATGAACCCAGGCCACCAAAGTGGAGCACGCTGAATTTTAACCACTACACCACAGTGCTGGCCTGTTATATTATTTTAGATGCCCCTAATTCATTAGATATTTTTGCATTCTAATTTAAAATATTTTTTTGCATTATGTAAGTAAACATAGAAGCAGATTCCACTGGTTGCGTATTCATGACCCATCTGTCCCCTTCCTACCAGCAGCTCAGTTGTGCTTTGACATTCAACTTCTTCCATGAGGCCATGTGATTGAGGGGAGGTTGACAGCTCTAAATCAATTATAGTTGGCCCCACTGGGACGATGTCTTTTTGAGTGACTCTTCCAAAGTCAGGGGGAATAGATGCCCACACTTTTTCAACTTTCTGTTCACTTGCTATAGTATAATACTTTAAATAGCTCAGCCTCTGAAACCATAAGGAGCCCAGCCTGTAGACAAAGCTGAGAACCAAAGATGACAGAGCAAATTATGAGAATATCATGTGTGCTTGATTATAGTTTTGAGCTGGTGAATTCTCTAATCCTGGAGTCATTCTATCACTGGCCTTCTTTTGTTAAATTGTTTCACTATTTTTTTGTAAAAAGTGATATTCATGACAACATTGACCAAGTAAATAACAAATGAAATAAAACATATTTCCTTCTCCATCTTTATAATGCAACACTGTGCTTTACTTTTTCTGGCACAAACAATCATTGTAGTAAAGTAGTCTGGTCTTTTTTATGGGATATAATAAATATTTTTTTAAAAGGCACATTTAGTTTGTTTTCTTTTTAATTTATAGCCAGATGCGTTCTAACAACAAACATAATTTTTAAACATGCTCTCCCCTTCAGCCCATTTTTTATTCTGTAATATGTTATTTCATGCATTATTTTACTGGACAGAACATTCGGCAATGTCAAGAGATTACTTTGGTAATAAGTATGTATGAATTGTTTGTTGTTTTGTTTGGTAAGACTGGAATATTGTACTTAAATATGATGGGTTTTTTTTCTTTATTTACCTATTCCATCATCATTCATGATAAGTCATTATCATCTCATTCCAACCATATTAGTCAATTCCAAATGTCTAAATATGCAACATAAAATATTTTAAAAACACTTAATTGAGGTATGACTGACATACAAAAAGCTGTACATATTTAATGTATACAACTTAATGTGTTTGGAGATAATATACACTCGTGAAACCATCACTACAATCAAGACCTTAAACTTACTCATCATCTCCAAATGTTTCCTCCTGTCCTCTTTATTTTTTTAATTTAACCGTCTTTTTTAAAATACTTTTTTTCTTTTGAGGTGGGAAGACAACATAAATGTACCCTGCTAGTAAATTTTTAAGTCTACAATACAATATTGTTAAATATAGGCCCATGTTGGGCAGTAGGTCTCCAGAACTTATTCATCTTGCATAGACTTTGTTGTTCAAACTTCTATTGCTAAGAATTCCCTCTTCATCTTGAAATGACAAATCCCTACATATTTTTAAAAACTCAACAAAACATTGGCTTTCCCTGAAGAATTATCTGATTCATCCAAGTAAGACTATCTACACTTGTTGACTCTGCTAAGCTCTAACTACCTTTACTATGGCACGTTTCAAATTGCCCTGTTATTCTTTTTTCACATGTAACTTACTATGATTTTTTGGAAAGCAGGGCCTTTATCTTATCAAGTTTGCATGCTCAGTTCATTGTTCATATCTTCTACTAGAGTAATAATAATATAATATATCCATTCATTTAGTGAATCTTTAGTTCCGGTTTTTGCACACTTACTATGTGTAAGGCATAGTGCTCGTCACCTGGGTGTAAAGATATGAATAGGGGGCATGTCCTAAGACACCCACACTTACTTCCATCATAATTCCATGTGTGTTATTCTGTGATCAAGATGAGTATATGGTGCTACGGAATCTCTAAGTGTTTGCCTAACACAACATGTGGTTTAAGAGCTATATTCCCTTGAGAAGAGCTGCTTCATCAGAACCTAACAATGTGAGTATAAAGAAGCCAGATCAAGGTAACTCCCAACATGGGAATGATGTATTGATTACCTAAATGAATGTATTGAATGAGTGAATGAAATAGTTGAAAATAAAGAAGAAATGTGATGCTATTGGTTAATCCCAGACCCTTTACATTTTATTTGGAGACAAAGAAGGTCTGAGAGAAAGTGATTGTAATTATGTAATTTTGCCAGTTCATACCTGTCTGCTTACATATTTCTCTCTCTGGGCACAATACACAGTCAAAGCAGCAGGTAGCTCTCTTCCTGAGGGATTTTCCTGAATCCTGACTGACAGAACATCCTCCACCCATACGGGGGAGTTTGAAAGAAGAGAATTATTGATAATACTGAACCATACTATATAATTTGATAATATTTTATGATTTTATAATATTGAATAATTGATAATATTGTTTAAATTATCTCACAAACTATCCTAAAGATCACCTCTAAGATGTGACATGATTGATGCACCCAGGGAAAGCAAAATAAAATCAAGGTCAATCTGCAGAAAAGAGTTCCCAACGTGAAGACACATAATGATTTAAAACATTTTCCATCTCAATGACTAGGACACATGTTTGTTTTAAGCAAATGGAGCATTTGAACGTGAATCATATTTGTTATTGCCAAATGTGATTCTGAATATGCTATTCCTGGATTACTTTTTTGAACTATAAGCAGATTTTACCTTAATAATAAATAATATTTAAATTCATACAATACATTTACATGAGAATTGTTTGATTAGTACAAATTGCAATTATTGAATTTATTTAGTAATATATTTTAATGTCAGGTAGATTCTACACTAAAGACACATGGACAGGCTTGAATGATATAATATAGCACCTTGAAGGATGGCTTACAAGATTGAGTTTTAAAGGGAAATCCGATGAAGAGGAAGAATGTAGTTCCTGGAAGAGCAAAAGAAATCTTTTTTTTTGACAGTGAATTTTTCTACAAGAATTTATAAAGGTGGGATGAAGAGATGGAAATATGAGGAATATTAATAAAATATTGAAATATTCAAAAAGAGACCTCAATGTCAATTCTTTTGATTCTAGTTAGAGAGAATAAAATCTGTTTTCTGGAAGAAAACCAAATGGCAAAAGACAATTTGAATTGTATCTACAAGTCGTCAAAAGTCTAGATCGTCAGCATCTGTTATGTCTTCGAGGCACAATGCACGCAGAGCAATAAATTTGCAAGCAATGAGATTGACACTTTTTCAGCTTAAATGGGAGTTTAAATCATCAATTTTTTATCAGCTCATCCTATTAAATTGGTAGCCTCACTGTCCTGCCTGTAGTATATAAAACATTTCAAAATTCAGGAAAATCTCCTTAATTAAAAGTGTATTTTCAATATCTCTAGGACAGTAAGAAAATTAATATCAATTAATTGGGATTTTGTTATGAGTTAAATAATTTCACCGTTGTTTTCATATGTGGTCTCCATCTTGTGATGTAGATGTAGAATTAATCCAAGATTGAGTTTTCTGCAACCTTATTGAATCCCACAGCTTGAAAACTTGACCACGTGGATCCTGGGGAACAAACTCTCTGCCTTTCACCTGAAGTCCAAGACCTTTAGGAAAATCATATAGTTCAGAATTTCATGCTGTGACACAGAGTTTCTTTTCTCATCCAGTGACACATGAGCTCCAGTGCTGTTTTGTTTTTTTTTCATTTGTATTTATTTATTTATATTTTATTGAAGTTTTAATAGTTTTTAACATTGTGAAATTTTGGGTTGTACATTTTTGTTTGTCCATCACCATATATATGCCTCCCTTCACCCCTTGTGCCCACCACCATTGCCCCTGGTAACAAAAATACAATTTTCTCTGTCCATGTGTTGGTTTATAGTCCACATCTGAGTGAGATCATACAGTGTTTGTCTGTCTATTTCTGGCTTACTTCACTTAACATAATACTCTCCAGGCTCATCCATGTTATTGCAAATGGGACAATTTAGTCTTTTTTTATGGCTGAGCAGTATTCCATTGCATATATATACCACATTTTTGATCCAGTCGTCAGTCGAGGAACACTTAGGTTTCTCCCACATCTTTGCTATGGTGAATAATGCTGCAATGAACATAGGGGTGCATAAGCCTCTTTGGATTATTGATTTCAGGTTCGTTGGATAGATTCCCAGTAGTGGGATGGCTGGATCATAGGGCATCTCTATTTTTAATTCTTTAAGGAATCTCCACACCGTTTTCCATAGAGGTTGCACCAGTTTGCATTCCCACCAGCTGTGTATGAGTGTTCCGCTTCTCCACATCCTCTACAACATTTGTTGTTTTTTGTCTTGGTGATTATAGCCATTCTAACAGGCATGAGGTGATATCTTAGTGTTGTTTTGATTTGCATATCCCCGATGATTAGTGATGTTGAACATCTTTTCATGTGTCTATTGGCCATCTGTATATCTTCTTTAGAGAAGTGTCTGATCATTTCCTCTGCCCATTTTTTGATCAGGTTGTTTGTTTTTTTGTTGTTCAGTTGTGTGAGTTCTTTATATTTTATGTAGATCAACCCCTTGCCAGATATATGTTTTGCAAATATTCTCTCCCAGCTGGTGGGTTGTCTGTTCATCTTGATTCTGGTTTTCTTTGTCTTGTAGAAGCTTTTTAATCTGATAAAGTCCCACTTGTTTATTTTTTCTTTAGTTTCCCTAATATGGGTAGGCATGTCATCCAAAAATCTTCCTTTATGATCAATGTCAAATAGTGTGTTGCCTATATTTTCATCTATGAGTTTTATAGTTTCAGGTCTCACCTTCAGGTCTTTGATCCATTTTGAGTTAATTTTTGTGAATGGCGATAGCAGGTGGTCCACTTTCTTTCTTTTGTGTGTGGCTGTCCAGTTTTCACAACACCATTTATTGAAGAGACTTTCCTTTCTCCATTGTATGTTCTTAGCTCCTTTGTCGAAAATTAGCTGTCCGTATATGTGTGGTTTTTTTCCTGGGCTTTCAATTCTGTTCCATTGATCTATGTGTCTGTTTTTGTACCTGTACCATGCTGTTTTGATTACTATTGCTTTGTAGTATGTTTTGAAGTCAGGGATTGTGATGCCTCCTGCTTTGTTCTTTTTCTTTAGGATTTCTTTAGCTATTCGGGGTCTTTTGCTGCCCCATATGAATTTTAGTATTCTTTTTTCTATTTCCGTGAAGAATGTCATTGGGATTCTGATTAGGATTGCATTGAATCTGTAGATTGCTTTATGTAATATAGACATTTTAACTAGTTTTATTCTTCCAATCCACATGCATGGGACATCTTTCCATTTCTTTATGTCATCATCGATTTCTTTCAATAATGTGTTGTAGTTCTCATTGTATAGGTCTTTCACCTCCTTGATAAGATTTATAACTAGGTATTTTATTCTTTGTGATGCAATTGTAAATAGTATTATCTTTTTGAGTTCTCTTTCTGTTAGTTCGTTATTAGCATACAGAAAGGCAACTGATTTTTGTAGGTTGATTTTGTACCCTGCAACTTTGCTGTAGTTGTTGATTATTTCTAATAGTTTTCCAACGGATTCTTTAGGGTTTTCTACATATAAAATCATGTCATCTGCAAATAGTGAGAGTTTCACTTCTTTCTTACATATTTGGATTCCTTTTATTCCTTTTTCTTTCCTAATGGCTCTGGCCAAACCCTCCAGTAGTATGTTGAACAGGAGTGGTGAGAGTGGGCAGCCATGCCTCATTCCTGTTCTCAGAGGAATGGCTTTCAGTCTTTCCCCATTGAGTATGATGTTGGCTGTGGGTTTGTCATAAATAGCTTTTATTATCTTGAGGTACTTTCTTTCTATTCCCATTTTGTTGAGAGTTTTTATCATAAATGGATGTTGTATCTTGTCAAATGTCTTCTATGCATCTATTGAGATGACCATGTGGTTTTTATTCTTTGTTTTGTTGATGTGATGTATCTCGTTGATTGATTTGCGGATGATGGACCATCCCTGTGTCCCTGGTATAAATCCCACTTGATCATAGTGTATGATCTTTTTAATGTATTCCTGTATTCAATGTGCCAATATTTTGTTGAGGATTTTTGCATCTATGGTCATCAGCAATATTGGCCTGTAATTTTCTTTCTTTGTATAGTCTTTGTCTGGCTTTGATATCAGGGTGATGTTGGCCTCGTAGAATGATTTAAGAAGTGTTCCATCTTCCTCTATTTTTTTGGAATATTTTGGGAAGGATGGGCATTAAATCTTCTTTGACTGTTTGGTACAATTCACCAGAGAAGCCATCTGGTCCTGGACTTTTATTTTTTGGAAGGTTTTTGATTACTATTTCAATCTCTTTACTTGTGATTGGTCTATTCAGATTCTCCATTTCTTCTTCGTTTATTTTGGGAGCTTGTATGAGTCTAAGAATTTATCCATCTCTTCTAGATGGTCCAATTTGTTGGCATATAATTTCTCATCGTATTCTCTTATAATCCTCTGTATTTCCATGGTATCCATTTTAATTTCTCCTCTTTCGTTTCTAATTTTATTTACTTGAGTCTTTTCCCTTTTTTTCTTAGTAAACCTGGCTAAGAGGTTGTTGATTTTGTTTATCTTCTCAAAGAACCAACTCTTTGATTCATTAATCCTTTCTACTGTTTTTTTGGTCTCAATTTCATTTATTTCTGCTCTGATCTTTATTATTTCTCTCCTTCTGCTGACTTTGGGCTTTGTTTGTTCTTCTTTTTCTAGTTCTGTTAGGTGTAATTTAAGGTTGCTTATTTGAGCTTTCTCTTGTTTGTTAAGGTTGGCATGGAACGCTATGAGTTTCCCTCTCAGGACCGCTTTTGCTGCATCCTATATGGT
The DNA here is from genome assembly GCF_020826845.1 of Diceros bicornis minor. NCBI lineage: Eukaryota > Metazoa > Chordata > Mammalia > Perissodactyla > Rhinocerotidae > Diceros > Diceros bicornis. Next base: position 1,180,992 of record NW_026691667.1, read on the forward strand.
TTGGTATGGCATATTTTCATTTTCGTTTGTTTCCAGATAGTTTTTGATTTCTCCTTTAATTTCATCCATGATCCATTGGTCGTTCAGTAGCATGTTCTTTAATCTCCACATTTTTGTCACTTTCCCAGTTTTTATTTTCATGGTTCATTTCCAGTTTCATAGCATTATGGTCTGAAAAGATGCTTGTTATGATTTTAAACTTCTTAAATTTATTGAGGCTTGCTTTGTTTCCCAAAATATGATCTATCCTTGAGAATGTTCCATGCACACTTGAGAAGAGTGTGCAGTCAGCTGTTTTTGGATGGAGTTCTCTGTATATGTTTAGGTCCATCTCATCCAGTTTTTCATTTAATTCTACTATTTCTTTCTTGACTTTTTGTCTAGATGATCTATCCATTGATGTAAGTGGGGTATTAAGATCCCCTATTATTATTGTGTTGTTGTTAATGTCTCCTTTTAAGTTTGTTAGTAGTTGCTTTATATACCTTGGTGCTCCTAGGTTGGGTGCATATACTTTTATAAGTGATATGTCTTCTTGGTGGAGTGTCCCTTTTTTCATTATATATTGCCCTTCTTTGTCTCTCTTAACGTGTTTTAGCTTGAAGTCTACTTTGTCTGATATGAGTATGGCAGCACCTGCTTTCTTTTGTTTGCCATTAGCTTGAAGTATCTTCTTCCATCCTTTCACTCTGAGGATGTGCTTGTCTTTATAGCTGAGATGTGTATTGTGTCTTGCTTTTTAATCCATCCTGCCACTGTATCTTTTGATTGGAGAGTTCAATCCATTTACATTTAGGGTAATTATTGATATATAAGGGCTTAATGTTGCTGTTTTGTCACTTATTTTCCGGTTCTTTTGCATTTCCTTTTGTTTCTTCTCCCATTTGTTTCGGACTGCCATTTCAGTTTGGTTGTTCTGTCTTATGACTCTTCTAGTTTTCTCTTTGCTTATCATATGTGATTTTGTTTTGATGATTTGTTTAGTGGTTACTTTGAGGTTTGTGTAAAAAATCTTGTGTATGAGATAGTCCATTATCTGATGGCCTCCTATTTCCTTATACTAAGTCAATTCAATCACTTTCCTCTTCCCCTTCTAAGTCATTCTTGTTATACCTTATTCTATCTTGTGTTGTGGGTGGGTGTTTACAGAGATGAGGTTAAATTTATTTTTGGTGAATTCCTTCCTTTGATCTTTGATTTTGGTTTTTAAGTGGTTGTTAACCTATTCCGGTAAAGACGTGCTATTTTTCTGAGTTTGTCTATGTATATTTCTCCTTACTCCAGGCTTTGTATTCCCTTTCTCTTCTTTTTTTTCAGGCCTGAGGGCCTTCTTGAGTATTTCTTGTAGTGGGGGTCTCGTGGCCATGAACTCCCTTAGCTTTTGTTTATCTGGGAGAGTTACTATTTCTCCATCATATTTGAAGAATATTTTTGCTGGATAGAGTATTCTTGGCTGAAAGTTTTTGTCTTTCAGTATTTTGAATATATCATTCCATTCTCTGTTAGCCTGTAAAGTTTCTGTTGAGAAATCCGCTGAGAGCCTGATGGGAGTTCCTTTGTACGTTATTTTTTGTTTTTATCTAGCTGCCCTTAATACTATTTCTTTGTCATTGACTTTGACCAGGCTTACCACTAGGTGTCGAGAAGTGAGCCTTTGCCTGTTGATGTATTTAGGTGATATGTTAGCTTTGCTTGCTTGTATTTCCTGCTCCTTCCCCAGATTTGGGAAATTTTCAGCTATTATTTCCTTGAATAGTCTCTCTGTTCCTCTTTCCCTCTCTTCTCCCTCAGGAATACCTATAATTCTTATGATACATTTACTAATAGAGTCAGATATTTCTCGGAGACTTTCTTCATTTCCTTTTAGTCTTAGTTCTTTCTCCTCTTGCATCTGGAGCATATCTGTATTCCTATCCTCTATAATGCTAATTATTTCCTCCATATTGTCAGCTTTGTTCTTTAAAGATTCCAGATTCTCCTTTATCTCCTCCATTGTGTTCGTCATCACCGTCAGCACTGACTGGTTTTTCTTTATGATTTCAATCTCTTTTGTGAAGAAACTCCTAATCTCATTGAATTGTTTGTCTGTGTTGTCTTGTATTTCGTTGAGTGTTTTTATGATAGCTATTTTGATATCTCTGTCGTTTAAGATATGAATTTCTGTGTCTTCATGGTTGGTTTCTGGGTGCTTGTCATTTTCCTTATGGTGTGGTGATTTTACTTATCTTTGAATTGTGGTTCTTGTATTGGCTTTGTTTTTCCTCATCCTGGAAATATCTGGTTTCAATTTCCACCGTGCCACTGTGTGGGGGTAAAGGGCTGTGTAATCTGAGCCCCCTGCATTCTGCTGTGGCTGTTCCCTGTGATCCACAGGTCGCTTGGTGTGGTCTGGTCTGCTGGGCTGCAGGGTCCGGTTTGCAGGGAGGGAGAGCTCTCTCTTTTGGCCACTGGGTCCCTGGCATAGGGGGCTTCTCATTCACCCCTCGTTATCCACTCTCTGGGGGTGCTCAGATGTTGATGGTACCCCATAGCAGTTCTGAGTCCTCTGTGTGGGAGTTTCCCACTGGCTGAGAAAGCCCGAAGAGTTATTGTTTCCCAGCAGAGGGCCGCCCCTCCCCCCTCTCTGGGAGCCCCGAGGACCGGGATTGTTGATCTGATGGGGAGGGACAGGAGATTTCCTTACCTCTCCCCACTTCATCCTGGGGCCCAGCACGGTCCACTCTCAGAAGTGCGGCAGTGTGGATCTTTCTGATCTTGCTTTTCACTGTCTAGGATTCTGTTGTTGGTCTGTGACTGTTCCTTTAGTTGTATCTTATCGGGGGAGGAGTGTAGGGGAAAGCTCACTCTGCCATGATGCTGACGTCACTCTCCAGTGCTGTTTTTAAATTGGGTGTTTTTTAGGCATGGGTGAAGCTGAAAGGGAGACTAATTTGGGAAATGAAATGAGCATGGAAATTGGAGGCAGAAAACCCAGAGACGAACTGGTGGGGATACGCAGTTGCCCGACAATTAGATTTTTTCCCCTCTATATTGGTCATCCTAGGAATAAGTTCAATTTAGGGAGTGTTTACTATTCTGCATGCTTAAGGAAGAATGCATCCTTGTCTGCCCTCAGAGAGCACATGGTGATTTGTTTAAACCATTCCTGCAGATTCCATGTCCAGGGAGTGCTGTAGGGTTAAACTTGAGCTGCACCCGGAACAAGGAAGTTTGCTTTAGGAGTTTCCTTTAACTCAAGAAGAGATAAGAAAGAAAGACATCTTGCTTCTTACTACCTTTGAACAAAATATTTTATTAAATGAGAGAGAAGAGATGAAAGCTCCTAGTAAAGAATATTCATGCATTAATTGATATAATTTATATGTAAATGTATAACTAATATTTACATAATACATAACTATATATATGGTTATATATACACATAAACAAATATATATTCACAATAAATGCGTGTATTTAGATCTGACATGACATTCACTTCCTTGTACCTGAAAGCAAGAGTTTCAAGACACATTATTCATAGATTTTGGATTTATGAAAGTCTAAGTTCCTCTAAGTAGAATTGATAAGGACTTGGGGAAATTAAAACATATTTCAAAGTATTGGGGTTCTCATCTGTAAAAAGGGGATAAAACTCCTTGCTTCCAAAAGTCATTTTAAATTTCAATGAGGAAATATTTATTTAGCTATCATTAGCCCTTCTAGAAAAATGCAGGAAGTTCAAATAAATTGTCTTTCCCCAGAGACATTTAAGATATCATGGGATAGGGCCAGAACTAGAGTTTGCAAATCACTGAATTTTTAAATTCCCTAGGATGAATTGTCATTAAGACTTATTTTAAAAACTTACCTCTCACAATGAAAGTTTTTAATTGATTATTTCTAGTAAAAAGAGTTGACACTGTTGCTAATTAGACCCTACAATCATTAGAGATTTACTTGCAACCTGTAAGAAAGAACAACAATTCATTATGCTCTAATGACTGCTGATCTGTGACAATGTCACAATCACAATTCTATACCCAAATAAAATAACACTCTGATCCTAAAAAAACAACAATGATAATCATATTTAAGGGAGAAGTTTTACTTGCTAAGGGAGAAACATGAGCTGGCCTGCATCCATTATGGACACCACTTCTGCTTTCATAAAAAGCATTTCATGGAGAGCTCAGGCCACCACATCCACAGCATAATAGATGTAGTAGCTGGATCCAGACATGGTCGTGTCTAATTTGTCCTTTGGCAGAGACTCCAGGGAGGCATTGAGCGGACACTCCAAAATTTTCCACATTCAGTACCTGCAAATGAGCAGTTGAAAATTTCAAGCCATAAGTTGGTAAAGAAAAAGTCTTCTGGGTATTTAGAGGGGCTAACTGTCCATAGAGAGTGATTAAATCCAGATATCTCAAAGTTCTGGTGTGCAACGGAAAGCCATCCATGGTAAGTATCTAAAAAGTGGTGAAGTGGAAAAAAAGAAGCATTCCATTGTGGTGTAGTGATGCACACCTTCTAAGTGGTTAAGTAGTAGTTTCCTACAATGCTCACACTTATTAATATACTTGTGTCACCATACATGGTAAACATATTGGCTGATGAGCCTATGATTCTGGCCATGTAGGTTCAATCTTTTGAAGTGTATGTCCTCTTGGTCACAGGTATCTTAGTCACAGGCAGGCACCATTCATAGTCACCTCTCATCTAAGTTCCCAGAGGAATGTTCACTTTTTATATCAACTGACACTAAGATTCCCACCCAAGTCCAGCCAAAATGTATCAACAATGAAGCCCTTCTGAAGACTAAAGATGTGTCCTTGGAAGCCATGTGATAGAGAGGAAAACTAGTCCTTACCTTTCAGTACAGGATCATAATCTCCATAAGTTATCTGAATCAAAAGAGAGAAAATGTTCCATATTGAGTCTCTGGAAGCAAAATAAACAGAATTTCAGCAAAATTCATATGACCAGGTAGCTAAACTTATGTCATTCTTGGTGCTAACACTGTGAATATGAAGGAATATTTTCTGATGGTAGAAGTGATTGATGGGGAGCTTGGCTTTGAAGCCAGACTGCTTGGGTTCAAATTCTGACTCTAATATGACTAACTTAACCATCTTGAGAAGGTTATATAACCTCTATCCATCTTAGTTTCTAGATCTCTAAAGATTCCCATAATAATGGTACCTTTTCATTTTTTTTATTAGGATTAATTTTGTGACTAATTTGTAAAGCAGTTGACGAATGTAAAATGATTTTAAGTACATATTTACATACAAAATTTTACTAACTATAAGATAAATAACTAAGGTGTGGTCATTTGAGAATATCCAGCTTCCATTCCTTTGAGAGAATTTGGGCTACCACATTTCCAGAAGCTACTGTGGTCTGCTTTAGCCAATGATGCTAGCCTCTGGCTACTTCATCTCTTCTCAGCTTCACACACCAAAATAATGTGTCCACCATATCAAGAACTATCTGTGGTAGGTATTTTCCTGTTAGGGAGACATGAAAACCCACTTTCTTCTTTTCCACTTGACTGGCCAAAGAATTTCACCAAGGAAGAAAACTTCTGTCCCTCCAGATCCATCCCCCCACCATGCTCATACCTGTGGTATTTGTAGAGCTCCAACAGCGTCCCTATCTGAGCAGAGAATGCTGGTGTGGTTACTGCAATGACAGCCACAATCTTGATCTGTGCCTGGCAGGTGTAATTAGGGATCATCCAGCCCCCTCCTAATGATCACCTCATGGTGCTCTCCAACGTGCTGACTTCATTGTGGAAGGAAATGTAGACATGGAAACCCAGAGACAGGTTGGGGAGCAGCTGTGGACTCCTGTTGATTTCCTTGAAGGCAAAAACAAAGACCAGGACATAACGATAGTTTTTATAATTCGACCTGTATAAAGACAATAGTATTAGAAATAAAGATCAAGTCATGCACTTCAGGAGTAACTCTTGGGGGAAAACAAGGAGGAAAAGCATGGCATTTTGACTCAAGCAACTTGTTCATTCCAGAGCAGTTACTGTCTATTCATGACTTTGCAATCCAAAGCACATGCACAGGTGTCCACAAAGCCTTGGAAGATCCAGCACTACTGCTCTGCACTGAAAAGACATAGACCAATGTCCTAAAATGAGTTACTTGGAAGGGTGCTTAAGGGGAAAAGACCAAGTTACATATTTGTTTACAAGTCAAGCACTAATTCATGCAGTGACAGAAACATGAGGTTGGTCATGGCCAAGCCCTGGTATAATAGGATGAAGCAAAAGTTCACGATCTATACAAAGAAACTAGGTAGGACAGGGATGTGCAGAAGAAAAGCTTGGAGGAAGGGCAAGTCGAAAATAGAATGGTGTCATCAAAACATTTGCAATATACCTTTCTAAAACTTCCTGTCTCACAGACTTAGGAAACACATACTACCAGAAGCAGGGAAAATGCATCATAATAAATAAGGAGATTGTCTTAGGGAGAAAACAAAGAGAAAGGCAATTTATGACTCTATGTTTTTCTAAAAGAGTAAAAACAATCCAGAGTCCAAAGAGCAGTGTAAATTTGCAGCTTTTCATCTATTTCTTTACAGATTAGAAAACCATCATAGGCAGTGAGCTTTAAAGCTTATCTTTGGGTTGATTCCGCTCTTGCACATCTAAGTTCAATCCAATGTTAATTTTCAAACAATTTAATTGAGAAGGTACAACACACAATTCCAGAAGATTGCTCAATAGAACATAGGCTTTTGTTGCTCTAATATTAAAATATTTTCACTGGTGAATATAGCTTTAAAAAACAAAATGTTGGGATACTGTAATTCTGAGTCACCCAGAGACACTCAGATTGGATTAAAAGAGGACTTGTATTCATTTCCTATTGCTACTCTGAGAATCTACCACAGATTTAGAGGCTTAAAACAACACAAATCTATTATCTTGTACTTTGGTAAGTTAGAAATCTGAAATAAGTCTCATTGGTGAAAATCAAGGTGTCAGCAGGACTGCATTACTCCTGGAGGCTCTAGGGAAGAGTCCTATTTCCTTGCACATTCTGGCTTCTAGAGTCTGCCCACTTTCCTAGGTAATAGCCTCGTATCACTTCAATCTCTGTTTTCATTGTCATAACTCCTTCTCTGACTCTGACTTTCTTGACTTACCCTTTTACATGTAAGGACCCTTGTGATTATATTGGACCCATCCAGATAATTCAGAATTATCTCCTCATCTCAAGAACCTTGACTTTATCACATTTGCAAAGTCTCCTTTCTATGTTAGGTAGCATATTCACAGATTTGAAGGATTAGGACTTGGTCACATTTGGGGGCAAATTCCACCTACCACAGGACCCAACTACATGCTTTCCAATACTTGAAGCAAAACATAGAAGAGATTAAAGTAGATAGAAATGATATTCCATTTAAATATGAACCAAAGCAAAGCATGGGTATCCTTGTTAATATCTGACAAAATCCGAGTTCAAAGCAAAAACATGTGAAATATCAAATGTGGTTACCATATGTCATATGTGACATATGTGATGACCATATGTGGTGAAAGGAAGAAAAGATCGAGTGCTAACAGTCAATATATATATATATATATCCCCCCAAAGTAAAATAAAGCTATTAGTTATAGACCCATGTACATAAGTACATATATGTACAACCAGATTTGGAGCTTTAACACATCCTCTGGTCAGATTAAAGACAATAAAAAATATGCAAAGTTATGGAAGAGTTAAGCTTAACAGATATTTACATAAAAATGTAAATAACACTAGTATATTATGAACACCAAAGAATATAAATACATTTGACAATGCACTGGGACATCAAGTAAGCCTTTGAACATTGAAATTATACACAGTGCATTCTCTAACCACAGTATCATTAGGCTAGCAATTAATAAAAGGACATCTATAAAATTCTAATATATATATAATATATTATATACATATAATATATATATGTTAAACACTTGATCTTTGATAAGTACTAGGGATCTAATGTACACCATGACTATAGTTAACAACACTGTATGATACATATGAAACATGTTAAGAGATAAAACCTGAGTTCTCATCACAAGGAAAAAAATATTCTTTTCATTTTTTGCTTTTTCTTTTTATTATATTTATATGAGATGATAGATGCTAACTAAACTTATTGTGGTCATCATTTTACCAAATATATAAGTCAAACCCTTATGCTGTACACCTTAAATTTATACAGTGATGAATGTCAATTACATCTCATTAAAACTGGAAAAAAACACATCTTTTTCAGAGAATACTCCAAATTATTTTAGACCATAAAGGATACTGAGTAAATGCATTTTTAAGAAAAATGAATATCATCTCAATAAAAAGTTTGTTTTTGAATAATCTATATATTTTGATGAAACTTGCTCTTAACACTAACTTCTAGCCAATATATGGTTTGCCCAGGGATTCTCTCCCTTCCCACATTATGGGTCAGGAGCAGGATGGCATGTGGGTCACTGCAGTGGGATCTTGGTGTTTTTTGCCTGCAACTTGTATCCTTTAGGCTTTCAGAAATTAATCATAAATGGAGATTATTTCAAGGTAGGAGAAAATAAAAGATGCTTATTTCTATCTTCTGTTTGGAAGGAAAATATTCCAGAAGGGAAAAAAGAAAGGAAGCCACAACTAATTATTAAAGGAAAAAAAAGGAGCTGATGATTCACAGTTTATGGGAGATTCTCAACACAGCTTTTATATTCAACTTTCATAACTGTCAGAGGGATTCACACACACATGAACTTACAGGTAAAATGTGACATCTTTGCTTGGACGAATCACAAAGAAATTTCTGTTGCATTTCTGAATCCTGAGTCAATATATAGAAGGGGGAAAACCCACTGACCACCAAGTCCCCTTCCTTGTAGACACTGGGCCTTATGTAATCAAAGACGTCCAAATAACTCATCATGCACATGGAATGTGGAAATTTCCTAAGGAGGGGCAGAAGAAGCAGAAAGAACATCTCAGCTGACTCACCAGCTTGAGGCAAGGCCTCTAGTCAGTTGTGACTTGGGGAGCAGAGCTGGAAGGAGACCTGCAGTGTAGCCCTCTGCAGGGAAATTTTACTCCTGTGCAGGGTACACGTGTCTAAAAGTGCTCTGTCATTCAAGACCTTGGAAAGAAGATCTGTTATTGATCAGAACTAGGGCATTTTCAGAAGCGATACATACTGGCTCAGATCTTCCCTCAATGTCACTGTGGATCAGAATTGCTTCTTGCCTCTTCTCTCTGTCACTCCCCCAGTCCAGGTCTAACTGGTCACTGGTCTCAGAAAGCAGCTCTGGGGTCCCCCTGGTCCTGGGGCTCTGCACCTGACACTCTCTGCCCTGGTATGGACAAAGGTGAAAAATCTGTTTGGGTAACATCTTCCACTGCAGGTGCCAGAGATGTCATCAGGGCTGAGGGTTATCAAGGCTCTGGGAACTACCACATCCTGAGATGATTAGATTTTTTCTTTCCCAGGCAAACCTTTTGTTTCTTGCAATTGACTGAGAGGTGTTGTATCCAGCAAAACACAGTATCAGAAAGAGCTGGAATTGTAATCAGCAAAAACAGCCCACCATGATTCCTGTGATACCCAAGGAGGAGGTCATTGATCATGCCTTGGGTAACACTCAAGGGTACTTTACAGCCTATATCGCCAACCTCACCCTTAGGTCTATTTGACCATTGTCTGAAGAACTGGTCTCATTTCCAGTTCAAGGAATTGATATCCATTTTCCAGTTCATATCAGTTTGTCATGAGATAAAGTCTAAAATCACATATATTTACACCTAACCTGTTCCTTAAACCTACGTCCTATGCCAGGACTCCAGCACTTAGTTACTACATGTTCCAGTATCTTCCATTTAAAGTCAATCTCTCCTAAACCCAAAGTCTCTCTCAACAGCTCTTTTGCCATTTCTCTTCTAATCTTCAAGGCAAACATTTGCAAGGATTGTTAGTATTCAAATATTCCTCTTCCTCAATTCCCATTCTTTTCAATCCACTTCAATCAGGTCTGTCCAAGTATGTCACTCAATCTGCTCTTCTCAAGGACATCAGCAGCTTCTATGAGGCCCAAATCAGTGGTCATTTTTTACCCTTATTTTACTTCACCACACAGCAACATTTGACCCGGTTGACTGCTCTATTCTTAGGACACTACTTTCTAAGTGTTTTCATTTTTCTAAGTTCTCCATATTTTTCCTATCTCGTGTGTAACTCTCTCCTGATCTCCTGTACTGTAGCCTCTTTATTTTAGTCACCTTTAAACGCTTGATATTTTTTTGCATGGATCTTGTGTTCGCTCCATTTAACAGTATTTTTATTCCACTTCAAACAATGAATATATTTGCTATATTCTAAAGTTTTGTTGTTTTACCTTCTAATTTTAGATCTAAAATCCACTGTGAATTGATTTTTATGTACGTTGCAAAGTAGGAGTTAAGATTCATTTTTGAATAAAAACATCCAACTAGTGGGGCACTACTGATTAAAAAGACTGTCCTCTGTCTACTTCTCTGCAGTGGTGTCTTTGACATAAGTCAGAGTTCCATATGTCAGCATGTCTGTTTATGGACTCTATGCTCAGTTCCATATTTTGTATCACAATGCCAGGCAATGTTAATTACTGTAGCTTTATGGTAAGTCTTGATATCTGGCAGTGTATATCCTCCAAAATACTTCTTCCTTAAAGAACACTTTGGAAATTCTTGATCCTCTTCATTTCTTTATAAATGTTATCATCAGATTATCAGTTTCTACCTATCATCCTGCCAAGATTTTGATTGAGATTATTTGGAATCTATAAATCAATGAGAGACAATGTCGTTAAATAAGTGATCCTAGCAATGTGTGATGTTGGTATTTTTCTCCACTTATTTATATTTTCTTTAATTTCTCAGAAGCATTTTGTACTTTTATTTGGAGAGCCCTTGCACATCTCTCATTAGATTTAATTCTATTTCACAGTAGTAAATGTTGTTGATCCAGCCCTTGTCATTGTATGACACATGTCTCTAATATTCTTTATTCTGTAATTTCTATTTGCTTTTCTTTCTGCTTCAGTTTTGGGTATGCTTTATTTTCTGAAATTTTTAGCCTCTCATCTGTTATTAAATTAATAAATCAGTATATATTGGCTCAGCGCTCCCCTCAAAGTCACTATGAATCAGAGTAGCATTTTATAAATGCCCCAAGTTTCTTTGAAAGCAACGTGTATTCTCTTACGTTTGGTTATAGAGCTCAGGCCCAGTAACTCAAGCTAATTTTGTTTTTGGATATAGTATTACATTTAGATTTTTCCCTCAAACTTATTTAGTGATAGAGGGGTATTGAAGTCTTCTACTGCGGTTATAGATCAACAAATTCTTTTTTGTTTTTTTGTCATTTTTTTCTTTATATATTTGGATGTAATGTAAATAAGTACATACAGGATTAGGTCTTTTCATGTGAATTGTTCTTCTATATAATGCGGCCTTATTTTTTCATAGCAAAGTATTTCAGTACATTAATAAATGATCAAACATTTCTTCTGATAGACCAGACTCTCTTCCAAATGCCTTATGAATATTAATTTAGGGAGTACTAAATATAAACTTAAGAAGTGTGTACTAGTATCATCCCCACTTTAGATATGAGAAAACTGGCATGTCACTTGCCTGAGCTCTCTGCTTAGCAAGTGGTAGAGCCCGGATTTGAGCCCAGTGTCTCTGAGTGGCATAAGTGGTGGACCATCATGGAGACAGTGGTATATTTTCTAGATTCTTCTTTCAAGACTGTCACTCTTTCTTGTAGCTGCAGAAAGTCTTCTAAGGGCTCATCCTGCCAACCTCACTGGGAATTTCCTTGGGCCAAAGGAAAGTGTCACACCTAAGATTATATCCACTCCCAATGGCAGCCCACTTCCAATGACTGGTTCACGGGGGCTTACAAAGGCCTAATTCCTTTGCCTCAATTTGAGAAAGCCCTGAATGTTCACCTCAGCTCCAGAGCTCCCACTGGGATAAACTGTTGTCTCCGTTTTTAACTTATCATAGTTCAATCTCTTCTTCTGCCAATCTCAGTTCTCTTCTTTACAGATGGTTACCTCAAGCAAGTAACAAACTTTTTATGTCAAAGTTTCTTCATCTGTATAATGAGAACAATGAGAGTGCTTACTTCACAGACTTGTATTAAATATTCAATCAGCTACGATATGTAAAGCATTTATGAGACTCCCAGTATATAGGAAACATTATATATTACATCTTTTTTTGTGAATTAATTTAAATCCATTGTAGGATTATACTGAGAAAAATGAGCCACACACAAAAAAGAGTAAATATTGTATGATTCTATTTGTATGAGTTCCAAGAACAGTCAAAAAATAATCTGTGATAGGAAAAATAATCAGAACAGTGGTTGCATCTAACCTCATATTGTGGAGAAGGGGTGAGGCAGGAGCAAGGATTGACCGAGAAGGGACATGGAGGAACTTTATGGGGTGAGGAGAACGTTCTATATCTTGAAAGGAGTATAGATTACATAGGTGTATGCATTTGTCAAAACTCATTAAGTTCTACACCTAAGATCTATGTGTTGTGCTATATTTAACATATACCTCAATTTAAATCAGATTCATTTTCCTAAGTGAAAGAAGCCAGAGACAAAAAGCCATTTATTGTATATTCCATAGTACGCCATTTGGGGAAAAACAAAATTGTAGTGAAGGACAACAAATCAATGTTTCCTGGGGCAAAGAGTAAGAAAGGGGGATGACTGCAAAAGGGCAGCAGAAAGGAATTTGGGAGTGATGGAATTGTCCTATCAAGACTGTTCATGTGTGTATCATGTTCGATCATGACTATGTTGATGGATACACAACTCTATGCATTTGCCAAGACCCATAGAACTGTACACCCCAGAGTGGATATTACTGTAGGTTAAAAAAATTAATCCACCAGGTAGTGAAGGGAACATAAAATGGAAAACAAGCTATAACAAATGAATCTAAATGTTGTGGAAAAGGAATAACACAGCCACAATGAAGGCTATGAAAAGGAAACCAAATTTACTTTGGAAAACTATGTTTCACCAGATCCTGTAAGCCTGGATCAAAAGAAGTGACCAGAAATCATGTACTCTAGTTCATACATAATGTTTCTCAGAATGGTATGGGTTAGCAATTCTGAAACTAGTTTAGGCATATATTAGATCTGAAAAACTAAGTAAATATATTGCAGACGATGAGAGCTAGTGTATCACAGTCAAAGAAAGATGTTATAAACAAGGAAAGAAAGAAGGCTAGCTCTTATTCCACTCCAACTGAGGCGTTTGATTGGAATAAAAGCTACTGTTATCAATTCCTGCTTTTCAAGGATGGATGGGTAGATAAAGAGAAAGAGAGAGAGAGATAATGTGTGTATGTAGAGGATAGTATATATTCATATCTTTCCAAGGCCTGTCAGCTCAGAAGACCTAGAAGAACGACACTCCAGTAATAATGACAATACCTATCAACCACCCAAAAATTGGTTTCTAAGATACTATTCTAAAGAAAATGGAAGAAACCAGGGCTCTCGGGAGGAATAGTGGATTCTAGGGCTATGGTAGAGGAAATACAACCTGATCCTGAAATATCACTGAAGGATATTCTAGTGGAAAATAAAGATTCACAAAAAGAAGCCCCTAAAATATGCTTAAAAATCCCCCCTCAGGTCTTTGAATAGCACCTAACTTGTGCATGTGCAGGGAATGAATCTAGGAGACTTAGAAGAGAAAAGCCACTGAAAACTGAATATTGTGCAGAAATTTCGGAGATCACACATGCCAGGATTTGAAGTTTGGCTTTTGGAGTCATCTGGAGAGGAATGACCTTGATAAAAAAAAAAAAAAAAGTCCTGGCTTTCAATTATGATCCTAGAAATGTCACAGCCTGAGATTCAGTGCCACACACTAAGAGTAAGATCTACATCTCGGGAGTCAGTGCAAAACTGAAATAAATATGTCATTTTAGGTTCTCCTTCAGAGGCTCAGCATGATCCATTCGTACGGGAAACCTAATCTTTAGAGGAAGGAAACATGATTAAGAGCTTCTACAAGGTATTTTTCACAAGATCCAGTGCACAATAAAAGATTAATAGACATGCAGAGCAGTAGGAAAATGCTCTCAATTATGAACATATAAATCAGTAGAAGCAGACCCAGAGACAATCCAGATACTGGAGTTAGCAGACAAGGATTTCAAAATAACTATGAATGAAAGAAACATGCACAATTGTAGAAAATGAAAGACAAACTAGAAATCTTTAAAACAACCAAAGGAAAAGGACACATTTCCTTCAAAAGAGCAATAAGAAGTCTGGAAACTTTTCAAAAGAAACTGTGGAAGCAAGAAGACATGAATGACATCTGACAGCTAAAGGGTTGAATGGGAAGGAAAAAAAACCCTGCCAATTTAACATTATTTGACTTAAGAAAAATGTTCTTCAAAAATGCAGACAATTTAAAGATATTTTCCAAAGGGGGTTTAAAAAAACAAGCTAAAACAATTAAACAACAGCAGAACTGAAATTCAAGAAACTCTAAAGAGCGTTTTCAGGCTGAAGGAAAACAATTACACCCAAAGACACATAATGTTAGGAATGATTATTGGCAGGAAACAAAATGTAAGTTTTTATAATGAATATTGACTTACTAAAACAATCCTGTACACTTTTACAACTTTTACGTAAGTCTCAACATTTTCAAAATAAAATGCGTTTAAAAACACGTTGAACTGATACCCGAAATCTAGCGATGATGGAATCCCTTCCAAGGGAATTCCCACTTCCCCCTCCAAGACTAGAGATTATGCAGCCCCAGCAAATTGTGCTCACAATCTGCATCCAACAGCAGATGTGACAGAAGCCCTTGCAAGACACCACCAGTTCCTTCCAAAACTAGAGGCAAGCGGAACCCAGATAACATCTGTCATCCACAAACACAAATGCTGGGGTCTGAGCAAGCAAGACCTACATCCCCTCAAAACTAGAAATTATGAGACTCCAGCAAGAACCCCCTAGTACTTCCAATTCTAGAAATGACAGCAGCCCCATAAGTCACACACTTACCTGCTCCTCAACACTAGAAAATGGGAAGCCACAGCCCAGTGACCCACCCAGTCTATGCCAACAATACCGACAAGGGCAGACCCAGAAAGAGAGACTTCTGATCTCCCACAACACTAGAAGAAAGGAGTTCTATAAAGACCCCTCCAGAGCCCCCTGACTAAAGATAAGTCGAATCTCATGCAATTATCCCAATCCTCTCCCTGAATTAGAGACAATGGCCCTCCACCCGGTGACTGCTCCATGTCACCCCAACACTTGAGAAGTGTGAGCCCCATACAAGCAGTGGTTCTCCAGCGTCCAAGCACCAGAGGCAACAGGAACCTCACTCTCATACCTCTCAGTTATCCCCAACATCATGAGGACTCCATCAAATGATGGAAGCTTCAGCAAGTGATCTCCCACATTCCTGCAAGATTAGAGATGTGGGAAACCCCAAAAAGCATCTTACAACCCCCTATACACCAAGAAGAAGGGAGCCTCAACAAATACCACACCATTTTAACCAACACAAACCCCAGCTTGCCTCTTTACTCCTCAGACTAGATATGAGTATACCCAGCGAAGAGTAACCCAGTGTCCCCGCCCAGAAAAGAAATGACCAGAGTCTCCCTAGGCAACACACCAGGCTCTCCAACGTAAGTGTCAAACAGATCCTCAGAAAACTCCCTCTCTTCCCATTATCACAAAATAAGAGTCTATAGAAGCATCAGCAAGCAGCACTCAACACAAATGAGAGGAGCCCACAATGCAAGACTCTCAAGTCCCTATCAACAGGAGACGACGGCCCCTGTGGTGATTCCTCCCTAATCTCAAAAACAAGGATCATTCTGAGCCCCAGCTGCCAGCTCGTCAGTGTCCTCTTGTTATGTATATGTCTCTGTCCCCAACTGTAGTGGAGAGATGGAGCCCCATCTAATATCCCCTGCCCTGGGGAATGTTGAGGACCCAGTCTCAGAATAAGGATCACAGCAGTTGTCCTGACAAGCCACCAAACACCCCCAAGCTCCCTTTCTACAGAAGGTGACAGGAGCCCCAGGAAGCAGACTTTCCCCCACCATATCCTACTCCAGCAAACCTCTCTTATCTGTTGCACATCCTGCTGACCATCAGAATATCCTTTACTGTTAAAAGAGTCACTAGGAGCCAAGGAAGGCTGGAGCTGGGGGAGAGGCTGAGAAGGATAGAGAGGGGGGAGGAGCAAGAGTAAAGGGAAAGATGAGACTTTCCATGTTGTCCCAAACACAGCCATGAATTCCAGAGGGCCCAAATAGCTCCAATCAAACCAGGTTCTCAGGGGTGAGCTGGAGAAGAATAAAAGGAATTCTGGGCTGATGAGGCTAGGTCGCCTGGAGGAAAGGTAGGTGTGTAGGCTAGCAGCCAAGATAGCCACCAATGCTACTTTCCACCTGTATTTAGGCCCTGTGCAGTCTCCTCTCACATCCAATTAGCCGTGAATTGTCATGAACCCAAATTATCAATACAGTGCTGCAGACATGACAGTGTCTCACATCTGAGGCTACATCATGAAACACACTGAAGCTTCCTCCTTGGTCTCTTAGATTGCTCCCTCTCTAGGGGAAGCCATCCACCATGCCATGAGGATGCTCAAGTAGCCCTGTGGAGAGGTCCACGTGGACAGGAACCAACTTGTCAGCACCAATTGCTCACCATTCAGTGAGCCACCTGGGAAGCTCTTCCAGCCTCAGTCAAATTTTGAACTTTAATGACTATGTATGCTAGCATGTTTAGGAGTTAAGTATACTGCTGTCTGCAACCTACTTGGAAATGCATTAAACAGAAATGGATTCTTGGGTGATAAATGGATGGAGGTGGCAAAGTAAATATAGTAAATTATAACTGATGGAATGTAGGTGTGGGTTGTCTTCATTAGTGCTGCCATAGGAAAGTACCACAGACTGGGTGGCTTAAACAGCAGAAACTTTCTTTCTCATAATTCTGGAAGCTGGAAGTCCAACATCAAGGTGCCTGCAGGATTGGCTTCTCCTGAGTCCTCTCTCGTTGTCTTCCAGATGACCGTACTCTTGCTGCCTCTTCACGTGGTCATCCCTCTGTGCATGCGTGCCCCTGGCGTCTCTTGGTCTATATGTCCTAATCTCCTCTTATAAGGACAGTGATCAGATTGGATTAGTGTCCACCCTAATGGCCCTATTTTATCTCAGTTACTTTCTTTTAAGTCACAGCATCCAAATAAATTCACAATAAGAGGTACTAGGGATTAACGGTTCAACACATGACTGTTGAGGGGACAGAATTCTGTCCACAACTTGACTGTTCAACTCTTTCAAATTATCTCCATGCCTGAACATTTTTCCTAATAAAGTGGGTGCAGGTGATGTTCTAAGGCAGGAAAGAAAAAATGAATTGTTAACAAAAAAATTATGTTGGAACCCCCAGTTGTTTGTGGAATAGGGATTATCATGGATTTAATACAAATATTAAAGCTGTGAAAGTCCTAGAAAAAAAACAAGGGAAAAGTATTTTATATAGCATCTCAGAGAAAAGATGGTCTTTTAAAAGTATAACATAAAACAAGAAACGAAGTTAACATGTTTGATTTCCTTTAAAAATCTGCATGGCAGTCGTTGCATGGCAGCACCGACTAGAGGCAAAGACAAAAAAACAGAAAAGAGGAGAATGTTGGCAACTCATCACAAAAATCTAATTTATTAGCATTAAGGAACACTTACCAACCAAAAACGAACAAGAATCCGTTGGAGAATTGGACCAATTACGAAGAAGAGTTCACAGGAAACACAGAATGCTCTCAGTATAAGAGATGATTCTCAACTTCACCCACCAAAGGAAAAATACGAAGTAAAACACCAAGATTCTTGTTTTTATTTATCAGATTAGGAACATTTACTGTTTGTTTAATATGTTGATCTATTAGGATGTAGAGAAAGTGGCACTCTCATACCATAGTGAAGAGGGGGTAAATTTGAACAACCTCCGCCCCCGGACACGAGGACCTTGACAGTCAGAGAGAGCCCAGCTGAGCCCAGGATTTGGCAGGAAAGAGTCGAACTGTGGCAGTGAACTCAGAGAAAGCCGAAACCAGATGGAGAGAGACGAACCCGAACCGCTGAGCCAAGGAGCGGCGGGGAGAGGCGGAGGGAGCTGAAGCGGGCGGAAAGAGCCGAAGAGAAACGGAAAGAGCCGAAGATGTGAAGACACAGCTGAGGCCAGGCAGAAGGGCCCAAAGCCTGGTTGGAGGAGCCAAGCCCAGCCGAAAAGCGGCGAGAAGTGGCGGAGAGAGCCGAGCCCAGGGACCGCTGGGAAGAGCTGAGAGGTCGTGGGCGGGCGGAGAGAGGACAGGCTGGTGGCGCCACAGAAGGAAGCGGAGGAGAGGACGGCGGAGAATGAAGGCGACCACGCTGGATGGGAGCCCGGAGCCTCCCACGCGCCCGAGCTGCCCCGAGTGCCCCGCCGGAGTGTCGGCGACCCAGTCCCCGCTGCCCTCCTCCCCGCTCCTCCGGCCCTGCCGCTGCCCACGGCGCGGGGCAGTCTGGCCAGACAGCGGCGTGTCCTCCGCCCACGATGAGGACGCACGTGTCCCCCAGCCGTGATGGCTCCGTGGAGTCTGGCACCGATGTCCGTTGTGGGGACTGACCCTGGTGGTGCAGAGTCTGACCCACGCTGAGCCTGTGGACCCAGCCTGTGGGGAAGGCCGCTGGGGGGCAGTGACCATGCTGGCTGACCGGAGGTCTGAGAAGAGGCCCCCATCCTAGACCGAGGCTGGAATGCTAACTGTGGGCCCCTCCTGACCGTCTCCCCACTTCCAACTCCAGCGCCAGGCTCTCATTCAGGGCTCTTGATTGTGTCCAGCAGAGGATTGTTAGAGTAATCGCTCACAGAGCCTCTGGGAGGATGGGGATGGGCTGGAGCCCCGCTGAGGCTGCTTCTATTAGCTGTTGTCCAAATCCATTGTCATCAGAGCGTTGTTCCCACTTCCTGGTTCAGAGTCTGTGTGGGTGCTTCTGATCCACAGAACTGTTACCCTGGCTGCAGTGTGGAGGCTGCAAATGGACGTATCTGGCATTTTCTGCTTTTAAATCAGGAAGCTGGTGTTGTCTCCCCCCAGGATCACAAAGTGAGGGAAGCCAACAAGCCTAGGACAGGGGTTCAGTGGCTGAGAAACCAAGAAGGATGACAGATGTCTACTAGGAGGCCCTGTACTTGAAGTTTTTTAAGAGGAATCACTGGAGACCACATGTGTCATCAACCTTGGGAATTTCCACTCTAATTGTTTAGGTTAAAGTTGCTGCAGCTGGAAAGCATGTATTAGACTTGGCAGTCTTCAGCGAGGTGGCCACTACTGGTCCCAACCTCTGCCATTTAGAGCCCTTGCTAAAGGCTCCACCAGTGTTTACATTGAGGAGACCTGGTGCCTAAGCAGACCTGAGCTGACTGGATGGCAGTGAATACGAAGTGTGGTGGGAGACATTGATGTTGGGCCACTGAAGGTGAGAGTGAGACCAGCAAAAGGTGGACCAGAGCAACCCAAATATCATCATCTGATGAATGTATAAACACAATGTGATCCGTATCTCTGTACATTGTATATTCTTCAGCCATAAAGATATGAAGGACACGTGCTACACCATGGATGCACCTTGAAGACCATCTGCTAATTGAAAGCATCTAGTCAAAGAAGACCACTTATTATATGATTCCATTTACATGGAATGTCAAATATAGGCAAATCTGTACAGACAGGAAGTAAATTTGTGGTTGTTTAAGGTTGGGGGTGGGAGAAGGAAGTGCATGGGTAATACTCAATTATTTCTATTTGGTTCTTTTTACAATTTCTATTTATTGATATTCTCTGTGAATTGAGACATCATTCTCTTTATTTTCGTTGGTCCTTTGTCCCTACTTTCCATTAGCTCTTTGAGCGTATATAAGAGAGTTGTTTTAAAGTCTTTGTCTCATGAGTCCAATGCCTGGGCGTCCTCAGGAAAAACTTATGTCAGTTTCCATTTTATTCATATGAACCGGCTATACTTTTCTCCAGCTTCATATCATTTGTAATTTTGTGTTGGTAACTGGACATTTTGTGTATTAGAATGTGGTCGTTGTGAGAATCAGACTCTTCTCTCTCTCCAGGTTTTGCTGTTGTAGCTTTTTATGAGCTGCAATCATCCTTTTGTTTAGTGACTTTTCAAAGTATTTTTGCAAAGACTATGTTCTTTGATGTGTGTGGTCACTGAAATCTCTTTTCAGTTGTCTTAACAATCAGCGAGTGACCTGACAGAGATTTCTTTAAATGCAAGGATCCAAAAGAACATATTTTAACAAAAGAAAAACTTAAAATATCTCCAGTCTTTTTTTTTTTGTGAGGAAGATCAGCCCTGAGCTAATATCCATTGCCAATCCTCCTCTCCTTTTTTTTTTTTTTTTTGCTGAGGAAGCTTCACCTAGATAACATTTGTTTTCAGTCTTCCTCTAATTTCTATACAGGTCACCGTCACGGCGTGGTTGCTAATGAGTATTGTATGTCCGTGCCTGGTAACTGGACCTGGGCCACCAAAGCACAACATGCCAAACTTAACCCCTCGGCCAGGGGCCAGCACTATGATTTTGCATCTAATTATAACATAAAATCCATCAATCTTTTTCTTCATTGTCACATGGTAATTCAGACATAGGTGATTTCTATATCATGAATTAAGTATCTCTTCTCTGTTACCTGGCAAATTTGTGTAGCTTTGATTTTGGGATCTAAACAATGAGCATACCCCCTGGGGACATTATGTTCCACTCAGAGAACCTTGCAGCAGGCTCATTGCCTTCCTTCCCACATTAGATCCAGAGTCGTGGAAATGTGTTTGCCTTGCACACAGCACAGAATACATAGGAATTACTCAACAAACATGTGATAAATGAACAATTGGTGGCATCATCAGGTCATTCACAGAAGCCAGACTGAGAGAGAACTTCCTTAGGTCAGCAAGGAGAAGTATTCCTTTATATTTGTGGTGTTATTATTTGTAACATTGCAATGTGAACAGCAAGTATACTGCTTTTATCAAAATTGTGTTCTGAAGGTTTTCAAAAATCTCGAAATCTCAGAGTAGAGATAAATCAATCTCTGTGAATCTGTGACTTGCTTCAAAGATTGTCAACTCGTATACCATCTGACTTTGTTTATCCTCACACCAAGACCCTAAGAATTAACCAACTGAGACGGCTGAGAGCACATCATTTCAGCTGTAAATATTTCAGTTTCTCTTACAGCTGAGGGATTTTTTGAACACAACCACAATAACGTTATCACATACAAAAATAAAAATGTCATTCGGATAAACAACTATCTAGTCAGTATCCAAAGTCTCCCAGTTTTGTCAAGGTTATTTCCTGGTTTTACATTTTATTTGAGTCAGGATCTTAATGAAACCCTTCTTTTGCAATTGGTTGATCTGTTTCTGAAGTCACTTTTAATCTCTTAGTAGTTCATGCATCTTGGGATTTGGGTGGGATATGAGTGTGTGTGTTTGTGTGTCTAGACCGATGTGTGAATTCTTTCTTTCCCGGATGACAGGGCCCTGGAAAGAAGGGCCTGGGCTGTGGGAACCAGGATTTCTACTCTGCTTCTGGCTGAACTGAAAAGGCCTCCCTGGGTGACACTTGCAGTCTTCAGAAAGGAGGGGGAAGAAGTATCAAGGAAGTCAATACAATGGCCCTTGTCTTACAGGGTGTTTCCAGGGCATGATGTTCAAAATGCTGGGTGGTAACACTTTAGCTCCTGGTCCTGGGGTGGGTTCTTGGGGTGAGCTCTGAGCAATGTCTGTTCACCACCCACGAGGGGAGCATTTCAGTATTTTAATTGGTAAGGTTGTGTCTGTTGTGTCTGTGGTGTTTAAGATTGGTGATATTCCCCTGCTGCACCCACTTCTATACCTGCCCGTCTCCTGCTTCATCTTTCAAAACTCCCAACAAGAAAGTTTCACATCCCTGTAACACAAATCCACATAACCACAGCACAGACTGGAGAAAAGAACACAGATGTCCCAGGCGCTATGTGCTCTATGCGCTCAGGCCCAAATGCCCCTTTGGGACAAGTCAGTAACAACACGACTGAGTGTGTAAACTAGTGATTATCTGAGACCATGGACCTCAGAAGCACATGGTCCCAGATGTCACCCTGGGCAGCAAGGGACGGTGTGGGTCATTCAGTGGACAGGATTAAGGTCTATTGTCCTGGCAAACCAGATCTCACCCCTGATCCATCAGGCACAGTCGGGGAGGAATGGCCACGATGTACCTGACAGAGAGGCTGGGGGCCTTCTAGCGAATTTCTGTGCAAAGAGAATCATACAAGGAAGTGCGGGGATGCTGTAAATCCTAGTTCACAGAGAGCAGTGAGGTTTATGGAACAAAGTCTGATTGTACCTTTAAAAGCTGCATCGTGAATCTTTCCCTCTGGATATGAAATAAGCAGGAAAAGGACTTCCAAGTGCATGGGGCAGGATCCTAGGAGGATTCCGATCGAGGTGAAGGGTGAACAGGGAGCCCTAGAGGCAGCCTGAGGGGGATGTCCTGTCGGTCCTTAGTCCATCTGCACATGGTCTTCCTCTGGCCTTGTCCCTTCCACAGGAAAACTTTTCTCTTTTGACTTTTTTTCCTCATTTAGTGTAGATGCAAATCCAGAGACTGATTAGAAAATGGCAAGTTCCAATATCTAATCAAAAGAAACCTCAACAAGAGAAGCAAAAAACATTCCTTCTTCCTTGAAAGCTGTAGAAAGACAGCCACTATCCTAGGGAAGGACATGGTCCTGGTAAGTGCTATTTGAAAAACACCCACATTTCAGTGGTTGTTGCTCTGCCTGGAAAAGTCCCTCCAACCTCTACCTCCAGGGAGATCTGAGGGGCTGTCTCTGCTCCTGTCCCAGGTGAACCACAATAAAATGCACCTGTCTTCTGAGGAAGGGGAATTGAGGGTGTCATTCAGTAGCCAGGGAGGAGACTTGTCCTCCCCCCTCCCTTCTGCCACATACAATAAGCTGTAACCATACACGAGTTCTTAATTCAAGGAGGAAAGTGAGATTCTGTGTCTTGTTTACATGATCATAAGCAGTGAAAGAACCACACCACAACACCCAGGCTGTGACAGAAACAGGATATAACATAAGAGTCAAATCTACCATTTACTATTAAAGAAATAATATTGCTCCTCACCAATGGGTTAACAGTCGGTGCGGTGCAGATGTCAGGGAGTTGGAAGGGGTTCGGCCCTCTCTCTGGGGCTTTAGGGGAAACCAGGGAAAGTCTTAGGATGTCCTCCTTCACTCAGTTGGGAAGAGCTGGCCCGGTGCACCCCGAGGGTGCCAGTGTCCCCGCTGCTCAGGAGGAGCTGAACTTGTGGTCTCCAGAGTGTTATGGCTCCTTGCCAAGGGCACGGTGGCTGAAGAGAAGAAACAGACTATTTTGGAGTGCCTCCCTGAGATTCACGGCACACCTCCCTGCCCCCCTGCACTCTGATCCAAACCCTGTGCCGAGTGCTCAGTCCATCAAAAGCACCCCATTTGTCCCTGATGCGGGAGGCATCATTTAGCATCACCCATTTCAGAGGAGGCAACCGAGTCCCAGAGAGGAGAGGGGAGCAGCCTTTCACAGGCCTGGTCAGCAGTGGAGCTGGGATCCAGGCCCATGCTTAGCCTGAAGCTATACTGAGCCACTGGATTCAGCCGCTGCTGGTTCCAACACTCACTAGGCCCTGAACTGGAGGATGGCCAGTTCTTTCTCTTGAAGAGCCGTGTTTTGCTCGCCTTCTGGTGTATGGGCTCCAGCCAGCAGGAGAGGTAATAGCTACAGGACAGAGCGGCCTGTGAGCTACCAGAGCCGCACCTCAGGTGTCCCTCCCAGAGCCTGTCAGCAGCTGAGTCCCGGTGCTCCATGGGTCACCATGCATTGAGTTCTGGGGCTGATAAGGGAGCCAGGCCACACGCTCTGAAGCCGGCCATCAGAGAGAGTCTGGCCTGCCCTCACCCAATTCCTATGCCCTCACCTCTCATCGACACTGAGGGGCTCCATCGCCTGGAACTAGGCCCCAAATCGCCCTTTGGGCTCCAGGTCATACTTATTTGCAGCCTGCTGGAGAAGCTGGATCCTCCTGATGACTTTGCATTTCTGGGAGGAAAGACAAGGTGCAGACAGGGCTTGGGTGGGGAACTCTGCCAGGGACTTGTGGGGAGTGAGGATCTGGTCTGGGGTCTGTGCTCACTCGGGAACCCTCCTGCTTTCCCACTCAATTCAGGACTTGCTTGTCCTCAGAGTTGGCTTGAATTAGTTTCTCATCCAGGAAGGTGTCCTTGATGCCAGCCCTTCCTGCACCCGCCAACGTGATGGGATTCCCAGCTTTGTGGATCTAACTCATCCAGTAAATGTAAGACCCGAGGGATGAGGACACGAAACATCTTGCCACGCGAGGTCTGTGATTTCCAGTTCCCCACCCGCCCCACAGCTGCTCACCTCACGCCATTTCTGGAGGTGCACCAGATTTCCCTGGAAAGGAGACAGCGAATGTCCATCAGAAACAGGCCCCCAAGCCCATAACCAGCCCCTATCCCACCCATTCTCAGGCTGCAGGACTGTCAGTGCCCAGCAGAGGGCAGAATTTCCACAAACAGAACTTGACACTGGGCCAGGCTCTGGGCTCCAGAGCAGGAGGGACAGGGGAGCTGAAGCCAGAGACCTTGTAGCCCACCCATTTCTGGTGACAGACGGGAAGACTGAGGCCTCAGGCAAGAAGGGACAGCTGGACCACAGATGTGCTTCCTGACTTGCAGGGGCTGATGGGACTCCCCCAGGCACAGGTCCTGAGGGGGAGGCTGAGTGCAGCTCAGACACAGCCTCCTGCAGCTCTGCAGGCAGGCCGCTCTGAGCTTCCCCAGGCTGGGGAGCCTCGTGGGGGGCTTACGTGGAGCCTCCGTTCCCGCATCGCTAAGATAAGCCTGACTACCCAGCTCCCAGGGGTGGCCGTGGGGCTCTCATGAGAGGAGGTTTGCCAGGTACTGAGAGCTCAGGGGCCAGTGCAGCGCTTTCTCATCCCAAACCTCAGGTTCCTGCTCCGTGGCCCACCTCCATGTTCACTCACTTCCAGATCATCCTCCATCCCAATGTTCAGCAGCTTCAGGTGATAGAGGTACATGCCCAGGAAGGGGATGACACACTGTGAAATCAGGGTGGGAGGGGTGATGAATCCCACCTCTCATGTGCCCCCATGGACTCTCCCCCAAATCACTTCACCCCATCCTCCTGCCCACCACAGTCTCCCACAGAGAGCAGCCTAGGACCCTCAGCAGCCTCCTCCCAGTTGCCCCCTCCAGGACCACCCAACGTCCCCTGTCAGCTACCAGGGGCGGCTTTTGGCAAATCCCAGGTTGTGCGATCCCTGCCACTCCACCCCCAAATCCGTCCTCGGCCCAGCCATTCCAGGACTCCTCCTGGTCACTTCCAGGGCAGGCATTTCAGGCTCTGGAGCTCTAGGAGCTGGGCTGGAGCAGGAGGGACCCCTCTCTTGGGGAGGCCTCCAGCTGTGAGGGAGGTGACCCCCTCCTCTGACGCCTGGACCCTCCCCCTCAGGCCCCCTCACCTGCTGCTGCCTCTCCTTTACTCCCTGGGGTCCATCTCCAGGGTGGCCCATACAGAGGTCACATCCTGCAGTGTCAAGGACAGGCTACGGAGGCCATCCTCCCTTCCTCGTGTCTCCCAGGCCCCTGATCTTGGACCCTGGACATCTGGTGTCTATGGCTGCTCCCATTCTAGAGTGCTCTGATTCTAGTCAATCCCAGCTCCAACACTCCCTCCTCTGTGCCCTCAGGCCTTCCCAGGCCCCTAAGCCTCTCTCCTCATCAGGAAAGTGTGAGGAGGACTCCCCATGCCTCTCAGGGTCCCCTGAGGATCCAGTGTCATCTGACTGTTACCAGTACTCTCCCCTCGCACCTCGAGGAGGAGGAGCACAAAGCTCCTGCACATTCCTCTCCCCCTTGTACCTCATCAACCCCTGTGAGCCCTGCACCACAGATCATATCCCTCCATTTCCCAAATGAGGAGACCGAGGCCCACAGAGGGCCGGTGACTTGCTCAAGGGCCCACAGATGAGAGATCGCTCCCCCTACCAGCCAGAGGCCCTGTCCCCCGGCCTTCACTCCTCCTCCAGACACACCTCTGACCAAGGTCCTGTCCTCTGGACTCTCGGGATGTGTCTAGGCCCTTAGTCAGGCTGAGGCATGGATGGGGAGGCAAAAGGTGTCTCAGGGGGCATATCCAAGTGGATTCTGCCTGTCCCAGCCCCCTGGGATTTTCTGACTCCAGGCTGGACCTGAGGCCATGCCAAATGCCTCAGCTCCCTAGGATCCCATCAGGATTGTCCCTGCACAGAACTCCTCCTTCATTCACTCAGGAAGGGGACCCCCTTCTGCGACATCTGAGTGACAGTGTAGGGGGTGACCAGGGTGCTGTGTAATGGTGACATTTGCATCCTTTTTTACTTGGAAACTTCTAATGTCCTGCCAGGAAGGTCCATTCAGAATCTGTAGGTTCCCCGATAATTCTCATTGCCATCTGGGGCGTATCCTTGTCAACAAGGCACCGGGGTAGACTCTCACTGGGTTGTCAGTAATGACCACTATCGGGATAGAGTGCAGAGTCCCAGAGAGCACACAGATCTGTCCCAGATCCACCATACGTTCCAAGGCTGGGCAGCCCGTGTGTCCATTTGGCCTGTGTGACCACACAGTGCCCGTCCCTGGGGCAGGCAGGGTGCTCTTCCCTGCGAGGTGCAGTGAAGACCGAAGGAGCAGCAGGGGCCTGGCTTCCTGAGGACAGCCTGGGCTGTTTTAGGAAGAAAGAAACCCCACCCACTCCATCCACCGGCCAGCCTGGAGGAGGATGAGGGCCAGCTGATGGGCCCGCATGGAAGCCAGAGACCTGCTCATTCTGCCAGCTCCTCACCTCCTGGAACAGTCCAACCAACACCACTCTACGACATGACAAAGGCCTCCTACCCCAAACAGTCCCCACCTGCCCCTGCAACTCACACCCTCCGCTTCCTGTCAATCTTGACAAGACACACCGTTATTTCTCAGGTAACCTTAAGTGAAAAACTTACCAAAGAACACCCTGCCTGGTCCCTACTCCCCCTTCACCTTCCCTCCTTCCAGATCTCGAGCCTCCACTCATCTCCGTGAGCAGTTTCCTCCTCTCCCGCTGGTCCATTCTGCACAAGGTTTTAAATTTTTTACAGTTCCTCCTGAGGAGGGAAAAAAGGAATGAAACACTCTGGGGTGGTTTAAAGGTAAATCCCTTTTGTTTGAAAATGCAGAATTATCCAGACAGCCTGGATGAGCGTTTTCAGTGTGTCCCCTGAGCCCAGAGGTCTCTGGGACTGGGGAGGGGGCTCTCCTGTTGTCACCTGGGGCCTTCATTCTCTTATCTACTGAACAAACCTGTTTTAAAGAGTCTTGATTTCAAGTGGACAGAGAGTTCTGTTGCTGCAAAGCAAACACTTGAAAATCTTCAATTTGGTTCAAGCCAGGGTCTGGCACTTCGGGAAACTGATTCCTGAAGCAGAACCACTGGCCTAAGTTTCCAGAAAGACTCCATGCCTCCCAACCAGGTCAGACCCTGTCCCCAGGGTTCATCGTCTCCCAGGAGGTCCCAGCTTACTGAAGGGCAATGGCAGCCCTGTGGGGGGGTGTCTGGTCCACAAAGGTGGTGCTCTCATGGAGAGAGGCCTACCCACCTGGGCACCCATCTCCATGTCTTTTTTAAACGCTGAATGGAGGGGCTCTGCATTGCCCAGAGGATGGCATGGAGTGAAGACAGGTTCCTCAGGCCTTGGCACTTCTAGGGAAGGGAAGAGAATGTGTTGTGAGGGGGAAATGGAGCCCTCCTTCCTCTGGCTTCTGTCCTCTCATGGACGTCTCCTGTCCTGGATGAGACAGAGGCTCAGGAAACCTGGGAAGAGCACAGCTGGACCCTGATGAGGAATACTCCCAGGGAGGGGGATTTTAGCTCAAGCCAAGGAAGGAGCCCAGGATGGGGTGAGCTTCCTACCACTGGGACCAGGAGTCAGGTCATCGAGGCCATGGCAGGAGGGGCCTAAGGATTATGCGAAGGCTCAGATCACAGACTTCAATCCTGAGAACTGAGTAAGGAGAAGGAATGGTTCCCATGACTCCAGAGAGGGGTTCCCAGGGCCTCCCACATCTAACCTTGGCCACTTGGATGCAGAGCTCCACCACCCTGGCCCTGTCCTGGGCCGTCATGCTCGGGTCCCCGAGGCAGGTGGTGATGACACATTTGACCACTCTGCTAAAGTGGGTCATGGTGGCATGGATAGTGGGTGCAAGGTGCTCATTGGCCCTGTTGTCCCACTGGGACCAGATGGAGTCCAGGAAGTCATAGCGCATCACTTTCTTGAAGAGCTCCTGGGGAGGACAGGGAGTGTCACTCAGCCCTGCCACAGCCCAGCTCAGCATCCGCAGCCCCCAGTCCCAGGCCAGGTCAGTGATGAGAGCTGGAGCTCAGGAAGCTGAGAATGCGGCCTGAGGCTTGTGGGAGTCACTGGGTGTTGCCTGTGTCCCCTGAGGGTACCCAGCACAGGATGACCCAGGACCCAATACTGTGGCCCAGGGAAGTGGCATTTGCTCACCGCCCAGTCTCACTTCCTCCAAGCACCAGAACTCGGCTCCTGCTTGACCATCTCTAGGGGCATCTTCCACCCATTCTGATCATCCTGGGGTCTGACTCCTCTTTCAGATGCACATTCCCCCAAGGGAGCAACAACCACGGGCTTTGTTTGTCTCCCATGTAGTCATGTACACATGAGGTGCCTAATAAGTGCTGAGCCTGTTGAGGCATCCTGGGAAAATGAGTGAACTACCCAAGGACCTGACAGCACTTCAGTGTGCTTCCCTCCCTCACCAAAGCACAGAATATGCCCAACTTTCTCTCTGCTGCACCTCATCCATCTGTACAGCCACTCTGCATGGCAGCTGCTCTCAGTGTCCATCTCTACTGTCCACATGAGGACAGCAAATGCTTGGGAGTTAAGAAGGCTGCTCAGGTTACATGAGGGTAAGAAAGGAAGCTGGACCGAGATCATGGGATTCTGGATCAGGAAATGGCAGGTGTGGGGCAGCTCATGGCACAGGGAAGGCCGGCCCCATCTGCCCTGAGAGCCCCACTGCTCACCACATCCATCAGTGTCAACTTCTCTGCCACCAGCTGGGGAGGGAACTCCAAGAAGTCAGGCTTCTCCTCCCTCAGAAGGTTCTTGGTGGTCACGTCCCAGGGGCAGGTGGGTTCTGGGGCTGGATCTGGCTCTGCTGTTATCTCTCCAGGTGGAGGGAGGATTCTCCCTGGAGACAATGGTCCATCTGACTCCTGCTCAGGAGCTGGCACTGGGGCTGGAGCTGATGTTGGTGGTGGCTCTGGCCCTGGAGGGACTGATGGAGGTGACACTGGCTCCAGCTCTGGCACAGGTGGTGGAACTAGAGCTGGAGCTGGATCTAGCCGTGGAGCTGGCCCTTGCTCTGGCTCTGGAGCTGGGGGGAGCTCTTGAGATGGTACTGCAGCAGGAGAAAGAAACAGTGTCACTCAAGTAGCTGACTTCCCCTGTGCCTGTCAAAGACAGGAAAGACCCCACTGCCTTGAAGGGAACAAAGCCTCTGAACACTCAGCAAATTTTCTTCCCAGACTGCAGTCACCTCACCTTCCAGCTCTGCCTCGATGGGCCGTGGATGCTCCAGCTGGACCTGGAGAATGTAGGCGTGGCCCTGCAGCCCCGAGCCAGGCAAGCTGACATGCAGAGAGGCCAGCTTCACCATGAAACAGGGATAGTGCAGTGGTTCCCAGAAATCCTGCCCTGGGTCCAGGCAGGTTCCCACCAGAGAAGAGATGGCACTGGGGGAGGCAAGTGGGCAACAGAGTCAGAGGCCTGGCCTTTCCCTCCACACTTCTCCCCCAAGGCACCTGGCTTGGGACTGGGCGCCTATGCCTGCCCCTTCCCATCCAAGGGAGAGCCCCAGGGCAGCAGTGGTCCCTGTGACGCTATCCTCGCAGTGGCAGGCCTGCTTATACAGCAGGTTGAACACAGATTCTGTCGTGACTCTCTTCTCGCTGACACTCTTCTCCCAAAGGGCTGGGACACAGCCCAGCCCAGCCCTCCATGCAGTTGTACAACTGGACTGAGCACTGAGGCAGATTTGTGAGCAGGTTGCTCACACATCTCCTATCTTGGGACTGGAGGTTGATTTCAGAAGAGGTGGATGTGGGGAGGCAGATTTTGATGGGTCTGTGGTGGGAATGGGTCTCTTGGGGACAACTCAGCCAAGCCACCCCTCTGATTTCCAGGGGTCCTGACACCCATCCAAGCTCTTTGAGTCCTGTCCTCTTGGATTGGAAGACACCAGACCTCGGCCTTTCCATGGAAATCAAAAGATGCGTGAGATGTGGGTTCTGACAGGCCCGCCCCAGCCACAGCCCCCATCTCTCCCTCCACGCCTTGTTCTGTAGAGACAGGAAGCCCTTCTTCGGGACCCAAAGACCACTCACGTTTTCAGATGGTCCTGCGCTCTGCTCTCCTGGCTGGAATAAGGAAAGATGCCTCTAGATGTAAAGGAGGCTATCAGGGCACCACTTGGGATGTACGATGGAGGACAGGACCTGCAAATGATGTCCAATGTGACTGTCTGACTCTCAGACGACAATTGAGGCCCAGCGATTGTATCTCCTTTATTCACTGAGTTTTACTAAGTGTCTCCAAAAGTCCTGCATGTAGTAGGTGCTTAATCTACATGGTTGCATGAGTGAAGTCCAACCAGAACCATCTCAGACACCTGAGTGGGACTGGGGCCCCTCTGCTGCCACAGAGATCCCTGATTGGCTACCACAAGGAAAACGACCAGGACCAACTGAACAGAATCTCCACCTCCTTGACAGGGTGATTTCCATGTGCTTTTCCAAACTCAGAAAGGCCACATCCCAGAAAATGATGAGGCAGACTACTTTTCGTGACAAAGAGAGAAATAATAACCATGAACAACCACAGCATGTCTACAGCCCTCTCTGCAGATTCAGGCACCAGGTAAGCACCTGCCATTGCTGATCCCATTAGTCCCTACAAGATCACCATTAAATTTATGCCTCCCACACTTTTCAGAAGAGCAAACTGAGGCTCCGAGTGATGCGGGGATTTGCCCAAGGTACACAGCTGGCAGAGGGCAGATTCACCACTGTGCTGAGGAGGGAGTGGCTACTCACCTAGTAAACAGCTGGTCCAGGACCCGGTAGGATGTGTCTGAGGCTGATTAGTTGACCATGAAGGTGGTGAAGTTGGAGATGTTCCTACTCAGGAAAGCTGGTGCCATGGACTCTGTCAGCTTCTCCATTATGCTGCCTGGAGGGCACACATCCTGCAGGACTCATTTAAATTCACAGTGGACTCATTCTCACACTGGGGGAGAGGAGGAGGGACGTACAGTCAGTGACACCATAGTGAAACACCAGGAGGACGAGGTGACTTTCTACCCTCCTGTGTAACTTGTGGGGTGGAGTGGAGGTCCAGATTCCCTTGGGAGTGGTACTGTGGGGCACTCTAGTGGGAAAATTCTGGGGCAGCGGTTCCCAGCGGAATCTCAGATTTGAGTCTGGATTCTAGTACTGCCTTGATCATCTCAGGATCCTGGGTGTGAAGACCCCTCTGCACCCACACTCACCTCAGACCAGCCCTAGTCATTAATGGACTGGTGCACCTGAGTCCACTCCAGGGAGATGGCAAACTGGAAAGCATCCACCAGCTCCTCGACCATCTCCTGGGTGCAGCTCTGCAGTGACAGTGCGCAGCACTCAGGCCAGGGGGGATCAGGGGCCTGCCTGGACTTTGCCACAGTGGGAAACCCCAACACAGATCAGGCACAGAGCGGCATCTGCACAGACTCCACCAGGGAAGGAATCCGAGGCACCTTGAGATCCTGGCATTCACATGCGGATAGAGGAGCTTGCTCCCCAGCACTTAACTTCCTCTCCTGCAGCCAAGATCTTGAGTACCAACATGACAGACTGAACGACTCCCACCATCTAGCTTCCTGCTCCTGCCCAGCCTGGATCCTCCACATCCCCAACTTCCCTAACTCCACCTCCCCCACACACACACAATGAGGGTCAAGGGGTGTGGGGCTGTTCTTTTGGGATCACAGTTCTGGCCTTACCTAGAGTGGCCTGCCCTGGCCTAAACTGTTACCTGATGGTTCCTTCTGCCAAAAGGCCACACACATTCGAGGTGAGGGCTGAGCCAACGTCTAAAGTGACTTAACACGCTCTCATTCTGGGCTTTCTGGGGGCCAGAGCCTCGGAAAGTCATGGGACAACACGAGAACATCCTGCTGTGTAGAGTGTCTCCACTCAAATGAACTGGACAGGATGCTGTGATTACAATGTGGGTGCCTGGTAACCAGAGTTCTAAGTTCTGTTGGGGGCTGTCACCAAGGAAATGAGGTCACTTCTTCAAGGTTCTATTACTTGACCCCTTACTTCAATGAGACCCACCCAAGTCCCCCACTAGGCTGTTGGCTGCTCTCCCTCCTTGCCCATGTCATCTCCATCACTGTACACAAATACCCATCACCAACCTTCCCACAGCTCCTTGGGAGTGGATCCAGGCTCCAGCTTTGAGGAGACAGAGCTGAGGTCAGACCTCTTTTTTCCTACCAGTTCTGTGTCCTGGAAAAGCTGCTGTGCCTCTCAAGATCTCCCCAGTCTCCCAAGCTGCACAATGAGGATTGCGCTAAAAACAGCTTCCTAGGGACCTCATCAGGTGTATATGCGATAATACCTACAACACCTGTGGGCTGGTGTCACATGTGTCTAATGCACACACTTAGAGATGGAAGAAGTACAAGGAGTAGGACATCACATAGAATACCAGTCACAACTTCTCTGGGTCCCAGATGTGTGATCTTTGGTAAGTCACTGCCGCTCTGAGCCTCATTTTCTGGTCTGCATCCTGAAGGGGTTGAAATTAGAGGAAATTCAGACATTGTGATCCACTGGCATTAAGCCTTCCACGGTGCCCTGTTTTACTCAGAATCAGTCCCAAGATCCTCATGTTGGCCTACGTGGTGGGAGCCTCCACAGTGTTCCCAATGCTCCTTGCCTCCTGGAATACACATCCTTGTGTCACCACTAAGTGGTCAGTATCTGGCTTCTGAACAACAGAACACAGCCAAGGTGATGGGATGTCACTTCCAAGTTTTAATTACAAAACCTCTGTCACTTCCCACTTACTGACTTACTTGGGTTCCCTACTTACCTCCATCCTTCTGTTTCCATCTCTATCTCTCTCTCTCTCTCTCGCTCTAACTATCGCTCTCTATCAAATCACCAGAACTGGGAATGCAAGTGCTGATGTTGTCAGTTGCACTACGTAGAGGCTCCATAGGAGAGAACTGAGGGAGTTTCCAGCCAACAGACAGACAGGAGCTCAGACTCTCAGTCCAAATAGATCCTGACAAAACCCATGTGAGTGATCTTGTGTGGAAATCTTCCCCCATTGGAGCCCTGTGGAGGCCACAGCCCCTGCTTCACAGAGAGTTTGAGGCAGAGGCACCCAGCTAAGCCATGCCTGATGCTTGGCTCACAGAAATTGTGAGATGTTAAATATCTGTACTTTATAGGTGGCAACTTTTGGAGTAATATTGTCACAGAGGAACAGAAAGTAACAGTCTACCATGTCCCAGGATCCAGCCTGATCATGCTCCTCTCTCCACTCCTCTCTCTTCTCAGGCTCCCTCCAGCCACACTGGCCACATTTCTGACCTTCCCTGGTCAAACTCGCTTCTTCTTGTGAGTCTCTGCACCAGGGAGCCTTCTCCTTGAAGCACTAACTCTTCCCAGACATACGCAGGGGTGCTTACACTTGTCATTCTGGTCACAGCAAAGGTCTGAAATGCCTCAGGGCAGCCTTTCAGAACCTCCTAGCACAGTCTCTACCATCACAAATTTCACATCCAGAAGATCATTACATGATTTCCTCCTCCTTCCTCCCATTGAGATAAAATGAGTGCATG
The DNA here is from genome assembly GCF_020826845.1 of Diceros bicornis minor. Classification (NCBI taxonomy): domain Eukaryota; kingdom Metazoa; phylum Chordata; class Mammalia; order Perissodactyla; family Rhinocerotidae; genus Diceros; species Diceros bicornis. The sequence goes on from NW_026691667.1 coordinate 1,215,201, forward strand.
AGGAAGGGCTGTCTGCTTTCGCTGAAGCAGAGGCAACTCCTTCTGCTTATACCAGGCACAGGACTGTCTCTTCCAAGCCGAATTTTTCCCACCACGAGTCTATTGTTTAAGGAAACCATCATTCCCTCTCTTTCATGGGTCTGGTTTCCCCAAGACCACAGTGAACCATCCCCTCTCCCTGTGCTGCATCACCATAAACCCACAGCCAGAAGATAAACACCAGGTTAAAACACCACCAGATCCTGAATTCAGTCATTGCTGAGACCCTCCCATCAATGTTGTCATTCAATGGTGACTCCTGAGGACACCTTTCCCCTGAGACCCACTCCCAGCCTGTCTTCAGCTTCTTATATCAACACTGAGATTTCCTCAGAGTCCTCCCAACCTGGACAAGAAACATTCTGACATGTTCTCTGTATTAATTTTCAGAGACTGGAGACATTGGTAGATGTAATGTGAGTGTGTATGTGCAGTAGTTTCTACGCAGGTATTCTATTTTTCAGACACAGATAAAATAGTGTGGCTACTCAATGCACCAAGAAAATGGATAACTGATCAAAGTTTTTCATGATGTGAAGTCTTTAGAGAGTAAATGTCATGGTTAAGAGCACAGACTATGGAGCTAACTCCTCACGTCCAAATTCCAGCTCAATCCCTTATTAGATATTTGTATTGACTGAGTTCCTTACCTGATTGGTGCCTCAGTTTCTTCAACTGTCAGTTGGCAATAATGCTCAGCATACATATTTTGCAGTTTTATGGAGAGTATTAACGGAGTTAATGTTTGAAAAATCCTTGGAACACCTAGTGTATTACCAGTGCTGTACCTATATATTAGAAATAAAATTTAGAAATTCTTCTGACGCTGCTTGTGAGCTCCAGAGGGTGAGCCTGTTGTCTGGATGTATGCAGAAATCACTCCAAGACATACGATGAATAAATGATTGAACAACATTGGCGAATGCATTACCAATGTCACCTATGTCATCCTACAGGCATTCCTAAGCCGAACCACTGGCAGACATTCCTGCTCTGTCCTGCATCACATTCCCTGGAGGAATCACTGGGGCTTCTTGGACCCTGGTAACCGTGCCCACTAAAGGTTCTTTTCTGTCAGCAAACCCCAGTCTTTGTCCAATTGCTGCAGCTCACAGGGTGTGCACTCTGATCCCTGTCTTCACTAGAGCGAGAAGTGCCATCCCCAGAGTTGGACACACACAGATCCTGAGCCTTGGAGAAAATGATTCCCTGGCCCTGGGGCAGGTTGAAGAGCTCAGGGACAGAGTGGGATTTGGGGAAAATCCTCCAGGTGTTGTCAGAAGGGATGGAGGCAGGGGATGTGTCAGCAAGGACTGGTCTGGTTGGTGGGCCTTGGTGGTTAAATAGTAGGGAGGCTGGGAAGTTTCATAGGTTCTAGCATAATACAATCAATATGACAATCATGAAATCAGAATCAGCCTAATTAAGGCCAAATTAACCCAATGTCAGCTGTTCCCTGACTCTCTAATCGAGGAGTGACTTATAATAAGGGTATTCGTGTTCTATCATCTCCTTTTCATTGATTGGCTAGAGTAATTATTCTTTACATAGCCTGTCTATTTTTACATAGTAAAGAAAATGTGAGTTTTAAAACAACCCTCCTTGGAAAAGTCTCCCTAACATATTGAAAAAATAACAGAAGCCAGGACAGGAAATTCATCACATATCTTGAGTTTTAGTCTCTGGTTTTAGATCTTCCTAACTGGTAAATTACCTTGACTTCTGCCTTCTTTCTTGAGATTAGTCCACTTAGGACTAAGTAGGAGTGCAACCTCATGCCATGGGAGAAGAGGTGGGACTCTAGGAAGAGGTTTTTTTCATTCTCTCAGTGTGTCTGTGTGTCTGTGTGTGTGTATGACAGTTTTTACTGCATCTTGCAGTGTGGGTCAGTGTAGACTCATTTTCTAGGGAAACAATTTCCCTAACCACTGTCTCTGGACTTTATTTTCACTGATGGCTTCAACAGCACTGTCCCATAGTAACATTAAGCACTCTATATTATCGAATTTAATTTTTTTCTTAACGGCCACATTTAAAAAAATGAAAGCCAACATGTGAAACTAGTCTTAATAGTATATTTTAACCCACTATAACCAAGATATCATCAATGTGGGTGCACTCTACACAAAACTTCATAATGAGAGAGTTTACATTTTTTTTCGTGGGTTTAATAAATCCAGTGTGTACTTCCCACTTACAGCACAATCTCCATTTGGAAGTTGAGTTTTTTCAGACATATTCTCTGTACTGAGATTTAATGTTCACAGTTGTCAAATAACAGTCAATAGGAGTGGGGTGGATGATAATTTCACTACTGACTTAAGCTCTATTGGAGCTATGAACACCAACTGGTCAATGGGCTTATTAAATGAATAGTCATATAGTACAGAAGAATGGTATGATTTGGGATTTAGAAAAAGACTGGGGACAGTGTGTCCTGACAGGGAGCACCAGGGATTTTGTTGTTGAGAGTGACAAGGACAAAATGAGAATAAAATCATACTCATAAGTGTCTAACAACATGGGGGAGAAGAAACGACATGCAGTAGTCCTGAGTTTTGACCTCGAGCTTTCTCTTCTTGACCCAAATCTCGTTGATGATGTCCCAGGACTCAGGTTGAGATTAATCCCCACAGGGAGAGAGGGAGGGTAGAAGTACAAGGCATCTGACATAATTGTCCTGGGAAGGCAGGCTTCATTTATCACTCTTATCCACAGTCACAATTTATTTTTATAGGGTAAGAAGAAAAGAAGTATGATGGTCAAATCATCACAGAGGAAGCGACATAATTGTGGAAACCAATCCAACCCAAAGCCTGGTTTGAGCATCTCCATCCCTTTGAGGATGTCCAGTTACATATTCAAGAGGCCAGTTACTAGAATCTTATCCTATCCTGGCAATGAGGTCAGATGCCATCAAAGGGAGGAAACCTTGGAGCAGCCCCAACAACTCTGCTGGCAGAAGAGACTGCAAGGTCTCTAGGCCTGCAGAGTGCAGGAGAACTGTTAAGTCCTTTGGACCTTGCCAAAGCCCTGCTGAATCTTGCACTTAGTTGCACAGGTGCATCCCTGTCATGTGTGCTCGCAGGTGGTCTGAACTCCAGTACCATGCCCACCCCTGCCTGGTCTTGAGATTCAGCAAAGACGATCCCAGGAGCTGCTCTGTACATCCCACAACTCCTTTGCAAACAATTTCTGGTGACTGAGGAGGATATCAGGAAACAGGAAGAGAAAGTGAAGACAGCAAGAGAGAGCCTGGCGGTAGCATTCATGCAGACAGACTTGCTAGTGAGGCAGGGAGATTGAGGGGCCAAGAAGGATGTCCCGACAAACATGATGAAGAAAAGACAAAACGGTGCAGATGACATGGAGCTCATTCTAAGTTAATGCCTCTGCAGGGGTCCTGATGTCTTCTTGCTTTAAGCTCTTGAAACTTTAATATATACCAATAGTTTTCTTTTCTTTGATTCCTTTGCATGACAGAGAAGATACAGACAGTGAACCTTCTGAGGTGAGAGATTGGGTTTCAGGTGAGGAGAGAAAGGATTTCTTTCTTTCTCATTTTGTTCTCTCATTTTCCTTTCCTGAGTGTTATGCATTTGTATTTTAAGATCAACAGAGAGTTATCACAGTCAGGGGATTCTTTCGATTTTGCCCTCACAGTCACAGAGAAAAATTACATAGTCCAAACGGATTGTCCTTTTTGTGTAATATTCCAATAGATTCCAACATAATATTTCACGAAAGAGCTGTTATATCTGTCTTCTCAGAAAAGACACCTACTTCTGGGTCTCTATTTTTCTGGTATTTGTTGCATGTTGAGTCACAGCCGCACATAATGAAATACTGTATTTTCCCTTTTTTTAGATTTATATGTGTTGGAAGTTTCATTCATGAAAGTTGATATGCCATTGTGGTATCCTGTTGTCAGGAGAACGACTGTTTTCAGCATCACAAGTGTCACAATAAGCCAGTGTGTTGGGATTTGTCTATTTGCCTGATCGAGTATGTTGCACTCTTCAAATCCTCTTTATCATTACCTACTTTTGTCCCACAGATTTATCAGTTTCTGAGAGCAATGTGTTAAACAATAATAGAGTATCTTAGTATTTATATCTTCCCTAAAAAATGAGGTATTTTTTAGCTAAGTCTTCTCTCCTCTATTCTTCCATGTGGTAATCATCTGGAATTTTGGTTCGAATGTGTTTTTAATGTCTTGTTTTAAAACTAATACTAAATTAGACAGACTGTTTTTTCCTTTCCTCGTGACTCCTGTTATGTTTTCCTGGGTTCACATTTCTTCTTCCTGATGTACACTCTTTACCGCTTCTTTCACTGTGGGCCTGTGGGAGGTCAACTTTGAGTCTGTTTGTAAGTCAGATAACATCTTTCTTTCTTTGACACATATTTTGAATAGGTGTTTATTTAGGCTTTGTAGTAATTATTTTCCTTCTTTGTCAACTTATTTAATATATCTGAGCCTCCTTATTTTTAGCTTAAAATGGGAATAAAACCCTAAAAATAGTGACTGTAACTAAGATAATACACACAGAGCTTGCCAGTCAAGTTGCTTAGCAGAAATTAGTCAATAATCATAGCTATTATTAATCATTATAATGATATTATTATAATAATGTAATATATAATAATATATTAATGTATAATAATAATTAAACATTAATTTATAATTATACTGTACAATGTATAACATATAATGTATGCAATCATTAATAATATTATTAAACATTATAATCTTCAAGTGTGCATTCTCAGAGAATCACTGCTTAAGATTGAGAATGTGAAGCTCACACACAAAAATTATGAGAGAGTGGCATGACTGTGAATTTAATTCTCAGCCCTTCGGTATTTTCACCTGTGGTCATCTGCACAGTGTGTACAGATAATGTAATCTGTTCCCACAGACCCACGGCAGAACAGCGCAGCCTGCCTCATACCTGGGATGCTCTAGACTGCTTGTTGGGGAGCCTCTGCTGTGTGGCTAATTGGACTCTGTACAGAGAAAGATGAAAAAAGACTCTTTCTTTTCCCTCAGTTTTCTCCCGCCGAGTTTTATTCACTTTTAAAACCAGAGCAGATACTCTCTTCCCAGAGCCTTGGTGTTACTCTGGGATTCAGGCTTCCCAGACACCTAGTCATTTCAGCTCCCAAGGCCCAAGGTGACTGCAGAGTCATGTCTCACCCATTCCTCCCAACTTGGCCTGTTTCTCATCATGGAGGACCCATGAGTGGGTAGAGGAGCCATCGAGGGAGATTGATCTGGAAGTCCTGGTGAATCTGAGCTTCAGAGAATGAAGCAGAAAAGGGGAACCTGAGACTGCCAGGCCTTCAGTGGGGGAGAAATATGGAGGAACTGAGCAGGGTGTGATGGCTGCACAGAGTCAAGGGGAGGGATGTTTCAAAGTTTCCTAAGAAGGGAAACCTTGCACTGAAGTGGGGATTCAATTTTACACGATGGTAATATCTGTGCTTGTTTCACCAATTCTGGTGTCCCTGAGGGATGAACTGGTGTGACACCACAGGACAGAAATTGTAGTCATTGTCAGGACTTAAGGAAGGTGAAATCTTTCAGCACAGTCCCCTGTAAGCCAATTAGGGGCCAAGTCTAGAAAGGCTCGGAGCCTGTGTCCATCCAATGTAGGTTCGTTATGTTCCAGCCAAGATCCTCTGGACACCAGCTGGGAAAACGGGACATCAGACCTAGTCAGATCTAGTCAACGCAGCTTCCATAGGTCGCCATGAGGCAGGTAATAGCCCAGACGTCGTCAGTGGAGCTCACAGTTGCCCTCCTTCTTCTGCTGACAGACAGTGACTTCTGAGGTGAGGAGAGTGCATCAGAATGGTCCAGTCAGCTGCCCAGTATGGGAGACTCCAGGGGAAGGAGATGCCAAAGCCACAGAGACCTGATGCCTCCTATGTCTCCCTCTTCCTTTTTTCCACTTAATTTTCACCCTCAGTCCTCTTTTCCTCCCCTTTTCCCTCTTTTGGCTCTCTCTCCCTCTCTTTCCCCTACATGTTCTAGCATAATTGAGGTATTAACGACATACAGTAAACTGCATACATTTAAAGTGAACAATTTGATACATTTTGATTATAACTTATTGAACCATCACCACAATCAGGAAAAGGAACACCCATCCATCCCAAATTTCCTCATGCTCATTTTAATTCCTCTTTCCCTGCCGTTTGCAAACACATTCTCATTCCCAGGCAACCAGTGATCTGGTATATGTCCCTATAGATTTTCCAAGAATTTTTATAAATGGGATCATATACTATGTACTCATTTTTTACTGGCTTCTTTCACTCAGCATAATTATTCTGAGATTTATGCTTGTCATTGCATGTACTATGAATTCATTCTTATCCCCAAGACTTCCCTGGCAGCACTGTACACACGCCTGAGTGCTTCCCAGGTTGGCGTGAGAGCCAATAGTACTGCTGCATCCGCAAAAGAAGGAATGCATCTTGGTGCCACTCTGGGAGGGGTTGGCGGCAGCCCTGGACCTGCACATGAATGCTTTCCTGGATGGTTGGAAAGCCCACCGTGCCACTGCAGTCCCAATGATTGGGGAATGCTCAGAACCCGTGAAGAAGTCCCACCCGCCAAGCACAGAGGCTGGCATGAGCATAAGAAAAGGCAGCAGCAGATATGCGCGCACATGCAAATGCTTTCCGAGATGGCACAAATACCCATACTAGTGCTGCGGTCTCACAACTGGGTACGTGTCTCTGTGTAGCAGCAGCTCTGAGCCCATTGTGAATGCTTTCCCAGCGGGTGGGAACAGCCACTGTACCCACACAACTTCCAGCGTATGGGGTGGGATCAGAGACACAGCTCATGCTTCCCCCACAGCGGTAGCAGGTGGAATCTGTGACCCGATACTACCACAAATACACAGGCAAAAGATTAGTTCATCAAACACCATAAGAAACTGCACTAACAATTCAGAGCAGAAGGAAATGACAAATCTCCAGAAATGAACCTTGAAGTCACAGAAATTTACAATCTAAATGACAGAAAATTCAAAATAACTGTCATAAAGAAACTCGCCAAGTTACAATAATGTTCAGACAGTTCAACGAACTCAGGAATAAAATTAATAAGGAAAATGAATACTTCATTAAAGAAACTGAAACTATTAAAAAAACAAGCAGAAATTCTGGATGTGAAGAACATAATTAATGAGATAAAAAAGAATCTAGAATCCTTAAAAAATAGAGCTGATATTATGGATGAAAGAATTAGTGATTTAGAGGATAGAAATATAGAAATGCTTCCAGTGGATGAGGAGAGAGAACTCAGATTTTTAAAAATTAAAGGAATTCTTGGAGAAATATATGACTCAATTATAAAAGCAACATAAGAATTATACGTATTCCAGAGGGAGAAAAGAGGGAGAAAGGAGCAGAGAGCTTGTTCAAAGAAATAATAGCTGAGAACTTCCCAAACCTGGGGAAGAACCCTACCTACAAGTACATGAAGCCAAGAGAACGCCTAATTACATCAATGCTATAAGACCTTCTCCAAGGTATGTGATAGTAAAATTGGCAAAAGCCAATGACAAAGAAAAAATATTAAGGGAAGCAAGATAGAAGAAAATAACCTACATAGGAACCCCCATCATGTTTTCAGCATATTTCTTGGCAGAAAATTTACAGGCAAGGAAACAATGGAAAGATATATTACAAATACTGAAAGAAAAAAACTTTCAGCCAAGAATACTCTATCCAGTGAAATGATCCTTATGATACAATGGAGAAATAGAAGTTTTCCCAGATAAACAAAGGCTGAGGATTTCATTGCCACTAGATCTCCCATACAAACAATGATCAAGACGCCCTCATACCTGAAACAAAAAGAAGGCAAATGTTTATAAATCTTTGACCAGAGTGATAAATAGACAGACAAAATCAGAAAGCTACAGCTGTGTTTCACAACAAGGTAGCAAATACTTAATTATAACGTAAAAGAAGAAGGGAAGGAAAGCATCAAAAGTAACAATAAACACTTCAACTTAGTTACAAATGCACAACTCAAAAATGAATAACATGTGACAACAATAACTCAGAAGGAGAAGAAGAAAGGGATGGAACCTGCTTAGACTAATGGAGATAAGAGGCTATCAGAAGATGGACTATCTCATCTATGAGATCTTCATACAAACCTCACAGTAACCAGCAAACAAAAAATCAGAGCAGAGCCATAGATCATAAAAAAAGAGAAAACCTCCACAGAAAACCCCCAAAATGAAATGGTAGTCAGAAACACAAAGGAAGAGAAACAATGGAAATATAGATGAGGTGGGATTAAGTCCTCATGTATCAGTAATCACTCTAAATGTAAATCGATTGAATTCTCCAATCAACAGACACAAAGTGGTGGGGCGGATTAGAAAACAAGACCCAACAATATGCTGCCTCCAGGAAACACATCTCAGCTCTAAAAACAAACAGGCTCAGAATGAAGGGATGGGAGACAATACTCCAAGAAAATGGCAAATAAAAGAAAGTAAGTGGTGCCATACTTATATCAGACAAAGCAGACTTCAAGATAAAAAAGACTATGAGAGACAAAGAGGGGCAGTATATAATGATAAAGGGGACTTTCCACCAAGAGGACATAACACTTATAAAGATGTATGCACCTAACAGAGCAGCACAAACGAATATAAAGCAACTATTAAGAGACCTAAATGGAGAAATTAACAGCAACACGATAATAGCAGGGGACCTGAACACCCCACTTACATCCATGGATAGACCATGCAGAGAAAGGCAACAATAGTGGAATTAAATGAAACAAATGATCAGATGATCTTAATGGATATAGAGAGAGCATACCCTCCCAAAACAGCAGAATACACATTCTTCTTAAGTGCACATGGAACATTCTCAACGATAGACCATATGTTGTGAAACAAGGCAAGCCTGAATAAATTTAAGATTAAAATCATAACAAGCTTCTTTTCTGACCACAAGGCTATGACACTAGAAATCAACTACAGTACAAAAGATGGGGAAGTCACAAATATGTGGACACTAAAGAACACACGACTGAAGAAACATTGGATCCATGAACAAATGAAAGGAGAAATCAAAAAATACCTGAAGACACATGAAAATGAAAAGACAACAAAACAACTCTTATGGGATGCAGCAAAAGCAGTTCTAAGAAGGAAATTCATAGCAATACAAGCGCACCTCAACAAACAAGAAAAATACCAGATAAGTAACCTTAAACTACACCTAATAGAACCAGAAAATGAAGAACAAATGAAGCCCAAAGTCAGCAGAATGAGGGAAATAATAAAAATTAGAGCAGAAATAAATGAAATAGAGACTAAAAAATCTGTAGAAAGGGTCAATGAAACAAAGAGCTGGTTCTTTGAGAAGACTGAAACAAAATTGACAGACCATTAGCCAGACTCACTAAGAAAAAAAGAGAGAAGGCTCAAAGACATAAAATTAGAAATGAAAGATTAGAAACTACAACAGATACCACAGAAATCCAAAGGACGGTAAGAGAATACACTGAACAACTTACATGTCACCAAATTGGATATCCTAAAAGAAATAGATAAATTCATACAACCTCCCAAAACTGACTCAAGAAGAAATAGAATAAATGAACAGACCAATCACAAGTAAAGAGATCGAAATGGTCATCAAAAAACTCCCAAAAAACAAAAGTCCAGGACCAGATGGCTTCTATGGAGAATTCTACCAAATATTCAAACAAGATTTAATACCTATGCTTCTCAAACTATTCGAAACAATTGAAGAAGATGGAACACTTCTTAATTCATTCTATGAGGCCAACGTCACCCTGACAGCAAAAGCAGGCAAGGATAGCACAAAGAAGGAATATTATAGGCCGATATCACTGATGAACACAGATGCAAAAATCCTCAGCTAAATATCACCAAATCGAACACAGCAATATATTAAAAGGATTATATAAGATGATCAAGTGGAATTTATACCAGGGATGCAGGGATGGTTCAACATCCGGAAATCAATGTGATACACCACATTAATAAAATGAGGAATAAAAATCACATGATCCTCTCCACAGACGCAGAGAAAGGATTTGACAAGATCCAACATCCATTTATGATAAAAACTCTCAATAAAATGGGTATAGAAGGAAAGTACCTCAACACAACAAAGGTCATATATCACAAACCCACAGACAACATCATACTTAATGGCGAAAAACTTAAAGCCATTCCTCTGAGAACAGGAAGAAGACAAAGGTGCCCACTCTCGCCACTCCCATTCAACATAGTACTGGAGGTTTTGGACAGAGCAATTAGGCTGGAAAAAGAAAACAAAAGGAATCCAAATTGGAAAGGAAGAAAGGAAACTCTTGCTGTTTGCAGATGACATGATTGTAAATATAGAAAACCCTAAAGAATCCATCAGAAAACTATTAGAAATAATCAACAATTACAGCAAAGTTGCAGCGTACAAAATCAACTTACCCCAATCAGTTGCATTTCTATACTCTAATAATGAACTAACAGAAAGAGAACTCAAGAATACAATCCCATTTACAATGCAACAAAAAGAAAAAAGTGTCTAGGGATAAATTTAACCAAAGTGGTTAAAGACCTATACAATGAAAACTATAAGACATTATTGAAAGAAATCCATGAAGACCTGAAGTAATGGGAAGATATTCCATGCACATGGATTGGAAGAATAAACACAGTTAAAATGTCCATATTACCTAAAGTAATCTACAGATCCAATATAATCCCTATCAGAATCCCAATGACATTCTTCATAGAAATAGAACACAGAATCCTAAAATATACATGGAATAACAAAAGGCCTCAAATAGCCAAAGCAATCCTGAGAAGAAAGAACAAAGCTGGAGGCATCACAATCCTAACTTGAAAATATATTACATAGCTATAGTAATGAAAATGGCATGGTCCTGGCACAAAAACAGACTCATAGATGAATGGAACAGAACTGGAAGCCCAGACAGAAAACCACACATCTGTAGTCAGTTAATCTCTCACAAAGGAGCCAAGATCATACAATGGAGAAAGGAAAATCTCTTCAATAAATGCTGTTGGGAAAACAGGACAGACACATGCAAAAGAATGAAAGTAGATCATTATCTTCCACCATACACAAAAATTAACTCGAAATGGATAAAAAGCTTGAATCTAACACTTGAAACCATAAAACTCCTAGAAGAAAATATACGCAGTACAGTCTTTGACATCGGTCTTTGCTGCACCCTTCCCAATACCATGTCTACTCAGGCAAGGGAAAGAATAGAAAAAATATACCAATGGGACTACATGAGACTAAAAGCCTTCTGCAAGGCAAAGGAAATGATGAACAAAACGAAAAGACAGGGCTGAGCCCGTGGCTTAATGGTTAAGTACGCACGCTCCTCTACTTGCGGCCCAGGTTCGGATCCCGGACATGCACAGACTCACCACTTGTCCGGCTATGCTGAGGCCATGTCCCACATACAGCAACTAGAAGGATTTGCAACTATGATATACAACTATCAACTGGGACTTTGCGGGAAAAAAAAAGGAGGAGGATTGGCAATAGATGTTAGCTCAGAGCCGGTCTTCCTTAGAAAAAAAGAGGAGGATTAACTCGGATGTTAGTTCAGGGCTGATCTTCCTCACAAGTAAAAAAAAAAAAAAACACACGAAAAGACAACCCACCAACTGAGAGAAAATATTTGCAAATCATATATCTGACAAGGGGTTAATCTCCAAAATACATAAGCGACTCATACAACCCAACAACAAAAAAACAGACAATCCAATCTAAAAATGTGTCGAGGATATGAACAGACATATTTCCAAAGAAGATATATGGAACGCCATCAGACAAATGAAAAGATGTATAACATCACTAATTATTAGGGATATTCAAATCAAAACTACACCTGTCAGAATGGCCATAATTCCCAAGACAAAAAATAACAAATGTTGGAGAGGATAAGGAGAAAAGCCCACCCTCACACACTGCTGGTGGGAGTGTAAACTGGTGCAGCCACCAGGGAAAACAATATGGAGATTTCTCAAAAAAATAAAAATAGAAATACCATACCTTCCAGCTATCCCTCTACTGGCTATTTATCCGAAGAAATTGAAATCAACAATTCAAAGAGATTTATGCACCCTTGCGCTCACTGCAGCATTATTCACAATAGCCAAGACATGGAAGTAACCCAAGTGCCCTGCTACAGATGAATGGATAAAGATGTGGTATGTATTATATACAATGGGATACTACTCAGCCAGAAAAAGAAGACAAGATTGTCCTGTTTGCATCAACCTAGATGCACCTTGAGGGTATGATATTAAATGAAATAAGCCAGACAAAGACAAATATGCATGATTTCACTCATATGTAGAAGATAAATATACAAAGGAATAAAGAGAACAGATTAGTGGTTTCCAGAGGGGAAGGGGGCTGGGTGTTGAGTGAAAGAGTTAAATGGACACATATGCATGGTGATGGATAAAAGTTAGACTACTGGTGCTGAGCACGATGCAGTCTATACAGAAAGTCACAAATAATAATGAACACCCGAAATTACACAATGTTAAAACCCTTTATAATTTATAATTTCAATAAAATAATTAAAAAAGAAAAAAATAATTCATTCATTTTTATGGTTGAATAGTATTTCAAGGTGGGGATATACCACACTTTGCGTATCCATTCACCAATAGATGGACATTTGTGTTGTTTTCTGTTTTTGTCTACTATAAATAGGTTGTTATCAACACATGTGTACAAGTCTGTGTATAGACATATGGGTTTATTTTCCTTGGATGGATTCCTAGGAGAGGAATGGCTGGGTAGACGTATGGAATTATTAAAGACGCATCCAAGCTATTTTTCACCAGCACTCGATGAGAGTTTCAGTGACTTGACATCTTCAACAACACTTGTTATAGTCAGTCTTTTTAATTATAGCCATTCTCAAGTGTGGTAGAATCTCATGATGACTGTCACTTACATTTCCCCAATGACTCATGTTGTGAAGGAGAAGACAAGCCATGTACAGACTGGGAGAAAACATCTGCAAAACATATCCCTAGAAAAGGACTTGTATTTATAGTATATAAAGAGCTCTTACAACACAATAGTAAGAAGACAATCAACACGTTATGTCTTACCAGGAGACAGCAGGTCAGGCCTGTATAAGCACCAGGAGTCCCGCCAAGAAGATAAGGATGAGGGCCCAGAAAAGGAGGTCTGGGGACACAAGTGGTGGGGTGAACCACCTCCTGTCATCGCCCCAGGGCTCCTGCCTGTGCCTCAGGGACCCCACTGTGCCTCAAGCCTCCTTGACAAGGGTTGGCCAACTTTCCTCATCATCCAAAAACCTGTTCACCTGGTTCTCTTCGATGAGGCACAGCATCAAGATACTCGCCTCGTACCCTGGGCTGGGGCTTCCTGCAGGCTTACCAGGCTTCACAATCAAGGTGTCATCTCTGTTGGGAGAATATTCTGGAAGTGAATAAAATGGAGAATGCATGTGAGTGTGTTTCACTCTTTTTAATATATCTTTTTAGACACACAGAAAAATAAAGGGAACAGTCTCATAAACATCCATCATCTAGATTTACCAATGTATATTCCATCCAATTAAAACAATATTTCATCAATGTATAAATTATTAACACTTGCCACACTTGATTAATCCCACTTATTCAATGAAATATTAACATCAAGTAGACATCATGATGTTTCACCCCATTTTAGTTCCATCTCTAAAAAGTGAGCACACTTTGCTACAAAATCCAAGACCATTATCACAGAACAAAAGTGTAATAAATTAAACCAAAGTCATACCTCTGGGCACAGATGAGTGAATTTGAATGGACTTTCTTACGACGGCCAGGGGGAGAATGGGTCATCACAGTTGGCAAGCCTATGGGATCTCTCTAAATTTGTAAATTCACACTGAAAAGTGTTCTTCCGTGCCTAGGAACACATCATCCCCTTCTCCTTTATCTATTTGCTTAATATTCATTTTCCAAGATTAACCTACAATGTAATTTCCTGCAGGAAGTCTTCTATGATTTCCACCTGCAAGTATGAGTTTGTTCACATCAAATAATTGATAAGTTTCAATTCTCTATTCTTGTTATTGCCAGCTACAACATAAACTCCAGGAGGGGAGGACACACAGCACCCAGTGGGCATGGGGGCAGGGGTGCATGTCCCCCTATGTGTACCTCTATCTAGAAAACCACTTAGAGGTGTGCTGTCTGATATGCAGCAGCAACAAGTCTCTTTTTGAATTAAAATTAACTTTAGTTAAATAAAATAAAAATTTTAGTACCTCAGTAACATTAAAAATCAGTAACAATAAAGACGAGTCACAATACCATCCTTCGAGCACTCAACAGCCACATGCGGCTATGCACTGGACAGCACAGATATAGAACATTCTACCACTGCAGAAAGTTCTAGAGCATTGGTGCTCATCTAGAGTGGGACTTGGCAAACTATAGCTTGTGGATCAAGAACCACATCCACCCCCAAACCTGTAAGTCTGCTTCACACACAGCTGGAGGCCCTCACTGACCATCTGGCCCAGTGGCTTTCAGTGCAGAGGTAAGGAAACAAATGTCCAGAGAGGGGCAGTGGCTAGCTTGAGGTCACAGAGCTGTCTAGGAGATGGTGAGGGCATCTTATATTACACTGGTATCCTTTTCTCTCTCTCAATGGTGGGGAAAGACTGGGGGACTGTGCCACCACCTGCCAGTCTGAGAAAGTTCAATGCTCTCTCAGGCCTAGGAATCCAGAGTCCCCAGAAAGGCCTCACTTCCTTTCCCAATGACCAGGGAGCCTTACCATCCCCAAGGACACTCTTCCTGTCCAGGGTCAAGTTCTGCAGCTGGGTACCATTCTGGGTCAGCCACAGGAATTCCTCATAGATGGCAACTCTGTCCAGTCTCTGTGCCAAGGTGGCAAGGTACACAGGGAGTCCACTCCAGTGTGGTTACTGTGGGGGACAGACCTGGAAGGGCACAAAGGATGAACAAGTGTGTCTGGAATTCTACCCTGATTCTAGATACCCTGTTTCCGGGTCCTGTCCAAGAGAACTTTCTGCAGTAATGTAAACATTTGTCTGCACTACCAAATACACTCATTATTAGCCCCATATTGTTATCGAGCACTTAAAATGTGGCTAGTGTGTGTGAGTGAGGAACTGAATTTCTCATGTAATTTAATTTCAAGTACGTAATTTATAAATAAATAACCACAGGGAAAATATTTTTGAAACTTTGGAGTAAGGACTTTTGAAAATGCATAAAAACAATGAGAACACTGGTAAAAATGGTCAAAATCAACTTTTCAGAAGCCTAGAAATTAATCAAAGGCTTGTAAGAATCTGAGGAGGCTTTAGTGAAGACACACGGTGGAATCTTGATAAAGGTAGCAAATTTTGTGTCACTATAACTTGCACTATTCCCATCCTGCTCTCACAATATCCTCCATAACTTTGAAAACCATCAGTCTCAGAACCATGGTAGCTGAGACAACCAGCAGCCAATAATCCATAATGGGTTTAGAGCTCTGAAAAGAACCATCCCCATCGAACTGTCACTAGCTGACATGCCTGGCATCTCCCTGAAAAAGCCCCATGTTCAGGGCTTGTCCTTATTTGACTCAGAGCTTGCCCAGGGTGGAAAGTCGGTCCCAAAGGCACTTGGTAAAAACAATCAGCGCTAATTGTTTTCTATTGTAGTGGCCTGAGGGAGTGATTCCAGTTGAGGCAGGTAAGAGGTGAGCCAAAAACATAGAAGAAAAATTGGAGGAATGAGATGTCCACAGGGGGCTTTGAAAAGCTGCAGTGTATTTGTGGGCATCTAGAAGGCCACAAAGGCTCAGGGATGTGGCAGGCCCAGGACAGACTTGAGAACATCTTAATCTCTCACCTCTAGTTGAAGGGTTGGCTTAATAACTGAAAACTTGATTATGTAATACACCATATTAATAGAATAAGGGCCAATACCACGTATTTGCAACCGTATATATAGAAAAGAATTTCACAAAATACAACGCCCTTCAGGCCTAAAAAAGAAAACACTCAACAAATTAGGAATAGAATAAAACTTTCTCAACTTATAAATAGCATCGATGAAAAACCCAAGGCTAACACCATATTCAATGTGAAAGACTGAAAATTTCCCCCTAAGACCAGGGACAAGACAATGATATCTTCCCTCATCTCATATGTTAATAACAGGTACTAGAGGTTCTAATGGGGGCAATTAGGCAAGAAAAAGGAATAAAAGAAACCCAGATTGGAAGGGAAGAGGTAAAACTCTTTGTTTTGCAGATTAGAAGATATTGTATATACAAAAACCTAAAAAGTACAACCCCCCCCACACACACAATATGTGAATCGTATCCCAACAGGTGTATAAAAATTAAAATTGCCCCATGTGTTTAATGGCTTCACTATTGGAGAGCACAGTTAGACTGCTGATATTTGTTGAAAGTCTCCAGAAGAAGAGGAGGAGGAGGATGCTGGAGGTTGGTGGCCTCAAATGTTAATGCTTTTCTCAACCCCCGAAAACCTATGTATGGAGATGGTAGGATTAGCTGACAGGGATGTGGGGGAGAATGGGCACCATGTAAGTGACTTCCAGATCAAGGATGTGTTACGGGAGCTCAGAGCCATCAGCCATCAGCTCAACCAATGCTTCCAATCTCCTCAACCTACATCAAGTCGGTGACCAGGCAGGAGTGGAATATGTCTCTCAGCTGGCTGGCTCTGTAGAGCTTGGTGACCTAGAACAAATGGGAGGGAGAGTGGGTGAGATGGATGTCTCCTGGGGATGCAGGGGCCACTGGAGCAAGTGAAAGATCACAGACCTTGGGATAAGGGAGACCTGACTTCAAATCCTGGCTCTGCCCCTAACTCATTGTGTGACCTTAGGCATAGTACTCCCCTTTCTGAGCTTCAGTTTACCCACGTGAGAAATGGGGAAGGCAGCCAGGACATCACCTCTGGAAAGTGAGAGAACCCAGACACGCAGGGAAAGTGAAGGATTGAAACAATAATGTAACAGATGTAAGTCAGGCAGAGGAATGAGGGTGCTCTCAGGGCAAGGAGAGACGGGAGAGGGGAGACCCAACCTTGTCCTGGCTGTCCCTTCAGCAGGGCAGTGTACTCCGAGGATGTGGGCTCCGGGTTGCTGAGGTTCGAGCTGATGCTGCGGAAATGCAGCTGGTGTTCTCTCTGCATGCATAAACTCCAGGGTGCAGAGCCTGGAGCCACTGAGAGGAAGAGCCGACAGGTGGAGACTCTCAGCTCCCAGCACAGAGGCATGGTGGCACACGGGGTCAGGGTGGTGGGTCCAGACAGCGTCCACACTGGTGGCTGCCCAATCCTTCTCAGGCCTGGGGAGAGAGGGACGTGCCGAATCTAGAGAGAGGTTCTGAAACCTCTGGGGTTTGGCCCAGAACAGGAAGGAGGAAATGGGAGGTAAGTGGGGAAACTGAGAGAGGGGTGGTCACAAATGAAGTCATTAGTGGCAAGTGCTCAGGGGAGGGTCTTACCTGAGGGAGACCAGTATGCCACTCAAGGGGAAGGGGCCCAGACTGCTCATCTTGAACAAGGATCCAGCTGGGGAGGAAGGAGGAGGAGGATGAGCAGGAGGGACAGGGGTTGGAGGAGGGGCTGTGTGGGATTTAACCCAACAGGAGCTGCTGGGACCAGGGTCTCACCAGGCTGTGCAGGACCCACTCAGTGGAGTTGAACGTGGCTGAGCAGTTGCTCCTGTCTGATGAATACCAGAAGGTGGAGATGGTGATGTTGACTGTGAGGGTCTTCAGGTTGTGCCCCAAAGCTGCAAGACGAGAGGGAGAGCGATGGCCATCACTGAGAGCTGGCCTGAGACCACATCAGAGTCCTGCACTCATTATCATCTGTCGTCTTCTCTCACAGTGGCACCACCACCCACCCGTGTGGTCACCCAAGTCAGAACCAGTATATCTGCTCAGCTCCTCCTCCCTCCCAGTAATACCCATTCACCTTGCACACTCGTCCTCACATACACTCCATTCCTGTCCCAACTCAAGTCTTAACATCCTTCACCCAGACCAACACCCCATCAGGCACACTGGATGCTCTGTCTAAAGGATGTTCTACATGGACTACTAGAAGAATCTTTCTGAAATGAATACCTCACTAGGGCCACCACTGCTCTAGTACCACCCATGGCTCCCTATGGCCTTCAGTGTTTAGTTCAACCTTCTTGACCTGGCACTCAAGGCTCTACTCAGTCTGGCTCCTGCTGACTTTTCAGTCTCATTTTATCCATCTACTGCGAGTTAAACTTCATGCTTCATGCAACCCAAATTCGTTTCAATTCTCCCCATACGGCATGTTGTTTCTGGCTGGAGCCTTTGCTGATGGATTCCCCTCTGCCAGTAAAACTCTTCATCCTCTATTTGCCAGGGTCCATCCTACTCATTCTTAAAGACTCCATTCAGGTGAAACTTTCTCTAGCAAGCTCTTCCCCTCCAAATTATGCCAGGTGCCACTCCCCAAAACCTCCCACATTGTGTTATAATGGCGTGTTAATTCACAAGACTAGGGGCTCTCTGAAGGCTGGCCTTAGACTGAATCATTGGTATAATCTTTGTGATCAGCATGATTGTCCTAAAACCAGATTTCACACTCTGGCTTCCCAGACCCTGGATCACAACTGGCTGGTAGGGGCTGGAGAGCTTCTCTTGGGAAGGAAACGGCACCCACAGATACCTGTGGTGGCTTCTGGTGTCACAGGTGATGATCAAGTATGCAGGGATGTGGTGGCTGGCTAGGGAGCTGTGCAGAGGGCTGTCATCAGGGAGGGACAGAGTAGGAGGAGCTCCCAGGCTCACCCAGGCTCCAGCAGTGCCTGTCCCAGGACCACCATTCACAGGTGAAGCATAAATGAGAGTGAGGGGACGGGTCACTGTGTGAGTAGAGGGATGAGCAAGCCTGTGGATGAGAGGAGCCCAAGAGAGTGAGATGGGTGAATAAGAGAGACTGAACACAGAGGAGAGAAAGATGGATGGGCAGAAAACTGGACAGACAGATGTGATACCTGGAAAAGGAGGACCAAGGGCGGGGCTTCAGGAGAATAAAAGTGAAAACCATGTGGGGTCAGAATGTGGTGGAGAACATGTCTGTGTCTAAGGCTTTCTCACCCTGGGCTGGGACTCTACACCAGAACCCAAGAGAGAGAGAAGGGATGAGTTAGGGCCCTTCCAGGTCCTTCCCTCACCAAGGGCAGCGGGTGAAGGAGAACAAGTGCTCCCCAACCCCAAATGCGATGGGACCCAGGACATCAGGGCCAGGAATACTCACTGGTGGTTGTCGGGGCTGCGGCTCCATAGGTATAACCTGTGGAAAGAAAGCGAGAGGAGCTGAGCAAGGGTTGGGGTGAACATAAAGGATTAAGGGTGAGGGAGGATTTAGGGACGTTTGTGGGAAAACTAGAGGGAAAAGCAGAGGGGAAGAGGGGAGGGGTGTTAAGGGGGGTGGCAATGAGGTGGAAGGTGGCTGAACCCAGCAGTCACACCATGATGAGATGACTGAACCCCAACCAGAAGGAGAGAGAGATGGATCAAAACTCACTATAGCGCAACGGAGGCAACACAGAACTTTGACTGGCAGAGAGAGCATGTCTGTAGCCCAGCCCCTCACCACTGACGTAGAGGCTGTCCCTGTCCAGGGTGGGGGAAACCAGGTGGGTGACGCCCAGGTTCTCATGGCTCAGCTCCCAGTAGAGTCGCTCTCTGTCCAGCCTGGGACCTGCGGGGCTCAGAGTGGAAGGTGCAGACGGTGTCCACCCCGCTGGCTGCCCCACCCTTATCAAGCCGGGTGGAGGAAGAACATGGGGCTGTGCAATACTGAGCAGGTGCCCTTCTGGGTGTGGAAAGTGGGAGAGTGGAAGGGAGGAGCTGAAGGGAGAGGCTGAATGGGCTGCTCTGATGTGTGGAGGGGCTCTCCTTGGTGTCTCCCGTCTGAGACAAGCCCCTCACAAGTAAGGCCTGACTTCCTTTAGTATGTGGAAGGGGGCCTGTGAGTGGCCAAGTGGGGTGAACACACAGACCTGGGTGAGGGGACACCTGCAGGTCTGCACGGTCAGCAGCGAGGAGAAAAGTCAGTGCCCTGTGCCATCTGACACATGCAGGCAAGAAAGTACCGTTACATTCTCTCGGTTCTACACTCCAAGGTCTTTTCTTTCTATTTCTTTCCTACTCCACAGCCATCACCCGGACCTAGGGAACAATCATCTCACTCGTAATCTTCTTCCCAACACCTCCTATCTGCCTCTTAAATATTCAATCTTAACCCTCAGGTCCATTTTAACCAAAGTGCTTAGACCAAACGCCAATCACATCAGCCACCTGTTCGCATCTCTCCAGAGTGTTCCCACTGGTCTTAGAACAGAGTCCCAAGTCACGCCTGACCTGGCCCAGACTGTTCCCCTCGCTGGTCTGGCTCACACCTCTCCCCCTGTGTTGACTCCGCTCATCCATGCCTCTTCTCAGTTCATGGACACAACAGGCTCTCTGCTTCGGGGTGTCCTCATGCGGGTCCCTCTGCCTGAAACGCTCTCTTGAACACACTCCAACACCCTCACTCCAGTCTACCCTTCAGACCAGCTAAATCCAGTCCCAACTCTAGCTCTCAAGCTAAATATCAATCCTTCTCAAGAGGGCTTCCCTGCCCCCTCAGGTTGAGTCCCCTTGTGCCAAACTCCCACATCACTCTCATCATTAACTGTCTAAAATCCAAATTCCCAAATACAATATAAATTCCATTGAGGTGGGACAAGGTCTCTCTGGTTCTCCAGGAACCCATGCATGTGACCCAGGACCTGGCTTATGAGATGAGGAAACATCCTGGTTTGTCTAGGACTACCCTGGTTTGAACACTAAACATCCTGTATCTTGGAAAACCCATCCGTTCTGAATGAACGAGCATGGTGGGTCACCATAAATTATACACTCAAAGACTATCTATTGCATGACAAGCACACATTCCCCTCAAGAACGTCACAGGAAAGCTAGAATGAAAAAGGCACACACACACACAAACACAATTATTAGAGGCCAACAACTAAATACAAAATCATTTAACAAGATTCTCTGCAACATGAATCACCAGACTGTTATTCCAGAAAAGAATCAAGAAACAAAGTTAATTCCCTTTAGAAGTCAAGGTGGAGAGGACAGTCTTTTTGGAGACTAGTGCCCTTCCCTTCAACCTACAGTGTTGCTTAGTATTCCTCCAAATGATTTGAAATGTCATAAAGAAAAAAATGCTCAAAACAAATCTGGCTACTGGCAAATTCAATTCTAAATTTGTTATTAATACAAAGTTCCAATCATCTTTTTCCCTGAATGCTCCTTTATTTCAAATTTTTGTGGAGGATTTATAGGAATTTAGAAGTCAAATTGAATGGGTCTAAGGAATGTTGCTGAGTATCCCTGCTAATATTTCATGGGATGTCTTCTAATACTACATACAACACGCAAAACATTTCTGTGTTTATATTACATATAAATCCTGACTTTTGAGTATTATACAATGCAAGTAAATCTATATTTTCTACTATAATACACATTTGCAGTTATTTAGGTTTGTTTCATGTGTTCTTATTTGCATATAACTGTACTTACTGAAATATTTACCACACAGAACCACACACAGCTTACCATCTTTCCATCCATCAAACGTCAATAATTTTTCTCAAGATACCCTCATTCTCAGTAACTCCATGTGGTGACAACCTGAGCACAGGAAAGCCCACTGGCAGGTCTTCTGCCCAGTGGAGGCTGCCAGAACCTCTTGGTACCAGGTCCACAGGGTACTCACCTGGTCACACAGAAATCTATGGATCAGAGAGGACGGGTGGACCCTGAGCCTGGTTTCACCTCAAACTTGAGCTCCACGGATGCTTTGCGTGTCTGAGGGGGGAAAAGAAAGCGCATACAAGCTTTTGAGGCCTTTTATAGGGTGTTGGATGGAAAGGCCACACCATTCACTTTTCTTTTTTTGTATTTACTGATTTAATTGTAACTGCTGGCTGTGACTGGATTTTCCCGATTCCTATCCAGCCACCTGCTGCCCAAGATGGGAGAAAGCAGCTTCGTGCTGTGTGTACTTGAGTCGCTCAACTCATTTGGCTGGACAGAGACTTTTTGGTGACTCTGGACCCTTTAAACAAGCTTGTCATTTAGGGACCCTGTAAGTGACTCACTGACTTGTCAACATTTTCCACACTTCATTCAGGGCTCGGGAGATTTTCAGGCCCTGGAGCAGATTTCCCAACCTTGGCACAACTGACATTTGGGGCTGGATAATTTTCTGTCTGGCTGTCCTGGGCCCTGGAGGACGCTGAGCAGCATTCCTGCCTCCCTGTCTAGACTCTAGGAGCGCCCCCAGTAGTAACAACCCAAACACCGCCTCCAGAAGCAGCTAAAGCCCCCTGGGGACAAAATCACACGGAGGACATTGACGGGGACTCTGAGGAGGGGACGGCGGCACCCGGAGCCAGGAGGAACATCAGCTTTGGGCGCCCTGAGCAAACAGCCCAGGGGAAAAGGGGCTGCGGGGGGATGGAGGGACGCAGGGCCCTGACGGGGCTGCCCGCTGACCAGGCCCCTCCCTGGACCCCTACCCAGCCGGGACCGCCAGCCGCTCACCGCTGCCCGCCCCTGAGGGCGAAGGTCCACGGGAATCTGGTTCCAGCCCAGAAGACGGGACACACTGGGCAAACACGCCCCATCCATCCAAGGCGCCGCCAGTGCTTCTGCTTCCGGTCTCGGGCGGGCATTCGAGGAGGACGAAAGTTTGGGGGCCGCTAGTTGAGGCGGCGGGCGGGTCAGGCGGGGCACCCGAACCTCCTCGGGGGAGGTGTCTAGTTTCAAGAGTGAGTGCAATGCTGTAAAGCGGGCTGGGTGAGCACCAGGGACAGGGACAAAATCTAGGGGCGGGGCTGTGTGCGGGAACCAGTTCTAAGGGTGGGCTGTGGGCGGGGACAAGGGTGTGAGTGACACCAGGCCCGGGGGTGCGCTTCTGTGGGCGGAACAAGGGTATGGGCGGGGCAATGAACCAGGACCAGGCTGTGGGCGTAGGCCAGGCTGTGGGCGGAGCCAGGCCCGAACATTGTGGGCGGAGACAAGTTCCAGGGGCGGGAGGAGGTGGGGGTTGCACTGGAATAAGTCAGGCAGACTTCACAGGGGGAGGAAATCAGCTCCATGGGCGGAGCTGGAAGTGGGGCATTCCGTGGACCCCTAGACTGTACAGGTAGCTGGATGTTGAACAGCTGTTCTTCAATCCTTTCCCCACGTTTATACAGCTTCATAGAATGATGTGTCCATATTTAGAATTGTAAATTTTATGTGTGTTTTTTGTTCATAATTTCGTTTAAAAATTGGATCATATATTCACATTTCTCTACAACTTGCAGTCCCAAGCCAGTAGATAAGGATATAACGCTATTTTAATTTTAAAAATCTGGGGGAATGGAGGCCAATACGTCGAAGATGCACGTACAGGAAAACTTCAAAGAGTGGTACAAAGTCAGTAAAATATTCTCACTCTACCACTGTCTCCCAGTCCTTTTTCACAGAAATAAACATCCTTTTCTCCTTTATCCTTCCAGAAATACTGTGTATATGTGGGCCTGTGTATATGTTCAAGACCAAGAGGGATGTCCCCAAGCAAAACCTGAAGCCCATGAATTGTCTCATGCATCAGAAGTTACTGAGAAGAGATTTAAGTTTCTGGTGGAAGGAGATGAACCAGTGATGAATCCATAGGAAGACAACAAAGAAACAAGAGAATTTTACCATTTAAACGGTCAAAGGAAAAAGTGAGAAAGAAAACGTATTCATAATATTTGATATAGCACATCTTTGGATAAGATTTGTATGCTATAAAATGGTAAACACTTATGTCATAAAACAGTAGACATTGAATTTTGATTTATCCTAATTCATTAAATAGATATATTGGGCAAGGGGAATTATGTTTTTAACATATGTAAGAACACTTCATGCTGGATTTTTCAGAGAAGGAAGAAACTATAAATAGTCAAAAGCTGAAAAATGAAAAAGCTGTATGAGTAGCTAATTTAGAAATATAGATTTTCAACCAGAAAATTAAAGAAGTTGTTTTTGGAACCAGAGTCAAGAGTGGGGAAGGTAGCTTTTCGTTATAAGGCTTAAAGTATTATTTGAGAGATGTGCGTATAGACACACATACACACACACACATGGGAGCCTGAATTTGTATTCCAAAGGAATCATTTAACTCTACAAAGAATTTGTAAAACGGATTCACTTTACAACAATAGAACGTATTTTGAAAACTACAGACTTCAAGCGTAAAAAAAGCTGTCATCATCCGGGTGGAAAAATGAATGGGGCATCACTTTCCCACTGACAAGGTGATAAGCATTTTACATACATTACTCTTGAGTATTTTCACAGCAACCCATAAGGAAAATGGTATTATCTATCTCCATTTTGCAGATGAGGAAATTGGTGACAGCATATTGCTAAAATTTTCATATAAGTTCTCAATAGATATTTTATGATAAAATTGTTTATTGAATTTTCTTTTCATTAATAAAATGATATTTGCCATTCTTACAAATAAGCAAAGGATGTGTAAAAACAATTTAGCAAAACGACAGTTTTCTTTTGTTATAATAAAATATAGCAGTCACTTTATTATTTTTCTGCTCTCTGCCTCACATCTAGGAAGATACTTCCTATCCTAAAGGCTTACTAGAAAACTCTACTAAAAATCAAGTATCAGGGAATACCCATATTACGCAAAGTTCCTGAATACATGCAAAAAAGGCATTATAGCAAATTTTTGTACAAAAATCTTAGATCATTCATGAACTGATAACAACACAAATCATGATTAGGCAAGGTATTTCTGTAGAATGACAAATATTTAAACTTTAGACATTTGGAAAGTTAGCTCATTACAGTAACTAATGTGTATAAGAAGAATTTTTTCAAACTCACTAAGTGCCAGGAAATAGTTTGACAAAATGCTCTGCAATATTATTCACAATAGCCAAGAGATGGAAACTACCTAATTGTTAATCCGTGGGTGAAAGGATGAAGAAAATCTGGAGCATCCATACAATGGAATATTATTCACCCTTAAAAAGGGAGGAAATCCTGTATTCAGAATTGCTTGACCGGATCATTTCAGTAGCTATGTGTTTTCTTGCGTAGTCCCCTCTGGTTCATTCGCCAACCAGGAACCATGGTGATCCTTTTACAATGTAAGCACCATGACCTCTAATGGATCCCTAAAAGAGATTTTGAAGGTAGACTGCCTGGATACCAGCTGTGTGACCTTGGTCAATTATACAACCTCTAATATTCCTCATCCATACAATAGGAGTTAATAGTATTGTCTCCATAGCAACGTTGTGAGGATTAAATGAGGGACTATATATCAGATGCTTAGAGTGCCTGGCACATGGTAAGGCAACATGAAAAATTTAACTGTAATTATAACCAAATTAAATATTGTGATGGCCTATTAATTAAGTTGAACCATATGAAATTTCTAATATTCAACCATTTTGACCCATTTTATTGTTGAATAAATGACAAAACTCAGTCTAGGTAGGTTGCGTAGAGTCAAAAAGGATTGGATAAATGAAAATATTATTAGAAAAAATAAGCTGAAATAGATTGCTTTGCAATTTACAAAGCAGTTTCTCATACTTTGTTTCATTTAATCTCTATAGAATACTTTTCAGTGTATTAACAACACTGTCTCTGAAGGAGTAATTGACATGCCCCAAATCACACCACGTTAAATAACACAATTAGAGTGGACAGATCATTTCGAGTATAAATCCCATATGATATTTTGTTTCCCCTTCATAATATCGTCCGTCCTCTCAAGAAAGTGATGAAATAATGCTGATTCATAGGAACTTAGTCTTAAAGAGACATACACTCAGATGATAAACACTATGTCTTTGAAACAGGGGTGTTGCGAGAAGAAACTTGGGACCCATGTTTTCTGTGTTTTCAAGTCCATGCTTAGAGTTCTGGGAAACAGTTAAAGAAGGGAAAG
This sequence comes from Diceros bicornis minor, assembly GCF_020826845.1. Taxonomy (NCBI): domain Eukaryota; kingdom Metazoa; phylum Chordata; class Mammalia; order Perissodactyla; family Rhinocerotidae; genus Diceros; species Diceros bicornis. Next base: position 1,241,398 of record NW_026691667.1, read on the forward strand.
GGTGAAAAATAGTCCAGAATGAAAAAAGGTTGACATATATGTGACTTTATTGATCACCTCAAGATTCTCTTTTTGTTTATGGTCTGTGTCACCCTACTAGAATACAAATGCTCTTAGGGTAGATCACTGCTATCTTGAAGCAAGGGGTAGGCGCTGAGTAAATATTTATTAAAGGAATGAAAGTGGCTTTGAATACATCTGCTCTTTACTCACCAGAGAACAGCCCCATTCCAGGCAAATGGCATCATTAGCAAAATTTTAAAAATCATATCCTTATTAGCTCGTAACCATGGATTCAAGGCTCCCATTTGTTTGATACATGTAAGTACAGAAGAATTCTGGTGTATTAAGGAATGTTTCCACAGCCTCACTGTAAAATAAAGCCAGACTTTTTGGCCCATTGATTGCTGGTTCCAGCAGGGCCAATCTCTATACTTACCTCTAACCAATTAACTATAGATTTGTTATCCCAATGAACAGCGGTTTGGTATGGAACCTGTTTTAACAGTGTTATGCAAAAGTAGACATTTGATATGTCTTTAAGTGGTAATATGGATAATAATGTTGATGCAGAGGAAGACAACTAACAATTCTCTCTGGTCTTTGTCAAGGGCATGTGGGTGAAGGGTATCTTGGAGTCACTGGATTTCAGAACTCAAAAAGACTCGTCCAACTCTACATGTTACAGTTGAAGAAAATGAGGTTTAAAGAGGTTGAGAGATTTGACCAAGACTAATTCCTGGGACTAGAGCGAGATCCTCTGATTCTAGCTGGCCTCATTGTAATAACATCTCCAGCTCCAAACAGCCAAGAGAAGCAAGTCTGTTGATTTCCAGCTAGCAATGATTCCCCTTCATGTTTTCATTTTCTCTCTCTTTGATGCCTGCTCTGCCCTGACAAGGAAATTATCTGATGTTTACACTACACTTAAGAAGAGGAAAATGCTCCTGGCAAACACTAGTGTGATTCAGTGTGGCACTGGAGAGCACAGTCATGAAAAAATGAGAATCAAAAGAATAAGAGGTAAATAATACTAGAGAAGAAGAGAAAATCTATTATTTTAGTGGAACATAACTTAAAAGTTTAGAACTGGTAAATAAGTGGAGTAATGTGAAAGGAAGCTAGATTCCTATATGAAACATCAAAAATACTGTTACATGAGCAAGAATTGGTTTAAACATGTACATAATCATTCCATTCACAAGAACAATGAATTCTTTAAGATAAGTAGTTAAATAATTGGAACTGCACATTAGTTATATGAAGAACATTATAGAGAGATACAAAGTGTGTAAAAGCTCTGATTAAATGGAGAGATATGCTATACTTGTGACTGAAAACAGTGTTTCAAAGATATCAGTTTTCCAAACATTACTCAGATTCCATATACTTCAAATCAACTTTTAAAATGATGTTGTATTTGTTTTATAGACTAAATGATATCCATTTGTAAAATAAAACACTGGAACATCAACTAACATTATTCACAAGTAAATCATTCCAAATGGATTATAGGGCTACAATTAAAAGTAAAAATCCCCCATGTATAACAGTGGTGGATCACAATATAGAAGAATATCCATAATCTTAAAATTAGTGAAGATATTCTTAATATATATGCCTAAAGATGTCTGGTTGAAAAGAAGAAGGAGAAAAAGTAAAATGGAACGTGATATGGTCTCTGATTTTCTTTCAGAGACTTCATCTAGAGAAGGATATTCCAGTCTACGATATTGGATAAAGAAATAGAAATCTGTGATAATTACACAAATAATGAGAGGACATATATAAATGGTAGCATAAAGTATCAGTTAGCTTCTGCTCTATAAAAAACCATCCTAAAATTTGGTGACTTCAAATAAGAATAGTTTATATTTTCTCAAGATTCTGTGGGTTAACTGGGCAGTTATTTTGATCTGGACCTATTGGTGGCTCAGCTGGGATTGGATAGTCTAGGATGGCCTTACTCACTCTGATTGTTGACGTGAAGTCACCTGGAGTGAGGGAGATGTGTAGTCTATCTAGACTCATTCACATATTGATGGCCTCAGGCTTCTCAAGGACAGCCAGAGAAGGACAAATACCAACAATGAGCAAGTGTTTTTCAAGCCTTTGCTCATGTCATTGGCTAATGTCCCATTGGCCAAAGCAAGTTACAAGGCCAAGTCTACCCAGAGTCAACATGGGATGCCATGACCAAACAGACAGAGGGAGAGGACTAATGTGTGGCCATTTTCCCAATCTCTCCCACATAATTTGATAGGAGAATTAGTGTGAATATTTTTGTATTTGTTCATTTGAATGCCCGAGGAAGATTGTACAAAGCCAAAAGAAACGTAAAGCAAAGAGTTAACTGGAGATGTAAGGTAAGTTTAGTTGATACATAAAGTAGGTCTGGAAAAATGTGGTAGTTTTGTTGTCAAGTGTATGCGAGTTCTTGTGACCTATGAAAATAACTTACATTTCAATTATTTTCTCCCTGAATGTGTTTTATTCGTTAACATTTTTGATGTGCTTCTCTCTGGCCTTAGGAAAATAATGTAGCACTTGGTAGCAAAGATGCAGCCTAATAGCTCCACACTGGAGGCCAAGATGGAGAAGACCACCACGGCCACCATGCCCTTGGCGTTGGTGCTGTGGTAGACGGGGAGGAAGGTGACCCAGACACTGCAGAACACCAGCATGCTGAGCGTCAGGAACTTGGCTTCATTAAAGGTGTCAGGCAGGTTCCGGGCCAGGAAAGCCACAGTGAAGCTTCCCAGGGCCAAGAAGCCCAGTTGTCCCAGGACACAGTAGAAGGCAGTGACCGAGCCCTTGTTGCACACGATGAAGATGTGGCCATGTTCAGAGTGTGCATCTGTGTCAATGAAGGGAGGAGATGTTCCCAGCCAGATTCCACAG